>NC_079154.1:98515610-99115610 GCF_947563725.1 Argiope bruennichi | reverse complement strand
TTTCAGTTTTACTGTACAAGTTTGGCAGTGGTAGAAAATAACAAGAATTCATTTTGAATCAGCATCTGTTTCAGCAAATGATTTTAAAAGTGGGCATTGCAATATTGTTTTCACTGTTGTCCAATTGCCCTGATGTGCATCAAAATTTTTTGAATAACTTAATAAAAGATGCAGATACAACTCAAAAATTTTTCAAATATATTTAGAAAGATTTGATTTATTATATAATTTTTTGAAGCTTTATTAGGTACAGTGACGCCTTAAAGGACTAGTTTTTGAAACATGACTAATAAGACTAGAGTATGTTATAAAAAATTTAGCATTCTCATTCTTTTTTAACCTTACAAAATTAATATAATTTCTTATGCCAATTAAAGGATTTTTCTGTTATATATCCTTTGACTTAAAAACTAACCATTGTATCACGATTAGAATAGGCATTTTGTATGTATGAAATTATTATTTACAATTATTCAAAAATCTTCTTTTTCTTTCTTTCCTCTATTTACAATTTTTATTTTTTTAAGTAATTTTTTTTATTTATCGATATGTATCGTATTTAAATATATTTAAGGCTTTAAATTGTAATCTTTACGCCTTATACTCGGATAAAATTATTTAGCTGTGTTTATACTAACATATTCCTGACGCACTCAATCCAAATGTGAATGATATATAATATAATATAATATAATATAATATAATTCTTGAATTCCTTTGTTTTTGATGAAGAAAGAATAAGAACTCACTAATTTTAAACCACCATTTATGAGCCAAAAGCGCAAGCAAATAAAAACATGATTTGCAAATACATAATAATCTCTTCTATTGTTGCAAATGACACTGATCGCACATTTACGAAGAATAAAAAAATATCCACTCTATAATGATGCACAATTTATTCAAAATCTATCCTTTTTATTTAAAAAAAATCTCAAAACAATAAATCATGCTCAAATAAAAAATTACTATTTTTGAAAGCTTTTTATAAGTTACCATTATTATTAGGAATGCAAATTCACTTTAATAGTTTTTATTCCAGTCCTTGTTATAACTTATGAGAATGCAAAATGTTGCCAATTACTGAAACAGCAAATAATTTCAGGTAAAAATAGCAAAACTTGTACAACAATTTTATTAAATAAGAGAAAATATTTGCAGACTAATTTTTTTCTCAAACTTCAACATAAATTATATCATTAATTTCGAAAAAATTAGTTTATAGTATTTCATTCATCATTTATGATAGTAGAAAGTTATTTGAATTTTTTTTGAGAAAAAAAATATTAGCGAAAACTATTTATCTGAATTACCATGCAAATTTTACAATAAGTGCAACATTATACGAAAATATTATCAGTTTACTTTATAAACATGTATGGATATTAACTGTTTTTCAAGCAAAAACATAAAATTGAACAAATATACAGAGGTATCTTGAATACACTATTATTATAAAATAACTAAAAATTTCAGGAAAATATATTATATGAATCTAAATGCTTTGTGCAAAACCAAAGGCGTTTAAAAGTAAAAGCATCAGAAAAGAAAATTTCACCGGAAACATAAATTTTAGCAAGTGGCAGTTAATTTTATTTGATTATATTTAAATTTGACACCATGAAAAGTTTGAAATGTGGTAGGCAATTTCTTTAAAGACCACGCGGCTTTTTTCTTGCTGCACGAGAATAAAAAGGGTTGCTTTTATAAACCATTTTTTAAAAATGATTGATAACAAAGCTTAAGAAATGCTATGCAGATCTCAAACTGTGAATTTTAAATTGAAAACATGAAGAAAAGCCGAGTTCTTTGAAGTGTCAGCGTTGCGTAATTAAATACAGGAGGCAATAAATCTTCCGTTTAAGCGATGCATTTTCAGACCGAATCATTAAATATTCAACACGAGCTGAAATCCATTCAGTAGAAGAAAGCATTCGTATCGATATTTTTCTTTTATTTGCAGACTTTTCTAGCGGAAAATAATTCTTCTTGCAATAAATTTCCATAAAATTACTTTTTTTATTATAAATATTTACGGAATAAATGCAGTTAAAGTAACCGCTCAAACATGAAATCATTCGATTGGAATAATTTTGAATTGTAAAATGTTCATGACACTATTCTGAAAGTTATTAATTTCGCGATGCCATAAACCATAAACTTAATAACTAAGGTAAACATTGTTGAAATTATTTACACATCCTAACGTATTCTGTTTAAAGTGTATTACTTGTTAGAATATTAATATTTGCAATATTATTTAAGGCAATTGAACACAGAGGATATTATCATTTTTTCTATCGTTTTTAAATGGAATATGTAAAAAATCTTTTGGCTTTAAATAGTTTTATTTTTTACAAATTATGTATTTCGATTTTAACTATCTGATATTACAAAGTATTCTTTTATTATAAAGTTTCTTTTTGTAAATAAACAATGAAAAGACAGTTATATTTCATTTTTTTCAAAGATAAAGTATCCATGCTCTGTTATTTCAGAATGCTGTAAAGCTCCTGGAATAAATTAAGTTTTTAAAGATATAATTATTAATAATAAGAAAATCTTATCATAGTTTTAATTAGCTGTAAAAAGGATTCTTAAACATATTTGAAAAAAACATATGAATTTCTACCGAATATTTCTAGTATGATATTCTTAATCCTAAATAAAATCTACTAAATCAAAATTCATTTGATTTGTCGGTTTCTAAAGTAATTAAAATAATAAATACTGGTTTATAAATTAAAAAAATAAAAATATAATATTTCTAAACTTAAACAATTAAAACAAGTAAAAATCTCAAAGTTGAATTCTGTTTGATCTGCTGAAAAAATATGGAAAAGTAGTAAAATATTCGTTGAAACTTCAGTATATCTAAATGAATTTGATAAGATCTAATTACTAAAGAAATAGAAGAACAAATTTGCCTCAATTAATTCAAAGAAATATTTTTAAAATTTATTTTTACAGCCAGTTTTAGTAATATAAATAATAAAGTTAGAAATGAGGAAATTTAAGGCACAAAAAAATTTATCGGAATATCTTTTTTTTCTATTGTATCATTCTTTTTTTTTCTATTGGCTAATTTAATAACTCGAATCCTTCTGAATATAATTGTAAAATTCTAGAGCAATTGTTATAATTATCTTTTTAAGTTATTTAATCAGTTTTGATGCATGACAAAAGAGGAAATTATATTGTTACGCCCTTTTTTTTCTCAGGCCATTTATTCCTAAGCGATAGGGTATACAATTTAACAACACAATGAATATTTTATATAAAATAAATATAGAAAATTTTAAAATAAATAAAAATAAATAAATTTGAAATCAAAGTTTCAAGTAGAGATTCTTCGATTTTGACATATTTTAAGTATGAAGTATTCTTCGTAGGAATAAAAATTTTAAATATGGTTCTTTTTACGTTTTGCACTAGTACAATTAAAAAAAGTAGGAAATTAATAGGAAATAAATGTGTAAATGGTTTCTTACATATTGTTAATTCATATAAATAGCAGAACTGTGCATGAAATCAGTTCTGTACTATATATTAATTTTTCAGTAATTGGTAAAATTAACATTTTTTTAAATACTGATCTTACGTTAATTTCTTTTACTTATTCTTTATGCAAGTATAGCGTGCTATTTCCACATGTTCTAATATTTTTTACTGTTAGTTGTGTAAAATTAACTGAGAAATAAAATGTAAAAGTTTTGTAAATGAAAATTTTACAAAATTAACAGCTATTCGATGAATGAAACCGCTTTATTTGGATTTTTCTCCATATTGTATTTATGTTCATATTCTATTTGCCTTACATTATACTTAATTCCCAAAACTGTGCTATTTTTCCTGAAATATTTCATATACTATTTTGTCTTCTTATCCTTAAGACATTATAAAGACTTTAAATTTTACGAATCTTTTGAAATATACATTATAGAGAACTGTGGATGAAGTTAACTCTAAGATGTGTAGTACATTTTTTTTAAAAAAATTTAAAGTAAATACTAATGTCATTTTGAGTATTTTTTGTGTCTAATGATAAAAAAGAATATTTAAAAAAATATTACTAGCTGAGGGAGATCTATACTTAGCTTCATGAAGTACTTGAGAAAAATTATATGTGTGTGTATGTGTGTTTAAAAACCTCTTGGTGATTTAGAAAATAAAGACATAAATTTAAAACTTGTAATTTGAGAAAAAAATTTACAGTAAATCCCAATTATTTTGTAAATGTGTTACATTTATAAAGTATTACTTCACATAAATGCAGTTACAATTTAAAGATATTAAAAATGAAAAAGATAATTCGTTGTTGCTATGGTGTAGTCTTAAAAGCATTTAAAGAAATAATTCTTAGTGTTTTACCAAGTATTTTTCGGGATGAATTTCAATAATATATTTTAGTCCACTTTTAAATTCTGGGAACATATGAAAATAAAAATATTCCTAAATCTACGAATGTTTAAATCATATTTTAACTTTGGAAAAGAATAATGAAATACCACAGAACCAATAGTTGTAAGGAAGAATAGAAAACTGTGGAAGAGAAGAAGGGAAAAACTGACAATCAGATTTTATAAATTGTATTAATATCACGTTATTTGAAATGATTCTAAACATTGGAAACCAAATCGAACAATCAAGAAGCAGAATTTTGTTTAAAACCTAATTTATTATGTCAAAATTATTCAAAATCTGCGAACGGTGTCTCTGTAATGTCCATAGTATTATGCTTTTTACTCTACATAAACTAATTCATCAGAACAGAACTGACAGAAAATTGCGTAATTTTTTCTATTGATTTAATTTTTTTCTACTATTAATTTAATTTCTCTTAATTTTATATAATTATTTTTCAAATTAAATTCAAACAAGTTATATTCTTGGTATCGAAATATACTACAAAAAAGAAACAAAAATCTCCATTTAACATCAATATACCGCAATTAAAGATAAACATATCTTTAATTTTTGTTATTATTAAAATTCTATTTTAAAGACTTTTATTTTGGATTTGAAATTAGCATTTTTTTATATACAATATGTTTATAAATTAAATCTGATTGCAAAAAAGAAAGCCGTATATTCGGGAAAATTATAGAAGATTGAAAAAAAAAGGGGGGGGAGCAAACACTGTAGATGACGTTATATATATGCGGGATTACCACTTGTCTTTGCAGAGTTTCTTCATTTCAGCATTCCATAAAAAAAATTCAATGATTATAATTATTGGCATCATAACTGTCCATGGGAACACAGAGAAGATATAAATAATGTGTCGCAAAGCTCCACAATTGAAGTCAGAAGACACAAAATTTGTATTCAAAATGCATAGTACTCCATTATTTCCTGTATAAAATCTTTTCCTTGCCACGTATTTTCATTTCGGTATTTCGATCGATGAGTTACCAAGATAGTTCTTTTAAGTAAAAGAAAATAATTTGAGTTCATTTACTGTTTTAATGGGAGATGGAATATATTTGGAGTGAATTTCTTCACGGTTCGAAGGATTTTTGTAATCAAAGTGTAAGTTGCATTTTATATAGACTTTTAAGTTTCTTTTACAATTTGAGATGAACAATGCAATTTTTTACTATCCAAATTTATAAAAATATAGCTGACATCAGTTGTGGTACAATTGCTAAGTCATTGATCATCTCTTTGCTGGAGGTTAATCTAAAGTTTATAACCATGGTGCAGAGATGATCATGGTTATAAACTTTAGATAGCCATGGTGCTTTACAGATAAATACAGGTGTTACCTTGCATTTGTCTGTAAAGCATTTTATATATTAAGCAGTCAAATGGAAACGATGTCAAAATGCCTATAAAAATTAAAAACGCATCATAAAAGAAATAATTTAATGATGTTAAATTTGCTATTTTTTAATATTAAATTTTTTTTCTTGGCCAAAACGCCACTGTTTGATGGTATATAATATGTTAGCGCAAACAATGACCGAAACAAGAATCAAATATTTAATATTTCCGCTTTTTTTCGGTAATTTCATTTCCCATGATTTCATCATGAGAAGTAAACATGAATAGTGTTTTTTTTAATTAAATGTCATTAGAAGATATGAATTTCGGTCATAGAATTGAATTGAAAAAATTATTGAAGGCAAAGTGAAGTAACGTAATTACGAAAGCACTACCATAGCAAGTGGTGTGTTATAAAAAAGTTTGCTGTAAAATGAATTTTAATGTAAGATAAAACTTTGTGAACATCCTCTTTTAATACAATTACAGCATCCGGATTCAGATAATTTACTCTAAATCTGAAAAATGAAGACTACTTTGAGAAATATTTAAACTTGGTAACTCATCAAAACGAAACTAAAAATTTATTAATATGAAATAGATGAAGTCATTTTATAGCTTTCAAAAATATGATAATTTTAATAAATTTCATTTTTTTTTTTCATATTTCCAAAAGTGAACATTCTTTTAACTTTTATTCTTGTATGCGACATTTAAAATTACGCTTGAATTAGTAGATAACAGTCAAAAATAAGATCTGTCTTGTCTCAATATCTCAGTACGGTTGACTCTTATCTTTTAGATCTCTTTACGGAAGTTGATAGTTTTAGATCATCCATTATTTTCACCATGTTTCAACTAGACAGCTTTCAAATTCCTCCCAAATATTGAAGGAATTTTTTTAATTAGATACTTGATTAAAAGATAAATAAATGCTTGAAAGATTTAGCTGAAAGAGTTTTAGCTCTTTTAATCAAAATGCTTCTATTTTGTTGAATTTTTAATTGGGTATAATATAAAGTAGCTGTTAAGAAATAAAATATTACATTGGTTATAATTTCATGGATTTTGTTAATTATATCGGTGAGGAACTTGTATTTTTCATTAACTCTTCCTATTTTAAATTGCACTGCATTTCATGTATATAAGCAGAAAATAGACAAAAGAAAGATTATTCCCTCTTCAATTATTCACGAATTACTTATGATCAATATGGAAGCTATTCTGCTGAAAGTGTCTCAGAGATAATGGACTGATTCGTCAGCTTACTTGAAACCATAAATAGATTCCTGTGTCTTGCATCTCTTTAAAGAAGTGAGATTTGTCTATTCGACTGTCTCTGCTATTTTTTTAAAGAAACGTTAACGTTGTTATATATGTTGTTAATATAACGTTGTTAAACGTATGTTATATACATACGTCTATACCATGCTGATCATGTTTCAGTTAGACAATGATCAAATTTCAGATTAAATTTTTAAAAATGAATTAGGAAATAAATATCAGAACGGTTAACTTGAAAAATGTTTGCTCTTTTCATTAAGATACTGTATTATCAAAATATTTAATATAATCAATATCATTAAGGTTTTCATTGTTTGTAATATATCATCATTATTTAGATTTAATGTGTTGCTTGTATGCCCTTTATATAAATCTAAAGATTTTTATTCTATGTTAATGTAATTTGACGCATGTACTCTCTAAGATAAGAGAGCGTTTATATTTCAAAGTTCAAATGTTAGTTCAAATACAATTTGATTAAAACTTAACCATGGTTTTGACGAGTTTAATCAGAAACTATATATTTTTCGAAATCTTATCTCAGAAAGGTGAAATTTATAGATTTTAAAACTTTGAATATTACTTTCTAAATGATATTGATTTCGTTCCTATATAATTTTTCTCTAATTTACATAAATTTATAATTTTAATTTTATGTACAATTTGTAATAATGATTTTGTTGTAATGAAAATTCTGGAATAGGAAACTAAGAAATGAGCCGAAAGTCAGTTTTGGTCCATGCCTGAGGCAAATAAACTCGTATGCACGAATTAAAATTGAATTATTTCATTTCAGATGTCGGCTATTGATTTAAAATAAGATGGAATGCGGAAAAGATGTGAAAAGAAACGTATTTTGTAAAAGGGTTCAAGACAGTATATTTGGAAATGTATGTAAGTTTTAAATTTATTCTTTTTATAAAAGGTTATAAAACTAAATTCTACATTATTGAAAAAAAAAATATGCCACAATTTCATTTCGGTACATTTATTCTCTAACTTTTAAAGACTTTTGATATAGTGAAAAATTTTTAAATCTATAACAATATTTTTACTGCTATGTGGAAACTAATTTTATTGTTTTATCTAAGTATTCAATCGCTTAATTTTTTGACGTTTAAATTAAGACCGAAATTGTTTATTTTTCTTGGAAATCATCTCTATCATAGAATTTTTACTTAGACTTCGATAGCATATTCGCATTCAAATTGGCAAGCATAGAAATGTTTTTTACCCTTATGCCATAAATTCATATTTTTCCGTTTTATCAAATAACAAAAGAAAAGTTATTGGAATATTTACAGTTTAATAGCCGAAGTTCACCGATATTCCTACCATTCCCACCGATATTCCTGAATTGGTTGCCAAAGGCGTCTAGGTATTAATAAATAAAGAAATGTGAGATAAAATAAAATAAGCTCATATTTGGTTGGATTTGTTTTGGCTTTTGATTTTTATAGCACAAGTGCCAGAATTGGCCATGCTGCTTCTAGATCATATTTGTAGTTATATTGCAACGTATATAATATCACTTACATTTAACGAATTACCAAAATGAAAATAAACATCTTCTAATTGAGATAGGTTGTTTTCACTTAATGAAAATGCGCCTAAATTTTTTTTGAAATAAGATAATTTGAAAACCTCTTTAAAATGGCTTCAAAATTAAAAAAAATTAAAAAAATTTCAAGTTAATTTTTTTATTATATAAAAGCATTACTTATAAATGAAGTTAAATCTGGTTTTAAACAGAAAAAGCAATATAATTTACCAAAGCTTTTCTGGTAACGATTTCATTAAATAAAGATGAATTTTATAATTCTGCTTTAGAGTGCCCTATTTCATCATGTGTTTACCATAACTAACAAATGCAATTCCGTTAATTTAGTAAATACTTGCAATCAGAATGGAAACGGTATTGTTAAAAATAAGCCAAAGATATTTTTTCCGCAAAATTTTTCGAATAAAAGATTTTAAGTTTTCTATCATATTTCATTTTAAAAAAATCTCCTCACAGAAAAAATTCCATTATTGATACAAAATCTAGATATATTTTGATATTTTCCAGTCAATAAAACGTAATTATTCTTTAAAGAAGTGAATATATTCGGGATCATTTTGTAAAAGATGTAAAATGCTTACATTCTACAATTTTAATATAAAATAGATTCAAAAAATATCTATGAAATAAAACTGTTTCAGTTAAAAGCCAATATTTCTCTGAAGATTTGAATATGTATGTATTTTTTCCAATACATACATACCTATGACATGTATATATGTATGACACAGTGGTGACCAAATAATATTGTTTGAATGATCAAATTAATTTTTAGCATTAATAATTTCGGGTAAAAAATTGTTAGCCAAAGAAATATGTTGGCATAGGTTCTTGTCTAATTTTTTGATGAAGAATATTTTTAATTTTTTCGGTAAATGAAAAAAATATATATATATATTTCAGATTCCATTTCATTCAAACCATAAAAGAACTGTTTTGATTTGCTAATGGATTAGTAATTAATGAAATAAATTTTATCTAATAATCTGAACTAATTTCTCTGCTTAAATTAATCTCAGTTCCACAAATATTTTAATATGCCATTACCAGAAAAGATGATCTTTAAAAGGATAAATTTGGATTATCCTTTTTCTTATGTGTTATCATATTCATAAGCTATCAAATTCATAATTTGCATAAGCAGATAACATATAAATTTTTAGTCTAATATTGCTAACTATTTAAAAAAATAACGTTCTATATTTATTATTTTAAAGTAAAATTTTGTTATATATTAAGGCTCTTTACTTAATTCCATTTGAAACAAATGACAGTGAAAAATGAAAAAGAAATACACACAAATTCTGCGCAGCAGAAATTTTTATTGAGTCTAAATACTACAAATCAAAAAAATGGTGATATTTCTACTACATCACTACAATAAACATCTGTAAATTTCAACTTTCTTCTTCACGGAAAATAATTTAGAGAAAGATTCTACTGATATATTACAAGGTTTGGCACACATAGTTCATCTGAAAGGATAATGTTATGTAAAGAAGTGCAAAAAAAGACAAAGTCAAGCTTTCTGATTTATACAAAACTCATAAGGTATCATATTATTGGGTTTCATCGGCGAAACGGCGTTTCCTTCCTGGCCCATTGGCGAAGCTAGCTGCAGACAGGCCCATCAGATGTTTGGCGGCTTGGCTACCAGAAAATCCACGAGACAGGCCAAGATCTAAACCTCTTTTTTCGCTGTGAGAGAAAAATAAATTTTCAAACAATGTTGTAGAAAATTGTATATTTGTATATTTATTAATTATAAGGAAATAAACTGTAATATTATTACTGCTAAGAATACTTATAGTTTAATAATATTATTATTATTACTAAAGAAAATGTAAGTAATCTTGAGTATGAAATGTCCAATATCTTAAGTAAACAACCGAAAAATTCTTTTAATTCTTTTTCATATTAGAGATTTATTGAGAATTTAGTTAAAGGCATATTTCAATAGATCTAATTTTGAATAAATATTGAAAATTCAAATTAATGTTTTCTACTCAAATAATATTTTTAGATTTTAAAATTGCATTCATTCTATTCAGTCAGTTTATATTGACAAAACTCAAAGTAAGAGAGGAGCATTTATAAATGTATTGTAATTAATGCAGTTTACGAATTAATTACAACAAATTTGTAATTAATCGCAATAAAATGTAATTAACAAATTAATTAAAATAAATTATAAAAATTTGTAACTAAGGAAATTTACAATTTTTTTTATTAAATCTGAATTTTGGTTACCACACATATTATTATCTAACGAGATATACAGACTTCTAAATTAAAGAAATTATTAAATGTTCAATAGCAATAGTTGAATAACAGAATTTTCAAGATGGTTCGAAATAATATTTGTAGGCTTAAAAAATATTAAAGTTTAACTAACGCAATAATTACTCATTTCTAAAGAGTTCATTACTATCCAAAAAAACATTTTAAAAAATAAACACAACAAAATTTAAATACGCTGTTCAGTGACAAAAAATGTGAAAGAAGAAAATTCTTGGAGAAATATAGGTTGGAGAAATTAAATTATATTCTTGTAAAAAATGAAATAAAAAATAAAAATATATAGTTTCTTTGTGTGAAAGATTCTAAGGATTCTGAAATTAAGTCTGTAACAGAAAACAAGCGATCTTAATACCAGCCTTTTAAATGGCTAATTATGAAATCGGATAAAGTGTATTCAGGAATATAAGTAAAATGCCATTTGTAATAAACCATACAAAAACTGGATATCAAATAAATAATAAAAGGCTAAAAATTGCTGAGAATTTTTCATAAAGTTTGTAAAAGGCTAAAAATTTAATCCTCTCTTAAATAATAATAATAATAAATATTTTATTTTCCAAACATGTTCATTATAACCGAAGTCCCTGAAAATAAGATACCTACTATTCTATTCTAAAAGTTAAAGTTCTCCCCGAATAAGTACGTGAAGCACATGCCAAAACGCGAGTTCACAAAAACTCCGTTACACCTCTGCCCTTAAGACGCTCTCCCATTTAACCTTCTCTACCTCTGACAACGGTGTGAGTCCAATCACTCGATGGACAAATTGTGCCATTTAGTGCACCACTTCCTCACGACGATCTCGCTTAAGTACTGCGGAATTGCGTCGCACGCTTGCACAGTTTTATCCCAATTACTCGTCATGCATTTATAGAGGCCCTTCACTCAACTCCTTTGATAAATTGGTTGGTTAGTTGGGACGTGACTGTGCGGAGCGGATGGGGAATTAGTGCGTGGGAAGTTTGCAGGTATCATACTTTTAGAGTGCAAAAGTTGTGATAGAATATCGCATATTTAGAACAGTTCTTCGAAGAACGTTGATGAAGATGATAAAAATGATTTAAAAATTAAACTGATTCAATATTTTTCATTTTATTTCTTAATGTAGTATGTATGGATGGTCAACAAAATTTGTAATTAAGTCTTGGACCAAAATCATTTTGAGTAGTAATCTTCGAATTACTCGTATAATTCAATCACTTATTTAGTCTATGTATGTGCTTTAGGTTTTTATGCTTTAGACTAGCATGTGATGCGGATTGGTGCAATTTTCTCATGTAAAAATATCTAACATGCCTCTATCCGAGGAAATTCCCAAATTTTACTTTTTAATCTTTCAACTGTTAGTGTTTCTACTGCCTATTTTGATGACATATCTCCGTTTAGAAAATGGGCTGTCAGTTTGATTCAACTGTGAAGCCATAAAACCATTGGCGTATTTATGAATTTGACATAATTTTTGCAAAAAATTTCAAAACGTATTTTGGTTTCTAAGTTTTAAAATATATTATTCTATCCAAGGATGAACTCAGGCAATTTTTAGTAAATAATTTATAAAAATATATGAAATAAATAAATCACATTTTTTTTTTTTTTTTTTTTTTGTAAATTTTGTGGATATTTTGAATTTCTGTGGATATTTGTGATTTGCGACATTATTTTCAAAAGATGTTTGATGCAATCTTTAATAAGTTTTTACAGTAATAACTTTTTCCAAAATTAATTATTTCTTTATAACATGTATGTTATGCAATGAATTCCATTTTGTTTCATTTTGGATGATATAGTTTGAGGCAATGCATCCGAAAGACATAAAGTTTTAGTTGGTACATAATTGCATAGCTGAGTTCCAATTACTTGTCCATTAATAATTATTTACAAAAATATTATATTATTGAATTTTGCTTTCAATGAGAATTCAAATATATTATGTTTCTATTAATATTGCATCAATATCCAAATTTTGTTATTCACGAGAAAAACAATTTAAATACTAATGTTTGAAGAAATGAAAAAAAAAATTCTATGCAAGAGTCAAACTGAATGGATTTTTACAACTTGAAGTAATTTTTTTTTTAAGTTTATCGATTGCTAGCATTACCATATAAAGAGTTTGTGCTAAGATTTATTAAATACTTATGAAAATAAGCATGCTTTTAAGGAATATAATTATGGACCCAAAAAGAAAAATAATTATTCGGGATATTCAGTATCAGATATTTTATGCTTTTTCAAATATCTTTCATAATCACGTATGAAAAATTCCCTAATTACTTAAACCTTTTGTTATTCAACTTTGTTATATGCAAATGAAACGAATATTCTGTATCCGAAGAACTGAAGAATTTTTTTTTTCTTGTAAATTATTATAATTCACAAAAAATACTATGTTTTGTTTATCTTACTAAGCTATGCCTTCTTACTTTGTTATTTATTTTGTACTTCCTCTTAAATTAAACACTAAAAGTAACATTTGCACTTGTTTTTGATGGTGATTCTACTTGGCAAAATTGGATCTTGTTTTCTGGAACATCTTTAATTGGGCTACATATAAGTTTATTTGATATATTTGCTTGTGATATCCTTAAGATTATATCCAAATATCGAATATGAGTTATCACTTTTTGATTATAATACGTTACTTTTCCATTTAACTGATATAAATTGAATATGACGCCAAATAGCATTTTTTGCTTGCTCGCATTCACCAAATATGCTCCAAATCTAAAAGCTTTATGCCATAGAATGTTTTCTGGAACACTTTTAATTGGGTAACATATAGGTTTTTTTTATATATTTTTTTGTGATTTCCTTAAGATTACACCCAAACATCGAACACGAGTTATCACTTTTTAATTATAATACGTTACTTTTCCATTTAACTGATATAAATTGAATATGACGCCAAATAGTCATTTTTTGCTTGCTCGCATTCGCCAAATATGCACCAAATCTAAAAGCCTTATGCCATAGAATTAACAACAAATTGTTGGCGTATATTTAGCAACAATAATAGATTTTAAAGACATATATAATTCAGCTCTGAATTTCCAATTCACGCTTTTCAATTCCAGTCAGACAAATGAGTGCAAATGTTCAGACAAGAAAGAGACAAACTTTCTACGATTATAATACACTAAATTTCAAACCAAATGTCACTCTTCTCATTCTCTTGAGGCCTTTATAAAGATTTCAAGATTAAGTTCTTAAATTGTTGTTTCGAATATTCCTGATAAAAATCTTTTATTCAAAAGTAATTAGTATCTTAACTTGATGAATGAGAACGTTCTAGAGAATACACTGTTAGAACATCAAAGAGAATATTCAGTGAAGTAACGAATGTTCTAATACAAGCTGAGTGACATTTGAAGCATAGACACCTGAGTTTTAACTCCCATGATGCATCAGTGCCTAGCAATCTTTCTCTTAAAATACCACACGTCTCCAAGAAGGAGAATACTACCGAATAAGATACGGAGGTATTTAGAACAAACCAGATTATGTCTTAGAATTTTAGGTCTATGGAGAATTAATTATCTTCCGTAGCTATTTTGTTTCGAATAATTTTATCGAATATCTCAGAGAATATATATGTGATATTTATGTTTATGTATTATTATGTATATTTCTTGAACTTTATATTTATAAAGAGTTTATTTTTAGCATATATATGATCAAAACAATTATTTTTCGCTTTATTACAATTTATGGTATTGTAATAAAAAATAATTCGATTTCATTTGTAGATGTTTGTAACTGAATTGGGAACAAGATTTTAAATATTTCCTTTAAACATTGCTAAAGTTGTAGTTCAAATATAATTTGAAGTCCTTATGAACTGTTGTGACAAAAAAAAAATTCTTCCTCTGTTTTTTTGTTTTTTTTCCTTTTCGTTGTTTATTCTTTTTTATAAAGCATATGTTAATATATACATTGAAATCTATAAAAAGATAATCATTGCTGTTTTTTAATATGATATATAGAAGGCGTTTAAGTAGTTTAATTGCTACGATTGATTTAAATAATCTACTTCATTGCTATTATTGATTAATTCTTATTATTAACTGATTTGGTTACGAAAAGCCAATTAATCACTTTAAAACAAAGAAAGAAGTTAAATTTTTTTCTCCTTCCGCAGTTATTTACCACCAAAAAAATTCCATTTTTTTGGTGGTAAATAAATTTAAAATTCTCTTTTTTGTTTAAATCATCTCAAAACTTTGCTGAACTCTTAGATAGAAATGAACTGGATACAAATAATTTTTTGTAAAATACTATAATACATGGAAAGTGTTTAATTTTCTTAATATTCAGTAAAAATAAGATTAAATTGCGTCAGATGGAGGGGAAAAAATCAATACATTTTCAGAATTTTTGTTAATATCCATTAGGCATAAAAAACATTTTTAATAATTTTGTCTTATTTATTTCAAATCTAAGAAAAATAAAGCCTGTGTCGCATATAATTTTTTTACAAAATGCCATAGCGTAGTCAAACGCATCTACTTATAATATTTAAGTGAGGTAAAATTAAATTGCTTCTGATACAATGGAAAACTTGTGTGTTTTTTGTGAGCTTTTGCCAATATCTAATAATTTCCATAAAACACGCTCAAGCATTTTAACTTGCTACAACTCTGAAAGAAACAGACATAACACGCATAATCCTTTATTAAATGCCATAGTACAATCAAACTCGTTCTGTACAATCAAAATCGTTCTCGCTCACAGTATTCAAACTCAACTGAAATGAAACTCAATTGTTTCTAATAATTGTAGAAACCATTAGTATTTCCTAAATTTTTGTGAACGTTTAACGTAATACCTAACGTCAAACATTTTCTAATGTTGCACGGGCTCAAGCATTTTTCTTACTTTACTGCTCATTATGATATTGAGCAATATATAGAATTGTAAAAACCTTTTCGTATTTTCTGAGTTTTGTATGACCTAATGTAATACCTGGTGTTAAGCATTTGCTAACATCTAATGAAACCCATGTGTTATGTGCTCAAATATTTTGCTTCCTTTACTATACATTATAATACTGTGTATTATATATATCTACTAAATTAATAAGTAAAATCTCTATTCAGAATTTATTCATTTCCTTTAGTTCTTCAAATCTTTATCGCTGTTTCTCAAAAAATATATTCTAAAAATTATTTTCTTTTTATTATCATAGCCACATTGTACTAATGAAAGAATTTATTGCAATTTTCCCTATGTTAGTGTAAGCAAGTTCTATTTAAGCAAATAACAAATGTATTCTATATAAAATGGACAATGATTTACAGCATTTTAATCCTAATCCTTAAGGAATTCAAATAATATATCATACCAGATATACTATAGCATAGTTTTTTTCATATATTCTTCTTTTCTTTTAAGATTATTCAGAATTTCTAATAATTTAATTCCGATTTAAATTGAATTACGTGTATGAGAGAATCCCAGTATTTAAAAAAATTATACACATCTTCAATCTAGGTAAATACTTTCTCGCAGGCTTTCACTAATTTTAATGCGTCGAAATTATATGTTATTTTATTTTACTATTAAGATTGCACTTCAAGAAATTTAATATGTAAATCAAGAACGATTTTAAATTTTTCCCAAGGACTTTTACATAATTGTTGCTATGAATAAATATCCAGACAAATAGATATTATTTTATTAAATATTGAAAGTATTTATTATATATAAACGTTTTCATAGGAATGAAAACACCATTTACTTTTACCTGATTTTATTATGAAATAATCTCTATTTCTACGAAATCAGAAATATTAATGTATTTTAAGGAAAACAAAAAGGGTTTTATAACATAAAAATAATTATCGTAAATGGATTTTCAGATTGAAAAAAAATTCAATGTACCTCATTTTTAAGTTTAACGCATTAAAATGTCTTACTTTATAAAAAGGTTCTTTTTGCGTAGAATATCCGTTTTTTAAAATATCTGCTGGAATGAAATATTTGATAAAAAATATAAATAAAAAATATAATGATGTGTTTTTATTTTTTATAATATCTTGAATGTACCAAAATCTGAATATACCAAGGTGATGTTTCATATTTTTTCCTCTCTCTCTCTCTCTCCCTTTCCCTTTCTCTCGAGTCAAAAGTGGAAATCATTTAGAGACGTCATCTATTGTTGTTTGGGAAACAAATTCTATCAATTTTAGGCTATTTCTTCGGCTACCGCTATGAAAATTTCTATTTTTGGCTATTTCTTTCTTAGAAATGCTATTTTATGTTACAAACTATCCAAATGTTTTTCTATTGGCTGAACAGAATCTTTAAAAAATTAAATACAATTTATTTCCTTCGCTTAAATCTCAAGTCTTATTAATATATTTATGTATCATTTTATTCTAATCATTTACTTTTTAATTCAAAACTAAACAATTAACACTGTTTATTTTTCTACAAGCAATCTCATTACGTTATAAAATAATTTTTGTTTGAAAATGAATCACTTACTTTGAAATACCTTCGGCTTCTAATATCCTTTGCGCAAGATTTCCAAGAACTTGCAGAGTTTCCTTGGGGTTATCAATCTCGACAATGGATCGCTTGTATCTGAAACATAATTATTCGGAAATAATTTAAATTTATATTTCATCACATTTTTCTAGGTCATTTATTACAAATTCGAAATTGCAAAGGTATTTTGTTATAATCTCCGCATAAAATGAAAGAAATAAATTTCTGCTGAACAGAATCAATTCTTAACATGTTGTAATATGCAGCGAGATCAGTATTATTAAATAAATCAAAATACTTCGTTGTCTTTTTCTAACGAATAATAATGGCGTGATTTTAGGTAAGTCTATTTTGAAAGATAGAGGACGGATATGAATCAACGTTTGTAAGATGTGACTGCTTTTTGCTAATTTCTAACACCAAATTCACCAACAACAGTTCACATTTAAAAATAAAATTTTAGTCTATTTTTAAGGTCTGAATAATTTATTAGCCAAATTCAATATTTTCATTCGTTATAACAAACCTATTCAGTCCCACACATTCTAAGTTTCATGCTTTCCACCTTTTCAGCAAATACATGCCTTTATCCGAAATAAAAATTCAGCCCACCTGTGTAAGTCATCCGATCTACACTACAAATCTTGGGAAGGATTAAAGATTGCGAAAATTCAAGTGATACTAGAATCAAAATGTAAACATTAATTCGCATTTCACTTTAGATCCAGTTCTATTTTTTTGGCTTTACAACAAAATGTGTCATGGATTCAGAATTATTGTTCAAGAAAAATGCTTGAAATACATCAAGGAAGAATGAAATGCTTTAATTTAAGTATTGATTTGAGATCTAATTGTTTCAGATGAATCCATTGTTCAAATTTTAAAAGAATCGGTACATTTCCTGATACTCCTCACCATTATTTACAATAATATTTGTGGAAGTATGATCATAAGATAATTTGATAACAAAGTATCAAAAATTTATAGATAGATAGAACGTGATAGATAGATTTTCCAAGCTATTCTCATCTGACTAAAAACTGCAAAACAGTTTTCATTTGATTAACGACTCTATTATTTTTCAAAATTTCAATTAATTTGGCTATTACGTCTTTTAAAATAAATAAAAACAATTTTACCATAAATACAAGAATATAGCCAACGCATGCATATATATATATATATATATATATATATATATATATATATATATATATATAAAAGTAACCAATCTTAAGTAAGAAAAAGTTTGAAAACGAAACTAAAATGAAAACGAAACAAAACAGTTTCGAAATCGCAACTAAAATTTATAACCTATTTAAACTAAAACCAAAAAAGAGCTTCATAGTATTTAGAGAGCGCAATTGCAGCTACTTCTAAAACACAGATGAATTGATACAAAAGTATTAGAATCAAGTTAATAGGAAAAACAAAAAAGCAAATAAAAATTAAACCAAAAGAATTATAAAAAATATAAAAAAAGAATCCGGCCTGAAGACTTTTTCAAGGGTCACCCTCAGGCAAGGATTCAAAGAAAGATTTTTGAAAGTAAGATTTTCGGGTCACGAGGAATCATTATTAGACAATGTCTGTATTTCCTCACAGAAAAAATCCCTTTCTTTGAATCCCTGCCTGAGGGTGACCCTTGAAAAAGACTTCAGGCCGGATTCTTTTTTTATATTTTTTATAATTCTTTTGGTTTAATTTTTATTTGATTTTTTGTTTTTCCTATTAACTTGATTCCACTACTTTTGTGTGTGTATATATATATATATATATATATATATATATTTAATTTGGTGAGGTAAAATATATAACACGCATTTTTTTGATATAATAATTTTAGTTACTCTTGGGTTAAGATTAAATAAATCTCACATATTTTAGTAGGAAAAGGAAATATCTATTATATAATTTAGTATTTTGAATGTAATATTATACATTGAACTTTTGCATTTCCTTATGCATTAATATAAGGTAAAAAATTCATAAGAATCAAAATCAAACTTTAAAAAAATTGTTATCATCCAAGCATTTTAAAGTATTTTAGAAGTATGAGGCATGCTTAACCAAATAAAACATATTGCTGATAAGAATGTTAATCATTTTTAAAGTATTTATCAAATACATATTTGAAACACATTTGAATTATTATTTCTTCAATCAACAATTTAGAACGCAAATATTTTTTTTCCATGAAATAAAAATAAATAACTTTGCATTTTAGATAGCTAACTATAACATTTGAGGGGATTTTCTTTCAGAGATCACTCGGATCAGAATCCATCAACCAATCCTTTTTATTTCACTTAGGGATTTTATGTTTTTTTCTTAATAAATGAAATTCCATTAAGAAAAAGTTCATTCATTTTTCCCTAACATGTATTTTTGATTGCGTTGTACAGATCCCATTATTTTGATATAAAGAACTTCTAGTGTTGTTAGTAAAAAGTTTGCAAGAGTCATTGAAAAAAAAAAGAGGAAAAGTAATAATCAACGGACGCAGAAGGCTTAAGCAAATTGAATTATGGTCTCTATTCGTCTTACATAAATAAAAAAAATCCTGAAAAAAATTGGTTTAATTGCCAATTATCTTCTTCAGACGTTTAAAGAACGAAGCCTTTTGTACCTAATGCAAAGTAAAACCAATTTCCACCGACATGACTTCAGAAAAAAAGATTAACTATCTAGATACTTGATATTGATGCTTGTTCTTTGCTGGCTTTGGGGATTTTCTGGGAGAAAAATGACAAAAAAAAAAAAAAAAAAAAAAAAAAAAAAAAAATACCAAAAGAGGGGGAGGGTGGAAGTTAGGCTTGGCTCAGCTACTCCATTGTATTGTCAAACAGACAAGAAAAAAGTCAAGAGGCAAATACTTTTTGCAACTGAAAGTGGTATTCCAGAACAAAATCTACTTCCTTTTTAAACAAGATGAAAAAGGTATGTGAAAAACTTTTGTGCATTTTAGATGCTTCTAGAATTCTTTTGTTGAGTGGATGATAAGGCAATAGCAGAAAGGAAATAAAAAAAAAACCGACCTTTTTTTGAATTTATAAGTTACAAAAACTAGGATTTCTCAAAAATAGGATATATCTTACTGTTTCTTCAGCTTCAGTATTTTTTTTATATTTTTTATAACCACAAAAACTGCCTTATGGAAGTGTCATTTACCTTTACCTAAAAATTTGTATGGACTTTGCAACTACTGAAAAAGTAATAATTCATTTTTTAAAAAAAGGCTACTATTATCATATTAATAAAAATTATGCTAACAATTGATAAATTTTGTTTAAATGCATAATAAAGAGTAAAAAATAGAATTATATAAATTCGTAACTATTTATTTCCTTATTAGCCGACTATGACTATGGGGTAACCACACTGGCTACTCTGCCCCGCCTAATTAAAGGTATTCGGATTAAATTAAATGACAGCATTGGTTGGAACTAAGGTTGGGTCCTATGGGCCATCACCGACCAAGGTACAACCCTTCCAGTTGGAAGCACGTCCCATTATCGATAAGAGGTAGCCAATGCCCAGTTGGAAGCACGTCCCATTATCGATAAGAGGTAGCCAATGCCCACCATTTCTGTACCCACCTGGGTGCCGGAAGCTTCTTCCTTAATCTGAGGTGCCCACCTAACAAGGAGAGATATGAGGTAAGTCATAGAGACCGAGTTTCATTTCATTTGATTTTTTTAATGCATAATCTGATATTCTTGTATTTCTTATCATATTTTTAAATTCCAATATGTTCAGGATATTTAAGGTCTATTATTACAGTAACCTTTCCCTTTGATGATGAATTGAAGAGCATTACGGGAGTTGGCATAAATTTCCGCGTCATCTATCGTCGCATTTCTCTCTAACCACTCACAAATTCCTCATACAGTTAGTTCTAGTACTGAAATGTTGTAGAGTGTTTTATGACTAATAGTTTCATAGCTGAAATATAATATGATGGGAAAAAATGAATGAAAAATAACTGCTGAAATAATTTAATTAATTGGATATATTTCTGAATAAGCTTAATATTTTAAAGTTATTTCTTTTACTTGTTCCACAAAAAAGTTGATCAAATAAAAAAAAGTGTATGATTTGTGATGATTTTAATAAAAAAACACATATGAAAAAAGAAGACAGAATTTTCATGCCTTATATTTCAACATTGGAAAAAAGAAATAATTAAATGTTAGATTAAACTAAAAAAATATTGATTTGATATAAAAGAATTTTTTATATAGATTTGAAAAGATGAAAACTCATAAATTCTCAATTAAAAGTGTAATTAACAATGGTGTAATTAAAACTGTAACTTCTATAAAAGAGCAATATAATTTTTGCATTTTTCTAACATGTTTTCTCCAATATATATAAATTTTTTATTGCATTCATGAGAATTTTTTTAGTACAATACAATATGAAAGGAATTGTGGTTTATTTGTGGTTAATGTTACATTACTGAGGGAATTTAATATGACAAATACCATGCCTTTTTAGATTTTCATTACAAGGCATTCAACATTTTTCTATTTTTTATTTTTGTATATAAAAATGAAAATAGGTTGACTGTAATTATTAAATCTATAATATAAATTGAAAGAAATTCCTTTTTCTTGAAGGCAAATGCATTGTGATTAGGAATTTTAACATTGTCATATCGTTGCACACTTTCGATTTGTTACTAAAAAGACAAATAAATAAAGAAAACGGTATTTTTAAGCTGTTTTATTAATGGTAACAGCTCCTATATATGTACTAAATTTTTCAATAAATAAAAATTTCTAAGAAACAAAAAGAAAGTCACCTTTATTTGAATACAAAATTCCGCCGTTTTCCATTATCGAGAACTGATTCTATTCATTTAACATTCTATATTTAGATGCTAATGCCAGATACACTTTGGCAGATAAACAAATTAATATGCTTTTAAGCAACTAAAGGAAGTAGGATTTCATATTGTGAAGTAATAAATAAATTTTTTACCTTATTTGGAATAAAATAATAAAAAAAATGACTATTTTCATTTCATTTTTCTAAATTAAGAGAATTTATATTCTTTTCATCGTTATGTAGTTTGAAAATACTGACAAAATGCTTGTAATTTTTCATTCCGTGTTGTTTTATTAAAATAATTTCCACGAAAAGATTAAAAAAAGACCAAAGAATCTAAAATTTTCAAAGAAAAAGAGAAGCTTCATATTACAAAACACTTTTAAAAGGATTATATAAATTTAATTTTTTTAAACAATTAATTTGACAACACATTTTTTCTATGTTCATATTGGACGATGAAAAGCTATTGATGAGTATAAACTAATCAATGATAATTTTACAAAAAACTCTGTCTAACCATTTTTCCTTTCCTGTGAAATAATAATTCTTATTTTATAATTAAAACTCTGACGACTTAATTTATTCTTCTTCGTGCATAGACAGATCTTAGAAAATGTAAGCACTGCAAGAATGCACATCTTTAACATATCCTTTAATCCTGTTCCTATTAGTATAGATTTAAATACTTCTAGAATTTTATTCCGTGTTTCGGAAAGTGAAGGAATACGAACTCGCAAAATTCCAACAGTCTTTTAACAGGATTAAAATTTAAGGAAGACTCGAAAAGCATTTCTATGTAGCTATTGTAATCCCTCGACAAAATAAATATTTATCCTCCGAAGTTACAAAATACATTAAAAATGTGTCCACGACTTTCGGCATTCATATGAACGTTGTGCTTTGTTATAGGATATATCAAAAGGTATTATAAGTTATTTATAAAAGACAAAATACTAAGAAAATTATTGAAATAGAATAAATCACAATTTTGAAAAACATTTTGGCAGTATAAATCAATTTCACTTATCTCTCTTACCGTATTATTTATTTAAACATTACTTTTTTTAAAAATTATTTACCACAAATATCATTACTTATAAGTTTTTAAAAACCTATGTGATCTAATTAAAATATAAAAATAACTAAAAACAATAATTAAGAATAAATGTTGCGAAAAATTCCTTACTTTCGATCCAAATTTGGTAACTCCAAGCCAAAGGTCTTGACTTTAGAGCACCGATATCCCCACAGATTTCTCTTATTATTAATAGAATTCTTTTTTTACAAACTACGAAACGACATTTCAGCCTTTAAATTCCATAAAATAAATCCCACATATGTTATAAAGTATAAATTCGGGGAATCTTCCAATATGTTTAAAAAATTGATATGAAATGTTTAATACTAATTTTTACTATTGCTTAAGTGCAAAATGGATGAGATCCATTATGATGAATAAAAACATTGTGATGAATTAAGGCATTATGATGATTAAAGTATGATAAATAAAATTTTTGGATGAAAATCTTCCATTCCTTCTCCTTTTTAAATTACTGTGAATCTGTACATCTAAAACATTACCCTTTTTTTTAAATTAAGATTGAATTTTAATGTTTGATCAGTATTGCTTAGTGGGCGGGTTTTAAACAACAACTAACTTTTAGTACTGCGCTTTATTCATATCTATGACTATCCCTTTCACATTGACATGTTTTTCATATCTATGACTTCATAAACCATTGTTCATATCTATGACTGTCCCTTTCACACTGACATGGTTTTCATATCTATGACTTCATAAACCATTGTTCATATCTATGACTGTCCCTTTCACACTGACATGGTTTTCATATCTATGACTTCATAAACCATTGTTCATATCTATGACTGTCCCTTTCACACTGACATGGTTTTCATATCTATGACTTCATAAACCATTGTTCATATCTATGACTGTCCCTTTCACACTGACATGGTTTTCATATCTATGACTTCATAAACCATTGTTCATATCTATGACTGTCCCTACCACACTGACATGGTTTTCATATCTATGACTTCATAAACCATTGTTCATATCTATGACTGTCCCTTTCACATTGACATGTTTTTCATATCTATGACTGTCCCTTTCACATTGACATGTTTTTCATATCTATGACTGTCCCTTTCACATTGACATGTTTTTCATATCTATGACTGTCCCTTTCACATTGACATGTTTTTCGTATCTATGACTTCTTAAACCATTGTTCATATCTATGACTGTCCCTACCACACTGACATGGTTTTCATATCTATGACTTCATAACGATTGTTCATATCTATGACTGTCCCTTTCACATTGACACGTTTTTCGTATCTATGATTTCTTAAACCATTGTTGATATCTATGAATTCATAAAACATTGTTGATATCTATGACTATTTCAATCTTGAATACATATTGAAAGATATACATTGATATGAAATCATATTTTAAAAGGGATATTTATTTTAGTTCCCATTTAAACTAAAAAAATACAGTTTTTAATAATAATAAAAACGGAATTTTTAGTAAATTTAGTATTATTTAAATTATCTTCTGATTTCCAGCATTATCTAAATGTGAGTTTCAAAATCTGTAGCTAAAGCTGAATATCTCTGATAGTCTAAGCCTTGTTTTATCTTTAAAAACACACATAAATATTTTTCTTGTTGTAAAGGACGAATATTTTCTTCGAACGTTCGAAAGAAAATCGATGGCATGCAGAAATAACTATGTCATTGCTGTGAGGTAAGTAACTGGTCTATGAAACGTGAACAATTGTCTTATTTTCTCTAGAAAATAACAGAGCACTCGAAAGACAATTTTTATTCTCGAATCGTAACGAATTGAAGAGTCCTGCGTAATGGACGGGAAAAGAAAGGAGTTATCATTTGAAATGTTTCCACAAGAACATGGGTGAAAACCAAAATAAATCGGTCAGGTCATAAAGATGAAAATTGTTTGATGTTTCTGTTCTTACAACGGATTTGATAGATTTGTTGTTTGATCTGCTAACGTTATGTTTGGCAGCTACACGGAAGAAGAATGTTTTTAAACAAAAGAAATTTGATAAGAAAGGATGTAGACACTGGGGAAATGATTATGTATTTATTATTGGATTTGTACACTATCATGAAATTCAATGCTTCATATTTATTTTTAAAATTATGTGCAATTGAAGTAGGAATATTATAGGAATTATGACTTTGGTTATATGCATAAAATATCGAAGTATTGATACTTTTTATTAATGTTCAAAATCATGTTATTTTACGTAAGTTACAGATGCTAGTAAAGTAAAATTTTGGATTCAAATAAAAAAAAAATTATTCGGGAAATATATAACTAAAACTAGAGATGCAACTTACTAAGATAATAAATATTACTTTTTTGGTTTGAAATGTATGCTGTAACCTTAGCCTGCTTTCTTTAGTTATACTTTGTTTTTAGATTTTTTTTATCTTTTGGATAACTTTACCCCGTAGATATCCAATACATAGAAATCTAAAATATCCTATCAATAGAATATAAGAGAATAACAAATATATAAACAGTAATTTTATGTGAATTTTAGCAAATTTTTTTAAAAATTTTAATAGAAAAAGTAATTATATTGTTAATAGTGGGATATTAAAGTCCTACTGAAACAAATGGTTTTTTTTTTCGAATTCAGGAATTCGTCCTTTTTTTATTACAATTTTTTTTTTCGAATTCTAAATTGTATCCTTACAGAGTTCGTAGCATAGAAACGCATATTATAAGTAAACTCTTCTTAATGAAATCATGAAGATTTTTTCATTATTGTGGCATTAATTTATTAATAATTGCTCCAGACTATTTGAATGCTAAATCTGGAATTCAGGAATAAATCGTATAAAATTCCTTTTAGTTCAGCCTTTTATTACAACAGCGTATCTAGGATATTTTATTGTTTCTTTTTAGAAATCACCTTTATCGAAAGCTATGATTTGAATCTCTCATTAACGAGCATATTAACCAAATATGAGATTAATAAATTAAATTATTTTTCAATTATTGAAAAACATAACACATTATTCTTTCAGTTAAATATATTATTTAAAAGGCGTCATTCAACACTATTCTTTTCGCATGCAACTGCAAACAAATATTGATTTGTGATTTTATCAAATAATTTTGAGATTCTTTCTCTTAAATTCTCATTTATAATCAGACGAAAAATTTATAAGAGGATATATCTAACACAATTCTAGGATCATGAAATGAAAATCTTTTCGAAATTAAAAGTTACTATAACAATTATATATAAAATGCTAATATAGCATGGCATACATGCATAAAAATCACTCTTATTAACTATTATCGAATGGCAACAAATAAATATCTAGAAACGTTTCAGACTACTTATTCGAACGTTTTTACGGAGTGTTTCATTGAATTCAAGGATTCGTTGAATAATGCAGCTGCAATATATTATTAAAAATGTTCTGGTGCGTGCTCTCCGTGTCCTTAAAAATATCATTCAGTCAGAAGAAAATATAAGATAAAAAAACAATATCAAACAAAAAGTTTAATCGGATTCGAAAATAATCTTAACCGTCGCCAGATGAATAATCACTATGACTTACATATGGAAATTGATGATCATGTATTCCAAAACTATTAGCCCACAAAAATATTTTTTGCATTATCTTAAATTTAAATAAATTACTTTTATAATTATATTTAATAATTTTCTGTAAAATTTTACTTCACTTTTAATATTTTAAAAATTTAATGCAACTTTAATTTATCGAATGCAATTTCAATTTTTTTAATGTTATGATGAAATTCAAACTCATCCATTGAAATAATCATTTCGTGCTTTTCCCATGTTAAGATAAAATAAACTGCTTTCTATTAACTTGTTCCTGAAATATGATTTTGATTTCCGCTTTTATTCCGTAATATATGCACTTTTTAAATTTATTTTCATTTTATTAAATTAATAAGTTAAAATCATATTTTTCAGTCGTAAAAAGTTAATAATCTAGGTGAACAAGCTGATCTGTAAAGGCGGTTAGTTCTTAATAAAAGCAGATGTGAAACTAAACCTTTCTATAGTATACTGAATTCATAGCAAGATAATTGACTGAAAATGAAGATTTTAATTATAACCCTGAATATTTAAAATGATTTTCAACTGTAATAGATTGCAATTTGTGCTGAGTTCTCATTAGTTTTATATTAAAATTTCTCTACGATATAAATTTCGAACACAGAATAAAAATGAACTTAAAAACTCTTTTTAAACGTCTGAAAATTAAAGATTTAATTTGATTCACTGAAATAAAAAAGACATATCAATATATCTGAGTTAATTATTAAAGTCTTTATTAAAAATATCTTGATTAAATATTACATTTGTGCTATATTGCTAAGTTTATGTAAATATATCAAATAAAAGGAGATTATCGTGTAATAGAAGTCTCTTTCCTTTATTTAGAAGGAAATTGAATATTATTAAATGAAGCTGTCTTCGAATTAAAACTAGAAAATTTTAATAATATTAACTATTTTAACTATTTATGAAACATTCTCTGAAGAGAAGAAAAAAAAAAGACTACGACAATAAATGAAGATATTTCAATTGGAATAATATTTCTTCTTAACTGTCAGTTTTCAATTGCATTGTGTGTGTGTGTGTGTGTGTGTGTGTGTGTGTGTGTGTGTGTGTGTGTGTGTGTGTGTGTGTGTGTGTGTGTGTGTGTGTGTGTGTGTGTGTGTGTGTGTGTGTGTGTGTGTGTGTGTGTGTGTGTGTGTAAGCTCATTCACATATAGTATATGTACAAAAATATGTAGTTACCGTGAAAAATGTGAAAGAAAAAAAATATGTCCTATCCGAAGTACGCAAAAATCTTTATTTTAAGTATGAACTTTTATTCAAGCATGAACATTAAGTATTTATATATGTTTGCAAACGGTGATGTTCAAAACAACACCCACAATACATGTGGAGGCCTGCATATAAGTGTTGTAAAATAACGCCAAGCTGCCGTTTGAATCGTAATTTAAAAGGAAATATCACGCCATGTACTTTATCCTCGGTCAACGTGATTAACATTACCAATTGCTAAAGAATTTACATGTCACAAACCATCTTGCAACCATCTCTCAGTTATCAAAGTTATCCGAAACATTAGCAGGTATAGGTGACATAATTCTAGATGATGTTGATGAAAGACAGCATGACTGGTTTATGTCTGATTTTATGGGCCAGGCATTTCTGCATACCCAGAGCAACAATATATGGTCTTTGTTTCGAATATAATAAGAATTTCAATGCATTTCATACCTCCTATACTAGAGTGGTTGGATATTGAATACCTATACTGTTGGTTTGGACATAACGATCTGACCACTGTCACCAGATACAGAACTTTCGGATTACTTCAGATGCAGACATCTAAAAGAATTGGTCTATCGATGCCTAGTTGCTACAGAAAGCGACATAGATACACATTTCATGCTGCATTTACTTGTGTGAACATCATATTGCTGCAACATGTGCTGTCAGCCATGGTCTGTATTTGCATGCCTCGATATGCGTGGTAGACATTTTGTACATCTTCCAATGTAAATATATACAAATACCGATTTCTGTGCTTCCAAAATAATTTTTCTTTTCCGTTTAGAGAAAGTTATTTTCATCTTTTCTCTATCAATTTTCCCAAAAACTATCGTTCTTGCTCAAAATGCTCAAAAACTATCGTTCTTTGAGCATTTTTATGATTTCCAACGGAGTATAGCATTATTTATTAGTTCTTTTTTGTAACGGACTATATTTTAATATTATGTAGCATTTTTAATTGTAGTTATAAAATGAAGAGCAATAAAAAAATTATTGTAATTTTTGAATGACTTAAATTTTTAAAATTTTGAATTACAAGATTAGAAACTTCCTTTGATCACTGATCCTCATATTTGAGTTTGCAAAATAAAATTTTCTTGCAAATAGTTACATTTAACAACTTAAAGTTATCAGATGTAGTTGTTACAAGTTTTTTTCCTAAGTGTTACTTTGTAAAAAATTATATAAATAGGGCGTTTACCTCTTCTTTTTTTTTTCATAGCTTTTCTGAAGAAATTATATCTTTCTTTCTTTAATCACGAGCACATTTTGACATTTTATAGAATTAAACTGAATGAAATGGATTTTCATAAAATGAAATAATTCATAAAGCTAAATTATAATTATGCCTTAGATAATTTTTTTATACTATAAAAACTTTTCCGCAAACAAACTGACAAATTTTGTTTGATTCGTAATACGAATAAAACGTAGCAATAGAAAATATTTTGTGAGAAGGAAATTCTTTTCCAAGCTTGTATGCAAATATGAGCTCGACCAAATTTCAATGAAATATTTTTAGAAAGTATGTTGCCCCTGCAAATTTTGAATTTTATTGATATCGAAATGAAAAAGATGTCATATGAAGAAGAACTAATTGTGATAAAAATTTCAACAACATTCAAATTAGAAAAAGGAATTTAGAAATGCAAGACATTTAACTTTGTAAAAAATAAAACATTAAACAGTATCATTTATATTTATTTATAAATAAATAAAGATAAATATATAATAATGTTATATGTGGCTAAAAATTACACTAGATTAAAAATTCAATGATATGTATATCAAATGTCTTGACTATTACTTCAGGAATCCATAAAATGCATATTATGACCTCCGAGTTTTATTCGTCAATTTGAATGAATGCATAATTAATGCTTTTGCAATTCTGTGTGCTATGATTTAATTCAATAATTCGCTCTTTGAAAGAAAAACGATAATGCGATTAAATGTGTACTATAATTTACTATTTATTTTAATCTTTATAGCAATATTTTGATCAAAATAATTTATACTTACAAATAAAAAAATTAAATATTTTCATTATAAATTCCTAAAAATGACATCATTAAAAATTCAAGAATATATATATCTTATCTCGTAATTCTTACCACATGAATCCATGAAGAATAAATTTCATTAAAATGCCATAGAAATTGCAACCCCTATTTCTTTGAATGAATGCATAATTAAAGCATTTGTGGATGAGATTTGACTTCCTTATCATTTTCTTTCAATTCAATTTTTAAATAATTTTCCTCTGTCGTCTTTATTAAATATGATCTTATTTACTACCAAATAAAAGAATAATTCAATCTCTTTCTCATTCACTGCGCAAATTAAAAATATTTGGTTGTTTTTATAACTTTTTTCATTAAAGATATTTTTAATATTGATCGCATGATTCATCTTTGTTGAACTGGAAAAACGAAACACAATAACAAGCATCAAATATGAAAAATCTAATTTGTTTAACATGTTACAGAAAAAGCAACATCGGATATCGATTATTCAAATCTGAGTAGCTTTATCTAGTGAAAATGCCAAAGAATGTTTCCAACAGAAAAATCATTCAAATCTTACGAGTTCAAACCTTAATAATTATATTCTGTTGTGTTTTATACACTCTGAAATACAAAGGAAATTTTCTTTATCTGTTTTCTGTTTGTTATTGGAAATGATAAAATGCGTAGAGGTGGTGTACAGAATAAAAAATTCTAACTATAATTATCCATTAAAATAACCAACGAGAATAAAATGCTTTGGCACCTTAAGCGTAAATATTTCAAATCGGTTATTTTAAAAGAAGTTGAAGTCTGAAATTATCAAAGCTGTCGATTAAAATCATTTTGATGTTGAGCAAATGCAAAGTCTTTTTTGAATAGAAAATTATTTCTTTTCTTCAAAGATTTCTGATTCTCCAAATCAAAATGAAATATTTTCTCTATTTTTTTCTATTGATGATAAATGTTTCAACAGTAAAGTAGATAATTTTGAAAACTTAACTTTTTGTATTTGTATTCTGTATAAAATAACCTTTAAAATTATATTTCAAATTTATAATATTAAAAATTACATTAGACTTAATAACAAATTATGAAATATACAGTGTTCATTTTCATCGGAGTCTTATAACTAATTTTAGCTTTAGAGTAAAACATATATTTCAAGTAATAAAAATTCTCTAAATAAGTTAAAGATTTATTCTTCATTTTTTGAACTAATCAGTGGACTTTTGACAAAAATTATGATGCCTAAGTTTTTATGCCACCCCCACGTTCTTTTAACCATGTTTAATAAAATTGTCTTGACAAATTAGTAAACAATTTCAATTAAAGCAAATTCCCACATTTCGATGCTGTCTGAGTTATAAATCTTTGAATGATTCTATTTTAAATTAGTTTAAACGATTCCAATAGTCTTTTTCAAAAAATTCCGTTAACCAACAGACGATGCTTGCTCGAGGTGGCCGTCCGTTAGTCTAAATTAATGAATCGAAAGAATCATAACTTAAGGCATTTGCACAGCAGAAGGCGAATCATTGTCTTGTAAATTTTGAAATATCCAGAAATATTATTAAATAAGAGTAATAAGGCCAGAGAATTGTGATTTTTTTTTAATTTCTCAGCAGCACATGTATTGACATAAATGTGATAAAATAAAATTACTTTCGTCTTTCTAAACATTTTTTCAAATGGATGCAGACAACTACAGTTAAAAAACAAGTTTTTGGCCTCTATTAAAGTGAACAGTCAATAAATTTTTAGTAAAAACAGATTTAAACATAAAATGTGGTGCTCAGTTCGAATTAAAATACTTTAAAGTTTATATTAGCAGAGTGATTTAAATTTATAAATTTTTTTGTTCTTAATATATTATTTTTTTTGAAAGGAATCTCAAGTTTTTTTAAATGATAATTCTCTCAATAATTTAGATTTTAACTTTTAAGCTTTAATGACACTGCATCAATTTACTAGTTTCGATAATTTACATGATTTAATAGTGAAACGATATTATTTTCATTTATCTAATAGTCAATAAAATTTGTGCAAATTAATCTTAATAATCTTATGAGATCTATATGAGAACGATTTAAATTCAAAGATTTCATGTTAGATTCAATCCAGTTTCAATTAACTTTTATTCACGTATTGTTAAAATATGGTATGGAATTATTTGAGGGTGTTTTTTTTGTTGTTTTTTTTTGTTTATAACAAAAGCAAACGATTCTATCATTATTCACTTATCGGCTTTTTTTTTTCTAAATTCTCTAAAAATATGGAATTTTTCCCAATCTTAAATATAGATCTTCCTATTCTAATATACCTGATAAATAACTCTTGACAAATCCAGTCCAGTATGTTTTCTACACAGCGTCAATAGACAATCTCTATTAATAAAATTAGAAATCATCATAAAAATTTGTTTCTAGAAAATTTATAGCGTACAAAATGCTGCATTTGTATATAAATATTTGTATTGTTCTCTAAAGACATTTCTTTTTATTCTTTCATTTGCATTTCATCGTAAACAATATAAATTAATGCATGTTGTATTAGTGTATAACACGGGATATTATATTATCGATTTGAATCGATACGTAAATAATTCAGGGAAAAAAACAGGACAAACTTAATTTATTTTGCCCTCGTCTTACGAAACACATTTTACGACATTAGAAATACGTGACAACCTCCTTTCCCCACTTCATTCTCTGCATTTTTTTTATCGAAGCTTTCTTACAGATATGGCAAATTTTGTTTAAGAAAAAACATTTTCACGACGCTCTTCTTTTTTTTTCTACTATAGTTCTATTTCTATTTTTGGCTAAAATTATATCATATTCTTTTACATTGAAACTAATTTCCTTGATTTTGGCATTAAGATTGGTTGATATCTATCCACGAAATATTATCATAAGTCGTTATTTACTTTCTTCACAAAGATAATTTTAATCTAAATTATCTCTGTGAATTAGTATATGATTTTTAATCTAAAGGAAAATAATTTAAATTTGATTATCATTATGCCATTAAAATAACAATGTATATTAAAATTAGCTTTAAGAAGAAAAAAAAAGAAACAAGAGAAGATGACAAAAATTTCAATTTAATGTAGAAAAACAATTATAAAATTTTTAATTTATTTTATATCTTAATTTCATAGATATTTTCCTTTTTTGAAACATTTATACACTAATATAAACTGTTTTGTTAAGTATTATTATTACTTTTATTTTTCTTGTTGTTTTCCCTCTGTCCTTTTGTCTTTTCATTTATTTTTTTTTCTCTTTTATATTAATAATTTTATCTTTTACATATATATTTTTCATTAATATTTTTCTTTCTGTCTGAATTTGATTCTATAAAATGCTAGCTCGAAAATTGAAATTTTATTTTTATTTCACAGAAGAATTTTGTATGTAGTGAAATACATTTTCGCTTTTTGTTTGTGTATTTATTTATGTATAAATTTATATATGTATCTATATATCATCTCTCTCTATATATAATATAGATATAGATAGATAGATATTGCTAAGTATTACCCATTTCTTTTCTTTTGCTTTGTATAGTCACTCTGTTTCTATTAAAAATTGTTTTGTACATATTTTGAACTTTTTTGCCGTACTTATTCCTGTAAACCTCGCATTGTACATTTGAGGTGCCGAAACACGAATTAATATTCAATAATAATAATAATAAATTTATAAATCGGATTCATAATTTTAGCGAAATCAATCAAAACTGAAAATTATTGTATAATTGAACAAAAGATGAAATTCTATGTTTTTATTACAAATATCAGAACTTATTTAGAATCATTGACTGATTTACTATGTAAGGATTATCCCCAATATCAGGCGTAATTAAAATCAATGACAAATTTTTGAAAGAAATTTAAAAGCTAAACTTATGTTGTTGTTGTTTCTTATGGCACTTCCCATGGACAAGCCCGCTGTTACGAAGACAGCGATTTTAAGCCGGTGGGGGAGCGCCTCTCGTTTTTACACTAGCGTCATCTAGGGCCAAGAGAATGACTTAGCTACACACACGTCACAACCCTTCTTACGGGGCGGACTTCATTCACACATTTCATTCACTCATCCACAGATCGTAATTTAGACCTGAATCAGAGAACGATCACCCCTGATCCAGTATCCCCAGTGGTATTACTCTCGACATGGAGGACTTTGTGACCACGACAGATTTAACGCGCGTCAGCCACCAAGCACGCGGGGAATCTTCGGCCGGCGGGGTTCGAACTCGCAACCTAAGGGACGCGAATCCGACGCTTTACCAAAAAGGCTATCCGGGCCTATTTTTCCCGGCTATCCCGGCCTAAATTTATAATTATATCAATATATTTTCAAATATCCTCAATATTGCTCGAATTTTAATTTTCAAAACGTTATAATATTTTTATTCTATTAGTGTCAAAAAAGAAATTTTAGAATGTTAATTTTGCATTGTCTCCTTCTCATTTCAAATGTGAAAAAATATAAATAAAAGCAGTTATTTTTTCCAGTGCTAACCTTTCTTATATGATAAGCTATGATTTCTGAGAATTATAAAAGATAATCTACTTTGTAATCTACATTGTTTTGTCATAATATGCTGTTGAATGTAGTGAAATTAAAATCATAAAAGCATGAGGGATTAAAGTATAAATTAGTTATTTTGTTCTGTTTTGGTTATTTAGTTAGAATGGAAATAATTTACAATCATTATAATTCACGTTTTACAAGACGAAATTGGTAGTGGATGTATCTTAATATTGTTTTTCCAAAGCGCATTTTAACTATAATAAAGATTTTTCTTACCACCATTTCTTCCTTAATTTCTGATTTTCACATGCATATAATTATTAATAGTCCAAGTCATAAATGAATTCATAATGATCTTGAATATATGTCAAAGTGAAAACCCAAAATCAGTCAAAATCAGAATTTAATATTTCTGTAGCTTTTATTTAAAGGTTAAGCAATCAAATTTTTAGTTATTAATATTTTTTTATAAAAAAATGGCGATCATTTTGTTATCAATTATCAGTTTTGTTTGAAAATATTCAGTTTAATTGAGGGAAATATTTTATTAAAACTGAAAATATCTAGTAAAATATAACATTCACATATTTTAAGGAACAATTTTTATTCCGAAAGCAAAAAAATAAAAATATTTCAAAGCGCGTGATAGAAGTACAATTACAAACAGATATCACAAGCAATGCACTTAAAATATTTATAAAACAAATGTTGCAATAAAAATAAGGATAAAAAAAATTAGTTAATTGTCTATCAAATTATCCACACAATGAGAAGATTATTCAAAAACGTAACTAGAAAGATAATTTACGTTAAAATTTATTATGTGTTCTTGACATCAACATTGTAAATTTTTGTCAAGTTTTAGTCCCAAACGAAAATGCACTCTTTTGTATATGGATTAAGACTAAACGCAATTTTATAACATAGGTAAAACTCACTTTAGATTTCAAAAAAATCTTGCACAAGCATATTAATATTTTACAGGCAATTATAAGATCTAACGAGATTCGTTTAAAGGTTTAATACAAGAATTTGATTGAAAGAAATTTCATTATTTTTAAAATATCATCTTGGAATTTTACTCAGGGGAATTTGAGCTTGATTAATGTATTTTCTTTTTATAAATAATTCCTTCTTGAAGTTCTCAGCATTTCTTGAATTCGCAATTTTTAGTACGAATTCTTGGAAAAATAATTTATTTCATTTATATCATATCAAATGGCAACTTGTCCGCGTAATCGAAAAATATTTGCTTTTATTTTTACTACCGTTGATAACAATGCTACAGATACCATCCCAATTAATTATAAAATTTAATATCCTCGAAACATTTCGGGGTAATTGAAAAATATTTTGAGCCAATATTTTTTAATCAAATTGTAGAATATGCCTGCAACTGATAACTCATTTAAAGTCTATTGTCTCTCAATTTTATTAAAGGTTTTTTTAATGTGTCTTACTACGTAATTTAAAACCCATCAAATATATCGAAAATTATCTTGAAGTTTTAAAACTGATATGAAATAATAAATAAATGTCAAATACATGTCAAATAAATGCAGTAAACTTAACAAAAATGTTCATATGAATTGATAAAATTTAGTAAATGCCATGATGATGCCATTAAAACATGCATACATTAAAAATTGCATGTATGATTACTAATTTATTTCATTAATTATCAACAATGAACTTCATGTTTATTAAGTATTTAGTATGTTTAGGGAAATTACATATAGAAATATAATGAACAATTATAAATGCTTAAAATATAAATACATAAATGTAATTGCTTAACATTGTAAATGCAATATTTACAAAAATGTGCGTATGAATTTATAACATTAAGCAAATGTCATGATGATGCTACTAAAACATGTATTCGTTAAAAATTTGTATGTATGATTAAAACTTTATTTCATTAACCTTCAAAAATGACCTTTACGTTTGGTAAATATTTGGTAAGTTTAAGTAAAATTTTTCGTCATGAATTTAATTACAAAATAAAAATTATTTCTACCATTAGCGATCAGTTTGTTCACCTGAAATATTGGCTTTCCCAGTTGTTGAGCTATTAATATAAAATACTTTATATAAAATTCCTTCTTGATATTTGAAAGACAGAATAATATGCAATGTGATTCAATAACTACAAATTACTGCGGATACAAATTAAACAGTGTGTACGCTACGAAATAAATGTGGAAACGAAGATCTTAGGTCAGAATTAATTTCTAAAGACAACTGTATTTTAGTTTAAGTATTGTAAAAGCTCGCGAATAAATAGTTAGAAGGAAAAGAAGTTAAATTGTTTTTCAATACAACTATAAAAGTAATGTTACACGTTGTCTTTGACATTAAAATTTTAAAAAATTATTAAGAATGGGAAAAAAAATTGTAAGGAGATGAAATCATGTATTATTATTAATCGATATATGATATATTTATATATTTATGTTATCGATATATGACTATATTTAAGTTGTTCGAGATAACCATATGCAGCCACTGAAAGTGCCTAGTAAGAATTTAATTTAACACTGAAATGAATAGGATTGAATCTGGATCATTGCAATACAAAGCGTATTAAACAGTGACATATTAAAGAGGTTAAAGCGGCCGGCGTCCTGGCATAGGGGTAGCGCGTCTTCCCCAGTTATCTGGGCGTCCTGGGTTCGAGTCCCGGTTTGGGTATGGTTGTTCTTCCGTTGTTCTATCTGTGAGATGTGTGAATGTGCCCTCCTGTAAAAAGGGGTTGTGCAAGCGAATGAGTGATGCGTGAGTAGCTAAGTCGTTCTCTTGGCCCTAGTTGGCGCTATTAAAAAAACAAGAAACGCTCCCCCACCGGCTTAAAATCGTTGTCTTCGTAACAGCGGACTTTTCCATGGCAAGTGCCATAAGAAACAACAACAACAACAGAGGTTAAAGCGGATTTATTCAGTTAGGAGATTACAAATTAATTTTATTTCATTGTTTCATCATTTTCCTTCAGATATAAAATTAATGAAAATGATAAATAAATTTTTGTGCGAAATGCTGAATTTATAGACATGGATTTTTGGTATTGGAAAGACATAGTTCTCATTTCAGAAGTTAGTTCCCATTGTGACTTTAAAAAAGAATCCACAAACAAAACATCCTGGTGTGTACATAAGAAACGAAACATATATAAAAATACATCATATTTCCTTAAAACTTACAGAAAAATGTTAATTTAGGAAGAGAATCGCGCTTCTATGAAATTTCTGTGGATTCATAGAAAGTTATAATGTTATAAAAATCTGAAAAAGGTCAAAATTCATATCTTCCCTGTCTATTTCCCTCTTGCTGTCTGAAAAATTAAATTAAAATCTTCGTGCCCTGAATTGCAGAGAAAATTATTCACGAGAAAACAGCAGATAGTTCAAATTTCAGATATGAGGGGGAAAAAATGTAAGAAAATGTTTGGAATTTCGTTATTGTGATATGACAATCGACCAATAGTATTTGACTGTTGAGGAGAATAAATAATAATAATAATAAAAATATCTTATGCGATCGAAAATTCCTATCATCGATATGAAATCGATATATTTTTACCAGCAGATAATAAATTATATGAACTATCCATGAAAATTATTTTTCTTCATGAATAATTTAGCAAGTCTTATGAAAAAAATTTCATTTTTGAATTTTAGATGTTGAAAACAAATTTAACAATTTTTGTCAATGTGCCCTGAATACATTCTATTTCTGATTTTTAAACATAAAATGACAAAATAGAAATAAATCCAAACTTTTCTTAAATTTTATTCTTATTTCATATTTTATAATCAGAAGAAAAAAAAGTATTCAATTTTGAAATGAAGTTTTCTTACACTAGATTTCTAAATTTCGGAATGTAATTTTACAATCAATTGTTAGTATTTTTCAATTTTATGCGTCTTTTTTCTTTCAATGATATTAAATTTACGACAAAAAGATATTTAATAACGTGAGAGTTCTAGTTATAATTAATTAATTTATAACAATATAACACCAAAGTGCAAAATTAACAAAATGGTATATCCATTTTGTTAATTTTCACTTTGGTATAAATACTTCCCACATCGATAAATTTCCAATCAACTTATTAAATATTTTGTAAGTAAATATATAATATTTAGATATCGATAAACAAATTCAATATATTTTATTAATGTACCCTGAATACATTGTATTTCTTTTTAATCATAAAATGAAGAGAATAGAAATAAATTACAAACTTTTTCTTAACTTTTATTATTTCATATTTTATATTAAAAAGTAAAAGTATTTAATTTTGAAATGAAGTTTCCTTACGCTAAATTACTAAATTTCTGAATCTAATTTTGCAATGAAACGTTAATATTTTTCAATTTTTTGTATCTGTTCGCTTTCAGATATATTAAATTTACGACAAACAGATACGTTTACTATCGTGAGATTTCTAGTTATAATAATTAATTAATATTAGCTAGTTATTAATTTCTAGTTATAATTAATTAATGCAAATATTCCATTTTCTTAATTTTTACCTTGGTATAAACATTTTCCAAATCGGTAATTTTCGAATCGACATATGAAAGATTCTGTAATTAAATCATATATAATATTTTGCAATAAGATTTTGTTTTACTTAATGCGACTGACAAATTTTTAAAAATTTATTTTTGTAAAAAAGCATATTAAATAAGTGATTTAAAACAAGCATATTAAATAAGTGATTTTTGAAAAATAAAGCATATTAAAAAAGTGATTTTCGAAAAATAAAGCATATTAAAAAAGTGATTTTTGAAAAATAAAGCATATTAAAAAAGTGATTTTTGAAAAAAAGCATTTTTTATTACAAAATTTTGTTTTGTCATTTGTTATTATAATATACAATTGATTTGAAAATTGTTTATTTCAAACAAAAGATTTAGGTCTTTTCTTTGCGTCTAGAAAAAAAAAAACTCAATGCTGAAATAAACCATTGTATAAACAGCATATTCATGCTCAAATATTTATGCGCTTGAAAAATGGGTAGCTCCATTAAGGAAGCATTTTTTCCCCACGCAAAATACACACTTTTATTTGTTCAAGAAATGGCATCTGTAAACACAGTATTCCGATAAACATATTCCACATCCGTAACCACCTCCCGCATATTTCTCACTTTTTCAAAAATAGTGGAATATTGGCTTAAGAAAAGGATCTCGCTTTCCTGGAATTGAAACGAACTACCCGAGAGATTTAGCGACGGAGGAACTTAAAAATGGGTGACTCGCCGAATTTCCCTTATTTCCTCTTGAGTCCTATTCTCTGCACGAAAAATTTGATAAGGATCCATCGTGCTCTGAATAATAGTGAAAAGTATTTACGGAGGAAGTGGTAAATGGTGCAGATTTGAGATTTCTCGGGGAAAAAATGAAGGAAACGTTCGGAAATTTACCATCTTGAGATGACAACTTGCGAATGCTATTTGACAAGCAAAGATAAGGTCGCAGAAAAAAATATTTATCGAGTTAGCGAGAAGGGAAATATTTTATTCTTATCAGGCGAGAAATTGGATAAAATGTCCATGGAAATGAAATTTCTGTTCCTTAAATAGATATGTGCATTTAAATGAATTTTTTTTTACAAAAAAAAAAAATATCTTGAATAGTGTTTTCGGAAATTTAGTATATTCTATTTGTGTTTACTGTAGAACAAAATTGCCAATGCAATTTTATGCTGAGTTTCTGTATAAAAACATTTTATGGTTTTTAAATACACAATAACATTATCTGAACGGATTTAATGTTTTATAGGAAACTTTGGAAAGAATATTGTTCATATAGATCTTACACTTTTGATTACTTTCTTTAACGAAGTTGGTGAAACGAATGTGAATTTTAATCGAAATTTCCAAGCCATAATAAATTGGATTGATTTCTTTAAGGAAGTGACTTGTTCCCTTTTATATATATTCATCCCCAAGTAGTGCAAATACTAAGTTTCTGCATAAAAACAATTTCATAACTTTTAAGTAGGCAATAACATTCAAATAAGAATTGATTTACTTTTTAAAGCCTAAGGTAAACTGATTATTTTCGAAATAATATTGTTCAATTAGATCTTTCACTCTTGATTAATTTTTTAAAACAAACGGGTGAATCGAATGTGAATTATAATTGAAATTGCAAAGCCAAAATAAAGTGGATTGATTTCTTTAAGGGAGTGACTTGTTCCCTTTTAGACATATCCATCTCAAAGTAGAGCAAAAAATATTTTAGATACAGAGATATATAAAGGTACTAAAGTCAAAGTAGATCTGCTAAGATGTATAAAATATTTTAGACACAGGGATATATAAAGGTACTAAAGTCAAAGTGGATCTGCTAAGATATATAAAATATTTTAGACACAGGGATATATAAAGGTACTAAAGTCAAAGTAGATCTGCTAAGATGTATAAAATATTTTAGACACAGGGATATATAAAGGTATTAAAGTCAAAGTATATCTGCTAAGATATATAAAATATTTTATACACAGGTATATATAAACGTACAAAAGTCAAAATAGATCTGATAAGATGTAGTCCATTGTTATAAGCTGCATTTCTGATAAAACTGACTAAATTCCTGTTTACTGTAGAAATAAATTGGAAATGCAATTTTATGAATAAACACCGAATTTATGTATAAAAACTGTTTTATAGTTTTAAAATATACAATAACATTCAAATCTGAACTGATTTAGTATTTTAAAAAATATGAGAAATTAATTATTTTTGGAAAGAATGTTAGTAAAGATCTTTCACTCTTGATTAGTTTCTTTTAACAAACGAGTGAATCGAATGTGAATTTTAATCGAAAATGCTATGCCGTAATAAATCAGATAGAGATCTGATTAACAATCAGGGAGTGGCTTGTTCGCTTTCAGATGTAATCATCCCAAAGTAGTGCAAATAAAATATTTCATATAGAGTGACATGTTGTGATACTAAAGTCAAAGTATATCTGTTAAGCTGAGTCTTTTGTTATATGCCGTATTTCTAATTTGCAAAATTCCTGTTTACTGCAGAAATAAATCGTCAATGCAATTTTTAAAATAAACGGTGAGTTTCTGTATAAAAACGATTTTACAGATTTTAATTATACGATATCATTCAACTCAGAACTGATTTAATGTTTTCCAGTATAAAAGAAACTAAATATTTTGGAATATGAATATTTAGGAATATTTTGGAAACTAAATATTTAGGAATCAATCAGTATTCCATATTGATTTTTCACTCCTGGTTGATTCTTTCAACAAACTGGTGAATCGAATGGGAATTTTAATCAAAATTTCTAAACCATATTGAATCGGATTGAGATCTTTAAGAGAGTGGCTTATTCTCTTTTAAGCATATCCATCCCAAAATAGTACAAATAAAATAAAAAAAATTAGATACAGTGATGTGTTGAGGTACTAAAGTCAGACCACATCTGTTAGCTGTAAACCATTCAATATGCGAAATGTATAGCTACATTTTTGACAAAATTGGCTAAATTTCTTACATAATCTTTTTAAAAAGCAGATTTGAACACTTTTTCAGCAATACAATTGAAGTGAGAGTGTATTAGAATGAATCCGAGAAAGCTTTGGGGAGACCACTTCCTCTAATTTAAGAACATGTTCAAATTTTTCGCCCATCCGTGTTTTCTAAAAAAACTTTTCTAATTTTCCTTTTAATATTTGAAGATATTATAATATAAAATTTTCTCTTTTTCCGATTTTTTCTCTCTTTCTCTAGTAAAATTCTTAATTTTAATGCGTTTTAATCAGCATATAATAAATTTTAGAACTAATTTATCATAATTATTTTATTGATCGGAAATATAAAAATGTGACTTTTTTTATCATTTTTAGTTTATAATGTATGGTTTGAAAATTTCTCTTTGAATCTTATTTCGAAATTGTTTGTTAAAACCTCGTGAGTACAAAAATAAATTATAAGATACTTTTCCAATCAAATTTTATAATTACTATAGAATTGTTACATATTAGCAAAGTAAAAATGATAGATGCAAGAAGAAGTTGATACAAATTGGAAAGTTGAGCAAAGTAAAGGATGATCTATGTCTTTGTTACTAAATATGGATACTGCTATCTTTCTAATATCCATAGAAGATATTAGAAATTCTTGCAATGAAACAATGCAATTCTTGTAATTTCGAAAAACGTAGCTTTCCTATTATATTTCAATAATTAATTTAAGAAATAATTCAAAATAAAAAAAATTGACCATTCAATAAAAATATTGTTTGTTTACTATCAGTAATAAATACCTTTATCTTAGAGGGTAAGGTATTTATATACGGAGAAAATTTATATTTTTGTTGAATGAAGTATGCATTTGGTAATTTCCTATATAAACAATATTAACAAGGAAAAGATAAGGAAAAATAATATTCGTATCTGTGCCAAGATAATGACAGTATTAATGATTTAATTTTCTTTTAATTTTGAGAATAATTAAGATTTAGATAATGTAATTAATGTGTATTTGTGTCTCCTTACTTTATAAGTGTTATTAAAAGCATATTTTACTTTGTTATATTAATAAATCAATTTATTTTTACTTTTCTTGGTAAATTTATCTAAATTCAACCGAATGCATATTCAATCATACACTTGTACATGCATTCTCTATTTTCATTTATTCTACATTTATTTAATGAAGAGAAATCTGAATTTAATTCATTTAATTAAAACAAATTTTAAATGGATGAAAATTCTTTAAATGATCAATAAAATTATTGCATTATTTTTTTCTATTTATATTAATTCCAGTAACTTCTTTCTTCTAAATGGTTATATCGCAAAAAGTAAGGAAAAAAATTCCGATCATATATATATATATAAAATACACAGAGTGAGAATATTTTTAATTATTTTATATGCTGTAAAAATAAGCATTCTCATTTCTAATGATTTATTTAATTATTTTTATACTAGCCGCCTTTGGCGACCAGCCGGTTTGCCAATCTTAATGTTCGTTAAAATTTTAATAATTAAATATTTTATGCAATTTCTACTTTAATAGCTTCTTCATCAAAATATTTTAAAACTTCAAATTTTGATTATCATATAATTCATTCATAATATTATAAAGGCCTTCAGTCATAACGTAATATGTATCTCTCTCATTTTCTGTTAGCACCCGTAGAATTTATGCTTTAAATGAAAGTGGAAAGAATTTATCTTCAATTAATATAATAATATTTTTTACTGAAACAAAGCCTTTTTTTATAATCTGATTACTGAAAATAGAGTCACTCAGCATTTAAACTTTATGGGCACTAAAGAATATCTTTTTTAATTTATGTAATATCTCAAGAGTTGGTCAACAAAATTTTCTTAGATTCATTATGAGCAGATCGATTCATTAACAATGTTTAAATTTAAATGCATCAAACACTAAGAAAATAAAACGAATCGTTTAAAATAAACGGTTAAAAACAGGTTTTAAAAAAAACTACTTAAAAAACGATGTACTTAAAACTATAAGCATATACAAAAAATATATAACTAACATAAATACAATTTAATTACAAAAGCATGCAACTAACCCAAAAATAATTTAAATCATCCATTAATAACGTTGTCATGGCAACAATCAGAACAGAATGCGCATGCGTGAATTTTCTTCGCCGGTTACGTAACGCAAATACGTGATTTTTTCTACGCCAGTTGGGGTAAAGCTATGCGGATTAGAAATTTTTAATTTCCTTTATTCTGTTTTATTTTAATTCAAAAGTACTTCAGAATGAATCTGAAAGATCGATTCATTAACAATGTTTAATTTTAAATGCATCAAACATTAAGAAAATAAACAGAACCGATTGAAATAATCCGCCGAAAAATTTTAACCCTAGCCTCATTACTGTTGGGAGAAAAAAAAACTGAAGCCTTTCTCGTTTGGCGCTGGGGATAATGGAAATTTTTTTGGCGGAAAAGTTGGCGGTGGGGAAAATGGAAGATTTTTTTGGCGGGAAAGTTAGTTTTTAATTAATAATTAAAATTCTAATTAAAAATTCGAAAAAAGAAACCCCAGGTGCACATTCCCAACCTCCAAGGTATACATGTACCAAATTTGGTAGCTGTATGTCAAACGGTCTGGCCTGTAGAGCGCCAACACACACACACACACACACATTGAGCTTTATTATAAGTATAGATTAACAAACACTTAGCCGAAATTATTCACTGACAAAATAATTAACAACTCTAAGTAAATTGAACTATCCATAATATAACTAAAAGAAGAAAATAAACTATGTTTGCTTTAGGAAAATGGAAATGTATTTCTTTCTATGGCTTTAATAAATCTACGATAATCAGTTTACTAAAATCTTATAATAAATCTATGAAATCGTTAAGTCATTAAATTAATTTATCAATATACTTGTTAAGAAAGGAAGATAAATATGAAGATAAAATTGCATAATTGATGAGTTTATCCTTTGTTAACGACAGCGATCTAGCCAATCTAAGGCGAAAAATCATTACTTAATATGTTATTTATACTGTTATAGGTGCCGTTACAATTTCTCTTTTCTTTTCCTTTTTTTTTTTCCTTTTTTGGAAGGAAAAGGGATTAGTAGAATCGGGTGTAAAAAGTAGAACAATCCAGTCATGAAGGATTATCAATAGACAATGAACTCGAGAACGGGCATGATAATTTTGTTATTATTTTTAATATAAAATTTTTGAAATATGCATAATAATTATCGGGATTTTCTTTGATCTTCATATCTCTTCTGACAAACTTGCTGTAAATCTATTATTGTAGTTATACAACCATTTCCGATGTTTGATCTTCAAATTTGTTTTACGTCATAGTTACCATGTTCTTTTGCCCAGACGAACGGGCAGCTTTTCTGTGAATGGATCTCAAGATGAATTTTATAGGAACTATAATTTTATAGAAAATGATGCATGAAAATTTAATCCGCTTATCTTGTAGCATTTTCTCACTTCACAAACAACATCATTGTTTTCCACATTTGTCTTTTTTCTTACGTCTAGTTTGAACATGCAATCTTATGTTTATACTAAATGAGGAAAAATTCAGATTCTTTTTCGCATAACTGAGATAAACGGGGTTCTTATTGAACGATGATTTATATTTTCTCTGACAGATAACATTTTGAGAATGGCTCTTTAAATTAGGAGAACTCTAAACATCGATATGCATTACATTTTGATCGTCAATTGTTTTGATACTTATTATTATTATTTCTCTATGAATTCTTTGTATACATGAAACTAAAACTACATAAATTAATGTAATTAAAACGTTTGTTTAAAATATGTTTTACAGTCAGATTTTTATGCTGATAATAGTTACAGATATTTATATTGCTATTAAAGCATAATTCGTTAGTGCAATTAACAGAAATATTTAAAAATTTAAACCCCTACATACCTCGGAGGCATCTGAGCTTCTGAAACTATCACACAGCAGACCATGATAGCCAACAGACCAAAGAAAATACGAAAACTGATTCCGCTTTCCATTTTTAGGATGTGAATGTGAGAGGCTTCCGGGTTCTGAAAATAAAATACATCCTTTACTACGAGAACATCAAAACACAATCGCTATCAGATATTCAATAAAATAAGAATAAAAGAAATTTTTATAAACGCCTGTTAGATTATGAAAAAGCTAATCATCCTTGATTTCTTACAGAATTGATTATATTTATTAAATTAATCAATTTATAATCACTGCTATCTGCAAAGCGTGCATGAATTAATTCTTAATATTTATAAACTTGAAACTTGTCATACTCGTTAAAAGTCTCATAAAAAAATAACATTGTTTAAAATATTCTATATATATATATATATATATATATATATATATATATATATATATATATATATATATATATATATATATATATATATATAATATGGTTCCTGTACACGTGCTTGAATAATTTGTTTGTACTATATATATAGTTCTTGTAAACTTGCTTAATGCTTTCAGTCCGTAAAGCTAAAATATATAATGTTTATGAAACATTTCACAAAATTTAGAATAATATTCTCTTAAATATTCACTAACGACTTAGGTACTGTTTTCAATGAAATATGCATGACTTTTTGCTATTTATTTATAAATATGAAACCTGTCAAAACTCATCAATTCGATCATATATTTGAAAATGGTAAAAGTTTTATAAAATACATTTAATAATAAAATATTTACTTTCACATGGTTTAAAAATTGAGGGAACAGTAGCAGTAATGGAAAATGGTGTTTAATAAAATATATCTAAATTCAATCAATATATTATAGGGAATTTTCAGTTTTTATGAAAGTTGCTATTTTTTTTTTCAGATTAATATTTAAACTAAATTTCTAACAGATTAAACATTTAAGTGTATAGAATTTTCTTCGATATTATTTTTGTTATCAACGCTCTTTAATTTTTCTAAAAATAATTAGGCATCTAAGTGATTAATTTATTAATTAAGATTGATTATTTGTTAATTATTATTGATTATTGATTAATTTATTAATTTAAGATTAATTTATAGTAAAAAATTTAAAAATATTTCTAGTCACTCGTTACAGCTATTTGCAACCCGTGTTTTGTCTTTTAGTAATCTAACTGTAATGTAATTTGTACATAGTTGTAATATAGATAGAAAGAGTGATTTAAGTGTCTTCACATTTCTTTAAGGAGATTTATTTTTTAAAAGTTCATTTAAAATTTCAAGAAATTGGGAAAGCTGAAGAATTCGAATCATTCATTTTTAAAGTACAGTTATAGCGAAGAAGTTTGATTATATAAACTTTCGTTTTAAAATTTCTTCTCAATTAATTTTTTCCTTCAAAATAATATAATTATATTTTTTAAGATTATATAAAAATTAAAATAATAGCATAAAAATTGTGTCATTTACCTCTGTTAATGAATTACCAAATTAAAACATTCAGTTCTTTAAACATAACTTTAAAAATAAATTTTATAATAAAATTCCTCCCAGTGAACAATGCACAAAATGAAATATGGAATTTTAAGAATTTTATTTAAAAAAAATTGCAAGCCATATAGCTTTAATTTTGTTCTTTTAAATCCAACATTTGATGTATTATTGTACTTTTATTTATTTATCTTATTTTGTTTAAATTTATTCATATTGTTTTCGCGTATTTCCATTTCTAATTGATGAAGATTTCTAGTGATTATAACTGCTTTCTAATTCAAGATAATAATTCACTGATTCAAATAGTGCAATTTATCTAGATAATTACTTGTTTCCAAACATAACAATTTTTCGATAACATCAATAAAAAAATTCACCTAATCTTATCTTCAATTTATTTTAATAAAATTATTAACGTAAATTTATAGTTAAATAATTTTCTTTCTCGGGAAGTAACAAAATAATTTATTATTTATTTTAAAACAATTAAAATGATATTATAATATCTATTTGATATCTAAAGTAAACTAAGGCATGCATCTCCAGTTGCAACATAGTAGTATATTTTTATAAAAAAATGGTTCCTAAAATCACATTAAGGCAATTACAAATTAAATTTCCAATCTATCTAGGAAATAGGAAATTTTCTATTTATCTGGGAAATCCCTTCCAATCTAGCCTTCGATCTAACTTCAGCAATTCTATATTCCCAGATTTAAATTTCATTTTTACTTTTGTCTACAAATGCATTGTATTGGAAAGCATCTGCATATAAAGCAAGAAATTTTATTATAGGGAAAATGCTCTTGACACATACGGCGAGCTTCTTGAGACGCTTATTAATGTATTTTTAGAATACAACTCCTTAGGGTATATGAAAGGAAGAAGAAAATGCTGCGACGTTCCCCATTTCCGAGAACTACAACAAAGAGTGTCTCGACACGATCGTAACAGTGACTATTTTAAACTATTTTTACCCAAATTAGGATCATAAACACCATCTTGAGACCATGAAAAGTTTTATAATAAATGTTCTTATACATATCCAAAATGCAAGAAATCGAGAGTAATAAAAATCGTATTGATAAAAAAAATTTAACTGATGTTTATAAAAGATTGGTAGTGTTATTTTATTTCGCAAATGTTAATATCATATTTGAGGGATTTTTCCTTGCATGATTTTGTTCAAATAGGATAACGTTTATGAATATATGGAATTTAGATAACTTATTTTCAAAAAACAAATTCATGCAAATTTTATAGTAATTTGTTTTATTTAATGATACACTTCAAAGAACTGAATAGTTATTAAAAATACATATATATTAATAATAAAGAAGAATGCTTGTGTATATGTATTGAATTTGAATCACTTACGTTGCTTATTTTAAATGATTTTATGTTTGTAAAAAAGGAGTTTCTCCTTTCTAATATAGCAAATAAAGAGAATTTTTTTTACAAAATTCTTGTTTGTAATTTTGTCAATCTGCTGAATTTATTAGCAAAAATGTGCGATACTCTTTGATGTATAAAAGTATTTAATTTCTATATATTTTTTTAAAAAATTTCTCATTTATCAGGGGATACTAACATGACCTCAGTTGCAATTTTGTCAATCTGCTGAATTTATATGAAAAATTTATGTTACTCTTTGATGTATAAAAGCATTTAATTTCTATAGATGTTTTTAAAAAATTCCTTAGAAATTTATCTGGGGATACTAACATGCCCTCAGTAAATACGAAGACATTTTAATTTAAATCAAAAAATCTTTATAAATAGTCCCAATAAAAAAATATGTATTTAATTTAAGAAATACTAATTTCAAATTTTTACAGAAATTTCAGACAACATATAAAAAAATTATGAAACGGAAGTAAAGATTTTTTAATTAATATTGAAATGTTTAAAAGATTATTTTTGACAGTTGCATCGAGAAATGAAAAATTGATTTAACCAGATAGAACATAAAAATCCTCATCTCATTAAAATCTATACATTTTTTATTAATAAAATGTTTTGAAAATAAACAAGAACTAAAATATTTTCGCATTGAATATTTCTAAAAGAAAAAAAAATGCTACATTATTTATTAAAGAATTTAATGTTCTATGAATCATCTGGTAAAATAGTTTTAGTTATAAGAAAAAAACTAATTTAACTTTTTTATTATTGCTTAATTTTATTTTGTGCTTAATAACAGGCTCATAATTATTTTTACAGATAGTATTGATTTAATAATTTAAATTTCTGAGAAAATAATTTATATTTTTTTTATATAATTCTATTTTTTCAGATTATTTGTTAAAAACATACAAAAAAACACACAAAAAAAAATCATTCAGAGATAAAGAAGAAAGATCCATTAAATTAATTACAATTAAAAATTTTGAATGCAAATCGAATCAAATAACAATTTTTTATATTTTGATAGCAAAATTTAAATCACAGGAAAGAATAATTAATTTTTAAGCATTTTTCTTTTAACTTATATGGAAGATATTCTAGTCATATAAGCTGAAGTACTTTATTCTACAAGAAAAAATTATGTGTTCACCTTAAAAATAACTTAAACATTAATTAAATATATTAGTGTGCACCTTTAAACAGCTTCAAGTTCCCACAGAAAAACGGAATTAGGTTGATTAATTTCTACTTACATCTAATACTTTCTTTTCAAAAATGAAGTCGCTAAGTTTAATGTTTGACTTATCGTTAAATTAAATTTTTAAAGCTTACTATTTCAAATTCTTCACTTCTATTCAATTGTTATTGCTTATAAAAAAAATAATTAGCTTGAGAAATAATAATTTTTCGAATAATGTAGAGTCAACTTCATTTTTAAATTAGATTCATATAAAATATTTAAATATCATTGGAAGAAGCAGAGAATAGACGTTTTGGTTGATAATATACATAACAATTATAATATTCATTTGCTTTTTTGAAACTAAAGTACTATTTTTTTATAGTTTTAGAAATGTTCATTTAAATAATACTTTCTTTGTTCAAGAGGCAATATTTTGTAGAAGATTTTAACAATTGACAATTTTATGCAAAAAGGTTTGTTTGTTATTTTAGAATTAAAATGACTAAAATTGAAAAGAATAAAATCGGTTTTTAACTATAATTTTACAAATTTGTTTATGGTTTAATAAAGTATTAAAATTAAACAGTTTTTTTTTTCATTTTACGACGATGGTTAATTTTGCAACTATTCTTTCATTGAATAGTAGTCTACTATATTATAACTTCATCTTCCTTTCATTTTCATTAAAAAGTTAACAGGATTCTAAATTACAATTATCTTCTTAATTATTTAATATAAGTAATATGTCTACATAGAAGATATTTTTTATCAACTCTTAGATCAAATAATTTTTTTCAAAAAATTTAATTAGTTGTGCATAACATGGAATTAGATTATTGCGAATATTGTTTTAACCTTCAGTTTTAATCTGAAATATGAAAAACTGAGAAATTATTAGATGGGAGCGTTAATTTAATGTTAATATTAATGTTTATGAATTTTATAAAGAATCGTTACTGAATTTTTAATTTTGGCATACATACCTAAATTACTTTGCGAGTTTTTAATTGAAAAATAATTATTTTTTGTTGACATGTAAAGATCAATTTACTGGCGACTGTTAGAATAGAATATTATTTAGAAAGATAAAGAATTACATTATAGATTTAAGAAATTCAGTACCAAAAAATATTTTGGATTGCATTTCCTGAGATAAGATTATGGTTCATTGGCTAAAATTATCTGTTACAATTGTGTGTAGTATTAATACGTAACATTTTATTACTTAATTAATTCAATTAATTTCAATTCTCGATTGATACATTCGTTAAGTATTCGCAAAACAATTATATTAGGACGAATATCTTGTCCCAAGATCCTTTTTTGTGGTCTGAAAGTAAAGATTTCAAAATATAACTTTTTCCAAAACTCTCAGAGCGCATTATTCATATTAATTAATCGTTTTCACTTGCATGCCGTATTACAATTTGGAATGTTCTTTCTTTATATGACACTTTTACAATTCCAAATTTATAAATCAATCACATTTTCATAGCAAATAAAATCAATCACTTTCAGAAAATTTAAAAATAGTTTGAAATTCTGAAATTGAGTTCTTTTTAAAATAGTTTGAAATTTCCAATGACATTAAGTTTATTTTATTTTTAATCATTAAAATTGATTAAATTTGATTTTTAAGGAAATTATTTAACTACATTCAAATGAAATAAAATATCCAACCACAAAGCTTGGAGTGAATTCGAATATTCTTAAAATACGCCCATACATTTTTTAAGCAGGACTGTTCAAAATAAATCTCTAAAAGCAAAATGAATTTTACTTGCACTTTTAAAAATGTATGAATTGTGTACCCGTTCTATCTGAACTAATGTTGTTTATGCCATCTAAATTTATTTAAAAATGTATTGCGCATTTAAGGTGTGTACAATTATTTCTATTTTTATTTACATTTTTGCTTTCTTACATAGATTATGAAATTCATTTATTTATTTATTTTTTATTTTCACTAGTCACTTTATTCTAGAAAACATATCTAACCAATACGTGAAATTTTTGTATTTCCATCGATTAATATGTATCTGGATATCCCTTTGCTATTCATATTTAATACTTTGTTTATTGTTTGTAAGATGTTTGTTTGTATTTATTGTTTATTGTTTGTATTTATACTTTGCTATTTGTTTGTAAGATGTCGACTAACGATTTAATGATCATTAATCTACTCATTTTTAGGTTTTATAAATACAATCATTTTATAATTATGTTATTAATGTTTGTGTTATTAATTATTTGAAGAAATAAATGAAAAATCTTCAATAGTAAAAATGGTTACAGGTTTAAATTTATTAAGGAACTAGCCGCCTTTGGCGACCAGCCGGTTCACCAGTATTACCGCTCGCTACAATTTTGAATTAAATATATTAAGTAACTTGTCTCTTAATAGCTTCTCAAACAAAACATTTTTAATCTTCAAATTTTGATAGTCATACCAAACTTATACTGTTGTTTAGATCGTTTCGTTCAATTTACTATATATATATTTTGCTAATTTGTTGTCATTTCCGGTAAAACTTCAACTTTAATTTAAAGTGGAAATGCTGAAATTGCAATTAATGTAAAGATATTTTTTAATGAAACCAAGCATTTTATTTTATCATTTTTGTTGTTATTTATTATAATTATTATTATTGAATATGAGTACTGCAAATAGAATCGTTCGGTATTTAAGTCTTATGTGAACTACAAAATATTTTTCATAATTTGCGTAATAATTCAACAAAAATTTCTCAGATTCAGCATAAAATTCAGTTTTTAGTTTTGCTTTCAAAAGGATTGAAATGAAATCAATAATAATATTTTGTTCCGGCCTATAAATATATTTCAAAAATTATGAAGTCTAAATTTTATGCAGTAAGGTATCATATTCTGAGAAATATTCTGGACACACCAAATTTTAAATAAATGAATGAATGTTTCTATTTTCCACGATTAACTAAGACTGATTTATGAAGTTTTGAATGTTAAAAATTTAGAAAAACTCAACATTTTCATAATCTTAGGCCAATTAATCTTGAGAAACCTGATTGAATAATAAGGAGAACGCTGATTGGCGTATTTTCTTTAAAACGATCAATAGAAAATCTAAAATTATGCTTTTTTTTTCTTTTTCTTTTTTTTTTCTTTTTTTTTTTTTTTTGAATAGTGATATTCAAATTTTTATAAATCAGTCAGTTTAAGTGATTGATTTTGTTGATTGGAAAATAACTCTTTTTATTTAAAATATTAGTGTTTCAAAAACATTTTGTTAAACGTGATTTCCACAGCAGAAGCTTTATGTAAAATCAAAAATTCGTTATATATTAGAATATTTATTGGATCAAGTTACATAAAATATAATCATTTTCCATTTAGACCATTTTTAGATCTGTGTCTATTACTAAAGGTTTACAAATTAGCAGTATGGCCCTTATTTGAATAGATATCCTGTTGATATTAAACAAAACTTGCCTTAAAATAAAACTGATTTATTGGATTAATAATACAGATAGGGTAAAATATCATAAAATATTTTTTCTTGAATTTATTTTTTAGAAAAAAATAATGTTTCATATTTGTTTCATTTCCTACAGACACGTGACGAAAATCATAATTTTGCATATTTCATTTCCAAAAAGATTTAATTTATTTTTAGATGGAGCTTTAATCTATGTGATGGCAACACTTTGAAAAAAGCTAATTTATTCCCCATGAATGCGAAACGTGCTCGTGCAGCTTAAATTTTATTTTTATTTTGTACGAAAAAAATTGTTGAAAAATATAGTTAAAATATTTATTTAAAAATTCATTAAAAGTTGAAATTTAATGTTAAGGTTAAAACATTGGTATCATTTAAAAGATAAACTTTTGATCTTTAACTTGATGTAAAAATCGTTTTTGTGCGGTAATATTTTCGGAAGTTATAGCAGAAACACGCCAAAATTTCGCTTATTTTTTAAATAAATAAAATTCTAATTAAAAATTTGAAAAAATAACCCCGAGGTGCACATTCCCGGCCTCCAAGGTATACACGTGCCAAATTTCGTAGCTGTTGGTCGAACGGTCTGGCCTGTAGAGCGCCAACACACACACACGCACACACATTGAGCTTTATTATAAGTATAGATAAATTAAAAAATATATTTTTTTTTCAAAAATAGAAATATTTATTGTTTCGAATTTTTGGTGTTCGATGTAATTAGACTATTTATATGGCACTGAAACGATCGAGCAATAATGCTCTATTATCTAAGAATTTTCCATTTGACAAAAAAAAAAAAAAAAAAAAACCTTTGAAAATTATCTATTTTTGATGAACTGTAATGGGCGTATAAGTTTATGATGAAAAATGTACATTATCGTGCTGAAGCACATAAATTCCACCTTGCGGTAATTCTAATTTTGTCTAATTTGATGTCTAGATAAAACACTTTGAATGATATTTGAAATACCATTTGAGATTAGCTTGTAGTCTCCAACGACAGTTTAAAGAAAATAAATTCTAATTACGTGGTTATTCACCGCTTCTGGTTTTATAGAACTTTAAATCTCATTAGTTTATATTTTATTTTTCTCATAAAATTCTTTGCTTTACAAATTTTGTAATCAAGTTTCAGATTATAGACGGTCTCATATTATAATCAAATTACTTATACCAGTATTACTATGAATTTTAAAATATTTGATTCCTTATATTAAATATTTATAGTAACCCCTTTCTTTGTCAAATTTGTCATTGCTCTTATTAAGTAAAAAAAAAATCATAGTGATAAGATTAGATCCAGTATTATCCTCCTTTTTATATATTTTTGGGAAACCACAGTAATTTCTACCTAGATTTTCTCCAATAAAATACATAACATGTATTATACTATATTCTAGAATGCAGTAAAACAAATTGAACGAAAAGCACTTTTGCTTTGGACAGATGTATCCAAAATTAGATAAAAACTCAAGATTTTGATGACAAGACATCATACCATATTTCATACATTTAGTTTGACAATCAAAGTTTATCAAATTTCTTTTGTACAGAGAATAAATGATAATAAACAAATGATAAAGATTAAATTGCCAAATGGTCTTCCATTTTTCAATTTATTTTTACATTTTATTACTGTACATTTTATGACAACCTTCAGAGTTCAATGAAAAGAATCAGTTTGACTTGATATATATTTCTTTTGATCAGTCACATCCAAAATTTGATAAAATCTAAAAATTTATGCCAGGATCGCTAGTCATATTTCACTCCTCTATTTTTCTAGACATAGTCCCAGAAGTGAAATTTTGGTCTCAGAAAGATATAAAACAAGAAAACTGTTTGAAATATCAAAGTCAAATTGCCTGAAGTCTCTAATATTTTCTCGTGGCATTTTTCATATTTAAAAAAGAAAAAAAAATGGGAGAGGAGGGGGAAATTTGCAAAAAAAAAAAAAAAAAAAAATAGAAAAATTAATTTATCTATGTAATGCATTTATTAAGCCACTTTTCTAGCAACTTTTTAAAGTAAAAACAATATTTATCAATATAAAAAGCAGCTCAAAATTTTCTATTGTCTGTTCAAAGATTTAATAAATCAAAATTTTAAAAAAATCACTCGCTATCTTTTTATAAAATCACATTTATTTCCTCTAAATTCTACTATAGAATTTTACATGCATTTTATAACTAGTTTACTTATCCGTAGGAAAGAAAGTAGAATCTACCAATATTTTTTACGGAAATGTGTCGAAGAAAAAGTTGTTCCAGACGGTACCTAAAAAGGTCGTAGACGTAAAAGCTTTGGAAAATCGGTAACATGATTTGAAATATATGTGATATAGTTCTCATAATATGATTTCACTTTTAGGTGACAAGCCAGAACACTAAAAAAGCGCTTTGACGTCCGCGTTCCTCGCTTTTTTTTATATTTTATTTTGCGCTATTACTTCTCAAAGCATGCGCAGGAGATTTGCTTTTAAAAGCTTTTTCTTGGATATAGGAGAAAAACAATTATTATACCCGTCGGAATTCAGCAATCGAGTTGTCATGTAACTTGTCAAATTAAATCCTGTTGTTAGAATTTAATGAAGAAAATAGTTACTGATTTAAGGAAAGAATAAAAATAAAGTACAACAAATGACCTATCGATTTATTTTGTATGACAATAAAACAAAAGTATGAAATAATTGGATTTGGATACCACACTATATAATCCTTTTCTGCATCTTACAATCAATTAAATCCTGTTGTTATAATATAACGAAGAACGAAATTAATTTAAGGAAAGAATAAAACTGATGTGCAATAAATGATTATCTAATTATTTTGTATGACAATAAAACAAAAGCATGAAATAATTGGATTTAGATACCACACTATATAATCCTTTTCTGCATCTTACAATCAATTAAATCCTGTTGTTATAATATAACGAAGAACGAAATTAGTTTAAGGAAAGAATAAAACTGATGTGCAATAAATGATTATCGAATTATTTTGTATGACAATGAGACAATGGTATTAAGTAATTTGATTTAGAAACCATACTGTGTAATCTTTTTCTGCCTCCTTAAATCAAAAAAAATCTTGTCACATTAAATCCTGTTATTTTAGTAAAACAAAGAAAGAAATTATTAGTTTAAGAAAAGAATAAATAAAAATGAGGTGCAATAAATTACCTATCGAATTATTTTGTATTACAATAAAACAAAAACATAAAATAATTGGATTTAGAAACCACACTGTGTAATTTTTTTATACATTTTTCCCCCTTTTTTTAAAAAAAATATTTAAAAAAATTTAACATCTTCGATAAATTACTTATTTACTTTCTGGCAATTTATTAGAAAAATAATAAGATTTCATTGATAAAGATGACAAATATGGAAATTTATCTTAGAAGTATCCTACTGATCTTTTATAATTCATCGTTTTTAAAACTCGAATTTTTTAGCTTTAATTTAAATTGATTAGATTTGTATTTATAAAGATTAGAAATTTTTATAATGTCTCGATGCAAAGATACTTTTTAACACTTTCAAAATTTATGCTATTACTAATTAAATTTAATTTCATACTAGAGGCATCATCTGGTAGTGTGTATCGCAAAGAAATGATTGCACATTCCCATAATATTAATAATAATGAAATATATTAAACAATTAAACAGGGAAAATTTTTAAACCACACAACCACACTGTAATAAATTAATAAAAAAATATAAAAAAATTAAAATTTTGGAAGTAGCAAAAAAAAAAAAAAAAAAATGTAAAAACATGAAACATTAAAAATACAAAAAAAATAATGAAGATAGTAAATTAGTGAAGGTAGTAATTAGTGAAAGATTGTATCTATCTTGGCCATCATAAATATTTGAAAGAATTTAATCAAAATATATTTCTATATTTAGACTAACTGAAATACTTTATTATTTCTTTCTAACATAAACTATAAATTATTTCCATATTTATATAATTATATATTGTATAATTAACCATTTATTACATAACCTAGCACTGACGAAAAACTATTTGTATTTGGATGACTGTCAGGACGCTATCTGATTTTAATATTTATGAAAATAATTTCAAGTTGCTATTAAGATTATATTTTCATTTTATATCGAATCTTAAAAGGAAATCTGAATTTAATAATCAATTTCATTCAATATATATTGCAGTTGTTACATTAAATGACGTAAATATAAGTTTTTGCATCAATTTAAAGGAGCAAATTATTAAGTACACTATTAGAAAATCAATTTAGCTTTCTTCATTATCAAATTTAAATTTTCCTCAAAAGTGCTAAGGTATTTGTTTGAAGATTACTTAGAGTGTTCTATTATATAGTTTTAATCTCATATAAAAGACTAGTTTAAACCGTCATTTAAATTGCTCATTTCTTATTTATATCTACATCCTTAAAATATAATAGTGCATGATCTTACTAACTTTGCTTTTTCAATATAACATTACATAAATCATGATGTTTTGAAAGACGATTTATAAAAGTCTGATTCTGATTCCTGATTCTATATGAGTTCTGATTCTATTCCTGATTCTGATTATAATTCGAAATTTTCCTGTAAGATTTTATGGCCAAATGTAATGCAGTACTAAATTTTTAAAACCAACTATTATAAAAAAATGTATAAATAATGAGATAGGGTTATTATAATAAAATAATTTGACAAACTCAATAAACACAAAGAGAAACAAGTTTCAAACTGATAATAAAATCAAGGAATAAGACATTCTGAATTCAACCAGCAGCCGAAGGATATTTGTTGCACTGGCATGATTATTGCGACTTGGAAATATGGCATGGCATTCTGCGATTGGTGTCATAATAAATGCTAAATCTATTGCTACCAGTAACTTTGAGTTTTAGTAAAGATTTATTGCGAGATATCCTCGATCTCATTATTCATTAATTCTACTTTCTTATTATAAAACTCTGAAAATAAGAAAAATAACTACACAAAAAAAAGAATATGAAAAGGCAAATATTTTTTTTAAAATCGTGGAATTAGCCTTCACAAATTACCTCCTCTCATATTCTCTACCTTATTGTGTATTGAATGTACCTACTATTATAAAACTTAATTAATGGGGAAATAACCAAAACTAAAGGATGAAATAAAAACATATTTTTAAAAAAATTTCCAAAAGCAAAATATTATAATGCTGACTTTATCATTATTATTTAATGTGAGTGCCATGTCCCTAATCTCTTCTAGCCCCATGGCAAAAAGGAAATGAAGTGAAGTGAGAGGAATAGCAGCTTGGGAATGTGTGGCTGATATTAGTAAGATTGTGTGTTCGCAGAAATTCCAATGGGAAATCCAAGAAACGAATTTAAATATAAATGGGAATTTAATTGTTTATATGTAAACAGTTATCGATCATTTAATCTATAATTATTACATTTAAAACATTTAAACCCTTATAAAAATTTAATCCATAAACTAGTGTTGCCAAGAAATGTTCATCTCTTGTGTCAAAGCAGCAGCACTGAGCTTAAACACATAATATAATACCGAAACTCCATACTGCACTTGTTAACTTTCTCGAGGAATGCAGTTAAAACTTAAGCTAATCATTTCTTAGGTGATTCTCGAAAGTTCTTTAAAAATTAATGACTTGGTAATAAACACACTGATAAAAGTTTCAAAATTTCGCTATCTCCATTCTCTTAAAAGTAATAATATTCCCTTTTGTATCTTTCCTTTGCATCCTCTTTTGCATATTGATATAAGAGTGCTGCTGCTGTCTATACCCAAAGGCTTTATAATTTCGAATCTGCACCACAAAGTTAATCAAATAATAAACAGAAGACTGAATGACTAAATAAAATTCTCTATTCAATTTATTACGAATTTATTATCTATTTATTTATTTCAAATTTACTTTCAGAATAAGAATCGGATTAAAATTTTATATTCAATTATTTCGCAATTTCTATATAATAACGAATGAATAAAAAGTACATAATTTACTTTCCATAGAATTAATCATAATTTTAATTTTTAGAATGGGATTAAAAATTGTTCAGATTTGTATTTTCTATGACATAAACGCAAGCTTCACTATGTAATATGCAGACATATATTCTCCGTGACTCAACGCCCTTGAGGCATTTCCTGATCAATAAGTGACGATAAATAGAGTTCTTGTTGAAAATAAGACATTTATGATTAAAAACCTTCATTGCTTTTCATATTTAAAAAGTAATATAATGCTTTCCTAATAAAACTTTTCATATTTGAGCTTTATTATGGAAAATATATTAATTAGAAATATTTGATGACTAATAAGTCTTAAAAAATTCAACCCTATGTTTTCTTTATGAATAGCCCCAATTTAAACTAAGTCCATGGACTAAGGATTTGCAAGCAAGGGAAAATATGGCAGTTTCTGCTGCTTCAAGGTGACTTTGAAAGGATCCTAAGGATCACTTAACTTGAAGTTTACTTGAAAGGATCACTTAACTTTAAAGTTTATTTTGTGTCCTGCAAATGAAGAATCGCTTATCTAGAGGATTTGAAACTAAAATAGCCTAAATTTGGGAGATTCAATAAAATAAACAGTCCTTAATAAAAAAGACTCTTGTCAAAGAGATTTTAATTTTTTGTTGTTTTGTTTGTTTGTTTGTTTGTTTGTGTGTGTGTGTGTGTGTGTGTGTGTGTGTGTGTGTGTGTGTGTGTGTGTGTGTGTGTGTGTGTGTGTGTGTGTGTGTGTGAGAGAGAGAGAGAGAGAGAGAGAGAGAGAGAGAGAGAGAGAGAGAGAGAGAGAGAGAGAGAGAGAGAGAGAGAGAGAGAGAGAGAGAGAGAGAGAGAGAGAGAGAGAGAGAGAGAGAGAGAGAGAGAGAGAGAGAGAGAGAGAGAGAGAGAGAGAGGATAGAACTTATAAAAAACGGATTTAAATTCCTTAGTCTTATATTTTTTTAAACCTCTTATTTAGGATTTTTTCTAAACATATTTTCTTCTGGTATATAATGTGTATTCACTCTAAACATCATCCATTGGTTAAATTTCAGAGGTCGCGGTGGCCTGGTGGTAAAGTATCGGCTTCGGAACTGGAGGGTTTCATGTTCGAGACCCGATTTTACCGAAGAACCGTCGTGTAAGCAGGTCTGGTGCACGTTAAACGTCCGGGCCAAACGTCCTCCCGCGGGTGTTGTGTGGTAGGGAGAGGGAGTGCCAGCTCAGGTGCCGTCCTCGTCATCTAACGGAGGTTCAAAATTAGAGGTCCGTCTCCAAATAGCCCTAGTGTTGCTTTACAACGGGACATTAATATAACTAAACTAAACTTGGTTAAATTTCAAAACGTTAGATATAGGCATTAAATCCTCCTTCTAAAATGCTTTAAATGACGTAAAGAAGGATATTTTATATTGTTTGAATCAATAATTGCACTACTGAAAAAAAAATAGTGAAATCTAAATTCCCATGCATGTTTCGGTACTTTTAATCACATTTAATAAAATACCATAAATGTACTTTAATTTCAAATAAGAAATGTTTTTAAAGTGTGCGATTAAACCTGATAGAATCATGAAGCGTTTAATATTATAATTTTAGATATATAAATCTAAAATAATAGATATAAAATAATAATTTAGATGTAAAATAATAAAACTCAAAATTTTATATGTCGATCAGTTTCGAATGCAGAAAAGTGTGACACTTTTTTGCTTAAAGTGCTTACACAGTAAGAACAGTTTTTTTTAAATGTGACTCATTTTTTTCATTAAATACATTTATTTACAAATTATTATTTCCACCATTAAAAGTGTTTTTCCAACTGGAAACATGTGAATATTCTAAGAGTCTAGAGTTAAATTATTATTCATCGATAATAGTTCACAATAACAGACTCTAGTCCACATATAATAGTTAACCACAGTCCACATAGTATACTGATTATAATTTCCATCCAAAAAACTATTTGCATTATCCGTATATAAAATTTCTACTGAATCAAGATTAATGTTCATTGTCAAGAAGAAAATTCATCTTATTTTTCGATTTGAAACACTTTTTACTTTAAAATTTAAAATACCGGATTTCCATATAATATAAAAGTTTCTATATGTTAATAATCTGCAAGTTTCAGAAATATAAAATATGTTTTAGAGGCAATAAATTATAAACAAGATGTTTGAATAGTCCATTCGTGAATTTATTTTCCTTTCATACGGAAAAAAAATTCATGGTGTTCATTTCTGTAGGAAATTTTTACATCTGATCTCGAATTGCCAGATATGACAGACCTATCTGTAAACTAAATGTCTCTGAATTTGGAAAGTTTCTCTGAGTCAATTGTGACAAACGAATACATTTCCTATCACGGATTTTGAATATAAAGCGACACTATCTTAGATCATTAAAATACCCATAGAATTTTGCCAAACACTCTTTGGGGCATTGGCCGAACTTGCTTGTTTCGCGTTTACCGCTGCGTTATTCATTGCAGATTTAAATATTATGTTTATGTGTCCGCTCGAACTATTGAGAAGTTCGACAATGAATAGTTCATATGTTCGAATATCATAAATTATTATTACTATCCTATAAGAGAGACTGGTATACATGCTAGTTTCCTGTTCTTACCATAAGATGTATTCAAATAAGTCGCATTCTGTAAGGAAATTTATTTTTGATCAAATTATTCTCCAGTTCTTTAAAGATTCGACAATTTAGTGTTCTCTTTCTGAGATTGCGCATACATTCGAATTTTGAGGATTCATTACACGGAATTACAATACTTAACATGAACATGTTTTGTATGCGCCCTAGCTTTGAACAAAAGGTAACTTTAATTTATCCTTTATGTAATTTTTGTTGAAAAGAATCGGATATTGCTGGCGCTAATTTTTAAGTCTCGCCTATACCTGTCCAAGAGTTAACTGGCTGCAACATATTATAGTCTTGTATACTCAGATAACTTTAATTTCATATAAGTTGCGCTTTCGTTTCCAGAATAAATATAGAATAAAACCACGGACTTTATTGTTACTAAACTGTTTTCATCTGAGCATAAAGATACGAAAGCATCAATTATTTATTCAGCACTCTAGAGTCTCTTACACATACTTTCCGCATGCCCGAACTGTCACAATTCTAATCTAAACAATTCATTTATTGTCTGAAGAAAGTGTTATTACCAATCATTTCGTAGATAATCATATGTGTATTAAAAATATAATATTATTCAATTATATATTATAAAAAAAATTTCAAAATTCAAGACCTATATTTTCGTCTGTAATAAAATTATGTTCAAAACTATAGAAATTTCCAATAAAATTTATTCATGCATTAATGCAATGTTTTTAAAATTCAAGAACTTCTTTTGTTTGGAATAATTATAGATATTCTATTTCATTTAACTTTCGAAACTAAATTTAATTTATTATTATCATTTAACGTACTCCAAAGTTTGATTAATCATTAACTTCGTGTAATATAACACATTTAATATACATCATACATCATTCATACAAATTATTTATGCATTGTAATATAAGAACACTTAAAGTAAACTTATAGCCCTTCTGAGAATCAAATTCGAAAGAAGCTAAGATAAGTTTGGAAATTACTAAATAAAATTAGAACTGTTGAGAATCCGGCAGATAATAGCAGTTTTCACCTGTATGAAAATATTAATGACGTGATATTTTATTCAGAAATCAAAGGCGAAGTTTTATGTAATTTAAATAGCATCTCTAATATTTATATCTTTCAAAATAATAGAATATCTCTATTTTTTATTTTACTGTATTTTGTCGTCTTTTAGTATCTGAAATAATTTAGATTTTTTTAATGATTTTTTCATCTTAAATTTTGACAGACTTTTGATTCAAATAGATAAAACATTGAATATACTTTATTGAAGCTATGCATTGGATATAGTTTATTGAACGATTACAATATTTAAAGTTACTTTTAATTTGAGTCGCTTATAGAACACGCTAAACATAAATAAAAGCGATTTTGTATTGTTTTTGAATTGTAGATTCTTTTGTAATTGATTTCGAAGATAGTCTTTTGTTTTAGTTTTTTTGCTATTATAACATTTGAACGGAATTAATTATAATATAAATTTTTTGTGAATACACCATTAGAATATATATATATGTGTGTGTGTGTGTGTGTGTGTGTGTGTGTGTGTGTGTGTGTGTGTGTGTGTGTGTGTGTGTGTGTGTGTGTGTGTGTGTGTGTGTGTGTGTGTGTGTGTGTGTGTGTGTGTGTGTGTGTGTGTGTGTGTGTGTGTGTGTGTGTGTGTGTGTGTGTGTGTGTGTGTGTGTGTGTGTGTGTGTGTGTGTGTGTGTGTGTGTGTGTGTGTGTGTGTGTGTGTGTGTGTGTGTGTGTGTGTGTGTGTGTGTGTGTGTGTGTGTGTGTGTGTGTGTGTGTGTGTGTGTGTGTGTGTGTGTGTGTGTGTGTGTGTGTGTGTGTGTGTGTGTGTGTGTGTGTGTGTGTGTGTGTGTGTGTGTGTGTGTGTGTGTGTGTGTGTGTGTGTGTGTGTGTGTGTGTGTGTGTGTGTGTGTGTGTGTGTGTGTGTGTGTGTGTGTGTGTGTGTGTGTGTGTGTGTGTGTGTGTGTGTGTGTGAGTGAGTGAGTGAGTGAGTGAGTGAGTGAGACGTTGTATTTTTAATTCTCTTTAATATCCATCTCGGGAAAGCAATTTATTTACAAGCAGACGCAGCCGTCACAAAAGCAGAAGTAAGAAAGAAGCGCGAAACAAATGATCACTAGTCTTATATAACATAGGATTTTCGACCACGTACAGATGAAATACATATTTTGACCTCTGATAAGGGCAAAAGTATTACTTTCATTTGATACGTGGTACTGATGGGGCATTATTTTTTACAAAGGGATTAATTAAACCGAAAGTGGAATAGGATTACGAAATAAGAGAATATTTTAGAATGAAGTTACGATGAGCTAAATTAAGATTCAGTTTTGGAAATTGATTAAATTGAAATTAGAATTAATATATATATATATATATATTGTGGATTTTACTTTGCAATATTTTTATAGAATGTTCAATGTTAATTGCATTATTAAATGTCTGCCCAGAATTGAGAGCATTTTTCTTTAAAATTAATTAAGATCTTGTTGGTCTGTTAAGGTTTTGTTTAGTTTATCATTATTTGATTTTTTTGTGTGTGTATGTTATTCTTGTATCGTTCATGTAGATATAATGTGAAAAGTAAAATCAGTTACATGAGTTCCACAACGTTCTGATTAGTCGTGCAGCTGTTCATTGATAGTTACCAAACATCAAACATTTTTAAATGATTTAATGATGCTATAAAAAAAACAAAAGATTATTCATTTCTTTTATGCAGTTAATTATATATTTAATATCGAAATTATTATCAAATTATTCTAATATCAAGATATAAATATATTACTCTCTTTCACATAAAGATCACTAAATTTATTAAATCTTTAGCAAAGTGAAAATTATTTTTCCCCCAAATATTTAATGTTAAAATGAACGAAAATATATTTAGTACTAATCTTTTAGGTTTTTAAAAGAATGCCAATATGTATGAAAGGTGTGATCGATAATCAACATATAGGTTTTGGTTTGCATTTAATTTAAGTTGGAGAGCAAATATTCTGTCTTTGAAATAAAACTAGACAGAACAAAGTGCAGAAAAAATGAAATATTTGTTAATTTTGTATTAATGTTTTACGATCTTCTACAATTCACTTTTCAAAAGAATTTCGATTAGCATTTTATTTATGGTACTTAAAAGCAAAATAATATTATACTGTTCGGCAAAGTATGTAATATTCTGTGTTTGATAATTTTATATTAATTCTTAACACACAATCTCAATTATCTACACATATTTCAAAGAGATATCCTAGAAAAAATATGCTCTTGAAAGTATCTTAACTTTTTTATTCTTGGAAGTAGTAAAAATGATATTAGCATATTCCTAATCAGTCAAGATAAAATATTCAGAATCTAAAAAGTCAAGATGAAATAAAATACATAATCTTTGTATCAAATTTATACATTCATTTTTTATTTTATTTTTCAACTACAATTGTGCAGACCAATTCAAAATAAAAAATATGAGAAAATAAGTTTTAGATTCTTGAATTTAGATTACAAATTAAAATTAATTAATTTTAAAAAGCGCTTATTTATTGAAAAGAAATGTATAGTAACATTGTAGATATTTACGTTATACAATGCATATTAACATTGTATACGTAATCATTTACTAATTACATTTTTAATTTACTAAAAATTAATTTTTATATTCAAAAAGTTCAACTAAAAAATAGACTATTTTGAAATATAGGCTTAAATAACATTAAAATAGTCAATTATTGTTCTTCTAAGAACAGAGAATTAAGAAAAAAAATATGAAACTATAAATTTTAATACCTGAAATATTGCCTGAAATTTTATACCCTGAAAATATTGCAGTGAAACATAAAACATTTTCGAATATCAGCTTCAAAATATTGCTTATTATTTTACCTACATATATTTTGAATTAAATTTTCAGAATCTAACTAATCAAATTCATTGTAGACTTTTTTTTTTTGCTTGATTTCTTACTTCTATAGAATCCCCCGTACAGGAAAGAAGAATTTACAAACGCTCTTAAAAATATTTCAGTGAATCTCTTTTCTTTATGAATTAATCTTGAGAAATTATAAGATCTTTTTCCCCATGCATTGAAAACTCTCGATAAACTGAAAATATTTTTGAAAAGGCTTTTTTTAATTAAAAACCAGTCATAAGAGCAATTAATAATAATAATAAAAAAAGATTATGAACATTTTTTTTTTTTTGTTTAGTTAGCATACAGTGGAATCAATATACTTAATAGAAGAAACCGTTTGTTTTCTGTAAGTCTTCTAGTTATTTTTGTGAAGGGAAAAACTCTTGAAAAACAAATATTTTTCCTGATTACAAGCAAATAATAGCGACAGTCATACCAAGAGGCAATATTCTTCATAAAAAAAAATTACCTTCTTTTTAATTAATGCATAAGTTTCTTACATGGAAAAATAACTGCAAATATAAAATCATTAAATTTTTTATTTAAAATAATGAAATCAAAGCATTTTCTACAATAGTTGTTTCCACTAATTTTGTCTCGAATAAATGAATGAAAGGGAGAATTCTTCTTAATATTATGCGTAAGTCTCAAGTATGTTTTTTTTTTAATCAAAACAATAATGAAGAAAAAATAATTTTAGCAGCAGTAGACGGTTTATCAGTAAATAGAATTTAAAAAATGAAGGATTGATTTAAATTTTTATAAAAGGTTTGAATTTATATAATATTCATGCTCTTTTTATATTTTCAAAAATTTTCGCTAATACGAATTTCTGCGCAATTGTTAGAAACGTTATAAATATTTATATAGCATATGTTTCTGCATTTTGTATTTGCTTGAATAAGAAAAGTCTTTTATAGCTGGAAATCAATAACATGGAATTAAATGATAAATTCAGCAAAATTTAAACAATTCTGGCGAGCATATAGAAACTAAATTCCATCAAAAACTTTAACATCTTGAGGAATTAAATGCTACTAATTTAATAAATTTCAAAAATAATTTTTTTTTTATTTTTAAACTAATAAAGAAATAGTTTTTCATAGCAATAATTTTGAAATAATAATTAATATTGAGAAAGAATATTAATTGATATTTTGCTTCAAAGAAACAAATTTTTCTGTCTCTTAGTTGCAATGTTTAGCAAATTTTAATACTTAATGAGTTTTAATTTTTAAATAACGATGTTTTTTTTAAATTTCTTAGATTTAATTACGAAAAATATTTTGAAACGATTAAGCATTAATTTTCTAATTTTCTTTTACCATCTTAGGAAAAAAACCTTTGCATCATTCACTTTTTATAATCTGTATTATGCTATTGCATAATTCAATTTGTAAATACACATTTATTTGAATTGAAATGTTAGTTTTAAAGTTATGATTATATTTACTGAAATTTTAAAACTTCATTATGATTTTAACATCTAAAATCAATATATTATATCATAATTTTTTAACATTTTTAATACTTCTGATAAAACATTTACTATTATTCATGTCATAATTTCCCAAATATAAAGTGTTGATCTTTTTTTATTATTATCAACATGTATTTTTTAATTTCGGATCCATCAAAAATTTAAATACCTTATGAACAAAATATTGACAGCAATTTTTTGAAAAATTTCTTATTTATAAAATTAGTATTTAATATTTAATTTTTTTATGATATAGCTACTTCAGTGATAAAGAGTTATCTGAGTTTTTTGACTATATTTATAACATAGACAGACAGATTTAAGTGCATTACAATAAATAATCATTACAAATTTATTGTTAGCATTTGTTTTGCTTTCTATCAATTAACTTTACCAATTTTTATTAAAACACGCTTTTTATTAAAATAGTTTCAAAAGCTTCAGAAATGTAACTTTGGAGATTCAGTATTGATGATTGCCTATTAACTATTTAGATATATCTTGAAGAAATTGAAGAGAAACCTTAAATAAAATGCAGAAGAAATTCTGAATTATTTTTAAAAAGGAATTTACAATGAAAAAATAATTAAACTCTAACTAAACCGATATAATCTGTCAGATCTGATTATCTATTTTACAATTATATATAACTGAAATTAAGGTAAATTTATAATTAAAATATAATTACTCAAAACTGGAGAAATCTCTTTAACTACTCCATGAAGAATTTTAATAATCCGCGGTATTCAGAATTCACATTTAATAATTTACAGAAAGAATTTTAGCATTTCGTTATCACAGGTTTTTAATAGCATGATTTATATATTTTTTTATAAAGTATTTAATAATTAAAAAAATTCTAGACCATTTACGTGCAAATTATTTTCATTAGAAATGTATCAAATTAATGATATATTATTTAATAAGATTATACTACTATATTATCAATATACAATATTACTATATATATTAAATAGAAATTTGAAATTACAAAATAAAAATAAATAAAATGAATCGCAAAGTCGTTCGTGCGAAAAACATCTATTAACGAATAAGTAGAATGAAGTATAACTTCTAAATGAATGAAGAATATGAACTATTATTTCCACAACATTTAAAAACATAATTAGTTCACTTATAATCAATTAATGTAATTTTAAATGGAATATTACTTTTCTTTATCTTTTATCTAAATAATAGATTGTTCTGAAAAATAGTTCTAGTAAATAGATTGTTCTAGTAAAGAAGTTCTAGTGAAAAATAAGAAATGTTCGTCTTGATAATTTTCCCTCAGTCATTTGCAAAAGGACCCTAATTTTCTATATAAAAAAATTAGCAAAACTAATAATACCATCAAAATTTTAAATAAAATTAGAAATATAAAAATTAAATTGCAATCAAAATTTCCATAATTTTTTTGTCATATTTGCTTACACTTAGAAAATGTATTTTAAACTTTTGTTCCAAACTTGAAAAGGTTTAAATTTAGTAAAGTGTGAATTTTTTCCCCTTTAACCTTGCAATCACTGGATATTTCATCAGTGAAAATAAAGAATATTAGATAAAAAGCGAAAAATTAATAATGCATTCTATTGTATTCTTAACATATATTTTACTCAAAAATAAATAATTGGAAAGATTTTTAATACTACTAAATTGCCTTATATTATATACACGTACAATACCCCATTTCCTCAAAAATATGTTTCAATTTTTCAAAATTTTGAAAAAATATATTGGCATGTAAAATTTTCCAACACGCATTTATAACACTTCATAGAATATTCTATATAAAGCTTTCCTAGTATCAATATGAACTTCAGAATAAGAATACCAAGTAATTTTTCACTAAAATAGTTCATTTTTTTTAACTAAATGCATTGTTAAGATATTTTAAATTGATTTTTTTTGTACGAAATTTGTTTCGGAAACGAAGCAACATTTTTGACATAAAGGATTTTAAAAGTAATAATTCTGTTAGAAGATATAAAGAACAAAATAAATTTATGTAATTAATTAAATGTATCGCCAAATGTAAAAAATACATATATCGTAACACATAATAAATACAAATATAGTAAAGAACCTTATTTTTTGAAATATGTGTATATACCATATATGTTGAAATAATTGCCTTTACAAAATGTTACAAGAATAATAGTTTTGTTTAATTGTGAATAACATTTCTAAAAAGACCTTTTCAATATATATAAAAATACTGCACAAATATTTTAAGGAAATAATATTATTTGATGCTCTGATGAATTTTATGCCTTATAGAATGAAATTTTTAAAGTTAACATGTTATCATTTTACTACCGAAATTTAAAAAAAGATTAACAATTAGATAACAGAGAATCTATATTTTGTTGAATAAGCACAGCTTTGAAATGTCAATATCTATTCTCTGCTCAAGAATTTTAAAATTTAAATTATTAATTATTAATTTTTAGATTTATATATGAAGAATTCTTTATAGCTCTATAAACAAATTACAAATTTAATTAGGTAATATTTGCCTATGATGCACTTAACTATTTATTGATATAAACAATCTTTTTAATAATGCTATTTCGAATATAATGTATTTTATAGGTAATTAAATTAAGTAAAATGTTTCAAAGATATATTAAGTCAAAATTTCGATTGAACTGTTACAGCTAAATGAGAAATCATATTTATTAAAAGAATATATAATGAAAAATAGATGCTTAATGTGTAAGTTCCTTAATATTATTAACAAAAGACAATTATATATTAAGGCGATCATATGAGTAAGCTTTGACAGATTTGGTTTAAAATGTGATACAGATCTACACTTTAGATGTTAATCATTTGTACGAAATTTTATTCATCTAGTTCTTTTGCGTAATGTATTTATTATTCTCTCTTGCACTCGGACAGGCAGACAATCCTGCTGCACATAATTTTCGTTCAAAATTTAAAAGTTATCTACAAATTTGTTATAAAACCCACATACCAAATTTTATTTGTTTAGCTTAAAGATATTTGCCTTACCGAGTATGTTCCGTAACAATTTGTTCATCTGTATGACAGACACAATTACAAAAGTCTATTTTTCTGTCTGACAGTGGTCTGAAACGTAGAAATTCAAATTTTTTGATGGGTGCAATACTTTGTCGTTGTATACTTCGTATGCAAGAATGTAAAATGTAGTCCACCTTCATAAAAACGTAAACGATTTTGTCTCAGACTTCCTTAAGAAACTGGGCTGCATTCGCGTTGCTCATAATAAAATCTTTATCTTGACATTGCAGATGCTGCAAAATAACAGCTGGGTCTTAAATTTTTCTATAAAGATAAGGCTGATAAGTTTCAATCTTTCTTGTTCTTCCTTTCTTCGGAGCGAATTTAAATCATAGATTTAGCATTAAGCAACAAATCTCTTGACTTTCCAAATTTGAAACGAAGAAACAAAAAGATTGATAGATTTTTCAATTGAAGCATATTTGAGCTTATTTGACGAAAAAGAGATCTTAAAAATCCTTTTCCACCTAAGAATACCTTTAAAATAATATTAATTTTTTATAAAAATAAAAGAAAGGAAAACTTCTTTCAAAAAATAGTTCAAATAAATCTAGAGAAGTTATTATCGGCATATGTTTTAAAATAAATTCTTGTAGAATAAAATGGAAGTTGTCATTCTCTGAAGTCAAGTAAAAAATTATTTTCATGTTTTGACAGCTAACTTTATCACTACATTTAAATAAATAATTCGAAAACCCTAAATTAGAATACACACAGCGTTTTAAACAACCACAAAAAAACTATTCTCAAAATAGAAAACTTCTTTGCACCTCAGCAAGGCAAATAATTTGCAAATAAAAATGTCAAAATGGTTAATTTAGAAGATCGTAAAAATATTCGGTGTGAAGTTCAGTTGTAATATTTTTACACATTTCTTGCAAGCAGTGTTTTTTCAAGCATTCTTTAAATGCTCCGGAACATATTTTGTATATCTATACGAGTAGTAAATGAAGCTTAGTTTGAAATAACTACTTAGAATGTGTTGGAAAAGAAAAGTTTATTGTGCAAACCAAATAGCAAAGCAAAACTAAACTGAACTGTTATTTTTCTGCAAGCTATGGGAAAAAAAGCAATTTTGAGTTATATCCATTGTACTTATGCAACATTCTTGTATTTAAAAAAATCTTAAGTATATGATTTTCTTTGGTAAAAATATTTATGCTTTTTTCAGCTCAGAAATACAGAAAAATAACAGTGTATTTTGACATTAATCCTATTAATTAGTTTTATAATTCATTTTTGAAATATATGTGCTACCAAATAATCCAAGTCTAATTTAATGCATTTCAAATTAAAAACAGAATTTTTTTTATTGTAAAATTTTTTTTTATATTTATTAAAATTGTTAATTCTGATTTTAATTTTATATTATTGACTACAATTGCAATTCTACTAAAATTTAATTCATATAAATTTTTCTTAGCACCGCTATCCCGAATATTTCTTTAACATTCAAAAATCTATCAGTTTTCACTTTTCTGTGTAAAATCGCAGGTTAATTATTATGTTTTAGTGGCTCTTTACATGCTAAATTTGCCAGTGCTTCAATTTCATTTTTATTTTCATTTAATTATTATGTAAGCCTTATGACTTAAGCGCTTTTGATTTGCATTATTCGATAAATGTTTTCTTTTTTTCTGCATAGCATTAGGAATTAATCATTATAATTGCAATTCAGATAAACATATAGTCAACGTTTCTTTTCTTCTATCGATCATATCTTAACGATTTAATCTCTATTTTTAATCTAGATTCTAGATTTAGATCTCTAGATTTAATCTCTATTTTTAATTTTTCTTGACGATTTAATCTCTATTTATGTACAAAGCAAGTAATAAAAATTCCATCAATACTTTCTTAAAAGGACACATTCATCTTTTTTCATGATTTTTCGTTGTTGTTAAAATTACCAAGAAAATCCACAATTTTCTTAATTTCAAACACAAAACATACATCAGTAATTTAGTCTCGACTCTTCAAACACTGACCGAATTAAGAAGAATTAACTTTGTAAAAAGCAGTTGCTTTATTTATTTGAAATTTATAAACTTCAAGGATAATATATTCAAGTTTTGAATACAAACATCATAAATGCTCAAGTTGGTCTCAGTTTGTTACATGGCATATATTAAATTTGTAAAGCAGTTAATGCCAACTTTTCTATGGCGCGACTCTTTCGAACCGGCAATGGCATCTGAAATGACTTTCAAAAATTATTATTGTTGTTTCTCACGATTGTCTACAAATCATAACAGAAAGAATTCATATGTACTGCAATTTGGGTACTGTTTCATACTTAAGGCCTTAGGTTTGCTGGGCAATTTTCATATTACATTAAATCTTATTTTAAATAAGATGCCAAGATGGTTGCATTACGATATCATTTCAAGGTAATTTATCATAGAGTGACTTATTAAGCATTTTTTTGTCTTTTTTTTATCACGGGGGCAATAAATATCAATAAGTACTGAGATTTCAGTACCGTTGAGATTTACAGAACATTTCTTTATCTTCATACAACATGCCTCAACTCATACAGTACTCCTTCATGCCCAAATGCTCAAATGAATGTAGCATATTTGTTTTATGCAGTATAATAAACGAAGCATATACTGAAGATCAGTATTGTTTCCATTTAAAACTTAGCTATCTTGCTTCCTGAAAATTAGACTATATTATTTTATCTTTTAGACAAAATCAGTCACTGATTTAGCGCAGTAAAAATTTGAAATCAGGACATTCATTTTCGAATTATAAAGTAAATACAAACTCGTAACATTGTTTAAATATTTAGTAAAAAAAAACTACGTCTATTTATTATAAAACTAACAAAAAAAAAATATAATTAATTTTAAAAAAATAAACATTGTCCTCCAGTTTTAAGATTCGCTGTTATACAATTACTTAAATTTCAACAATTTTTTTATAGCGATTGAAAACTAGAAATTAATTTGGAATCGTCTTTAATTAAATAAGATACTATGAGGATTTTAAAATTTCGTACTTCACTAGATTTTCCTATTTTAATTAAAGTCACAAAACTAAAATGTTAATATATTATAATTTATTTTTCAGCAGCTGTTATATTAAAAGTTACTATATGAAACAACATATTGAAATTATTTATTATATTCAAATGTTTTAAATATTTTATAATTATTATAAGCATTTATTAAAATTCCATCAAATGTTGTCCACCAGTTCTGAAGTATGAAAGAGATTTTTAAAAAAATTGATGACAATAAATTAAATAGTCAAATAGTAATTAATGCATAAAATAGTTAAAACTGATTAATAACTAATTTTTAATTTGTAAAGAAAAATATTAAACTCTGAGCATTTATGAATATATTAGGTGATATAAAAAAATAATATTTTACGTATTAATGCATTCTTAACCTTTGTTATAACAGTATTGATAAGTAATCCCAATTTTTATTATTTTTTTAATTAATGAATTCGAATTGAAGCAACAGACTGTACAAAAGAAAGAATACTTAAAAAAACAATTCATTGTTTAGAATAAAAGTAAGTGTACAGTTTTCTTTGATCATGAATTATTTAATTCAAAGGGAGAATTAGATGAGTAAAATAGGATTAATTAATAATGCGCTGCTAATTCGATATAGGCAACAACGATATGTTTGCGAAGAGTTTTTATTTAAAATTTGAAAAGGCTGAACTGATTAAGTTTTTTATTTCAATTCAAAGAAAAGCAATTCTCATTTGAAATATCTTCATAAATATTTAAGTAAGACTTTGTAGCTGGCGTAGATTAGTATGATTTCTTCTTCGTTACACATTTAGAATAGAAGTACCGATTTCATTAATAAGAATTTCAGCCCAACATTTCAGGTCTCCTCTTTAATATTTTAGTAAATATAAAGAAAGGACTAAGCTCTGTTCGTTAAATGATAAAGCCTACACACTTTTTTTTTAATGTTACTGATCACGATGCATTCAATTACTCAACAGATTTGCTTTCTTGTTTATGGCATTAAATTTATCAACACTTCTAACGAGATTTCCCCGAATATCCATGTTTTAGACTTTACTGAGTCAGCAATACACATTTTGGGAAATTCTGTCTGCCTCTTTATGAACACGATAAAGACGCTTTGAGCTAGAGTAAGAAATTTAGTATAAAGTCTCAATATCTTGTAGATTTTTATCAAAAGTTGACAAACTCCGTCGCAGGAAGGACTGACTTCCAGTATGCATATTCATAAAAAAAAATTAAAAAAAAACTGAAAAGACTTAAAGATTTAAAAAGCTTATATTCCGTGCGCAGAAACATCATCAAAATTGTAGATATGTAATAGTAGATATTTTGGACCTGCAATAATAGCATTGATTTTGGATCATAATTATATAAAGGATATCAAATGTGTATATTTATGTGTATAGATAAGTAAAAAATGCAATTGTTCCTAAATGGTTGCATATTTGATCTAAATTTTATACCTATATTTATGTAAAATTACCATAAATTACCAATATGTATATTTAATTACCATATATAATATAGACGCGGGGAAAAAGAATGATCAAGATGAGGCACTTTTGGAAAAAAATTTAACCTGCTGCTGTTATGTCCTTTCCTTCTTGTTTTAATATTGGTTATGAGAGGTCTTATATAGTTTATTTTATGTTATTGTATTTTTTTGCTTTATCAGTGGTCACATTCTCTTATAATTTTTTGTTCTGTTTCATTTCTGTAAAAAATGGTGTATCTATTAGGCCTTAATTTCAAAGGATTTTCAGGTCACCAAGGGTCAATGCTGTTGGACTAAGGTCTGATTCTTCACAGAAAATATCCCTTACTTTGAATCCCTGCCTGAGGGTGACCCTTGAAAAAGTCTTCAGGCCGGATTTTTGGTTTCTTATTTGGTTTAATTTTGATTCTATTTTTTCCTTTTAACTTGATTTTTATTACTAATTAGCCTATATATATATATAGTCTCTCTCTCTCTATCTATCTATATATATATATATAATTTAGTATGATGTCTTATGATAAAAACTGTAGATATATGAACAATATTATTGATATATCTACTCGATTAAAAGAAAAAAGAAAGCGTCCAAAATGCGTACTGAAATTTTCTTCATTATATTAAAACGCACAAAACGCGTCATACTACCACACTACAGATGAAAATCGGTATTGGAGACATTCACACTTACGATTGTTGTAACCTTCGAAAGTTAGACATATTTTCCTCTTACTTTCCTCCCCCCCCCCAAAAAAAAACATATGTTTAGGGAATTTAAAGACGGATGTAAGGAAAACGGGAGAAAAAAAGAGTGATCATTGTATCAATATACAAAATACCTGAAGAGAGAACATTCTCACTAAATAACTAAATACACATGTACATGTTAAATAGCTTTTACAAATAAATATTAAAGCAATTTAAATTGTGAATATCACAGTTTTTTGCATATTTAATTTTTTACATATTAGAAAGAAATGCATTATATTGAAGTTCATATATATATATATATATTGAAGTCATGTTTCTTTACAATAATGCTCACTCGATACGCATGATATGAGTTGCGCCAATATAATGTTTTTATTTCGATATTTTGGTTCGAGAAAAAAAGAAGAGAACTCATAATAGAACATAAGATAGTGTGCACTAATATTTGTCATATAACATCAGTCACATATAATTTTGTACTTTTATATGCTAAAATTGAATCAATTAAATGACAAAATCTGAGCAAATGTTTTTAAAAATATAATTCACTTCCTAATAAAAGATTTCCAATAGCTTAAAATATGATTTAGAAACATAAGAAACGCCATTTTCAATATTTTTAACATATTGTGGGTAAATCTAGTAACTGCATGAAACTTCCTGCTTTTAGTTACAGGTTAGTAAGACACAACTACAAACCCACAGCTAGTACATAAAATATTAGTAAATTTAATCTTTTGCTTTTACAATCAAAAAGTCATACTTTAGAAACTTTTATGAATATGCAATTGATAATTCACTGATTGAAAACAGAACTCTTAACATATTAATTTTCATAAATAAGATGTTGAAATCCAAGTGAAATAATTAATAATGCAAAGAATATAACGTAGCTAATATAGGACCACTTTCACGCTTCGAATGTACCTTGATATTTTTGATAAATGAATGTAGACAATTACAACTTTTTCCAGTGGATTGTGCGAATAAATGGTACCATTTTTATAATGTCGAAATCTTACATATATGAAATGGAGATCAAAATTTGACAATTTCTGAAATTTTCTATTTTTATTAATACCCATTTTTTAAATCATTTATTCTTCCAATATTTTGAAAAAAAATCATTATTATATCATTATTTTCAAAGACTCATTAGATATGTCACAAAGAGAGTTAGTTATAAAATATGAAGGAGAAAAAATATTAGCTTTAGAAATCACTGTTATACAATTTGGTGAATATCTTAATTTTAAAAAATAATTGCAAATCTCAAAAGCTTTATATAAAGTATTATTTAAGCATGAATTTGTAAGCATTTTTTAAGCTTGAAAATTTTTACAATTTTATTTCTAAGAGTGTATCTATTTCGTAATAATTTGCTCATAATATCTTTAAAAATCTAGGTCTTTACAGAAATGTTTCTATCTTTTCAAGAAAAATTGTATTTACAATTAATCAGAAATTTGCAGACGATAATTCCTAAACATGTCCTAATTTTCAGCTTTGATATATAGCATTTACTTTTCAAGTTAATGTAAATAATATAAAATATCGTTTGCATTACACTATTTATATTTTCAAAAAAGAATATAGCATTCCAAATGTTTTTTAGTAAACTGTCATTCTTTAAAAGAACTCTTATAAAACAAGAAAGTAAAGTTTATGGTTTTATCAAATATTAAAAGAAAAAAGGATTCTAAGCCTTTCTTTCTTCAAACAGTTTAGAAACACGCAGATTCTCGAATTTCGTGCAAGAAAACCATCTCCAGATGTTCACAGATGCAACAAGTTCCCAAGAATTTCAAGCTTTCTTTGCATTCAGAACAAGGAAAAAAGACATCCGAATCGCTTTTTATGAAAAATCGTACGCTCGCAAATCTTTCGCTTGACAGGACATGTTTGTTTGAACAATTGCTTCTTGGATTTTAATTCCTTTCCGATTCTTTTTTTTCATCGGATAAAAAGAAATGCTGAACAAACAATATATTTTCCTATATTTCTAAGCTTGCAAATACTAATTAAGAATAAAAAGGGAGTAATTATCCGGCTCAATCTCGATGTTGTTTTTAACAAAGAATTCCTAATGGGGGATTGTTAAGACTGCTTGTAATAATCGATTCGATTCGATTTGTAATAATCGATTTAATATGTTGCTCTTTTTATAACTAGCTTGAAACTCCTTTTATTAAGAAAACTTGCAATATATAAGTTTGATGCTGTTTTAAATGTCAAATCTCTTCACACCAAATCATTTAGCGTGAAATAATTTCAAAGAATTATTTCTACAAAATTTTATTTAAAATGTCTCTCTTTCTAGATAAAATTGCGTAGAGAAACGTCACGAACAAACTTGAGAATGTCCCTTATACAAAGATTTATTAGTTCACTTAATAATTAGGCATTAATTATTGTAAGTCAACTTTCAGTAAAACAGAGTACAGAGTAATTGCTTTTTCACTTAATTACAAAAATTTTTGTTGATTTCTGCTTCTAATAGAAATATTATTACATAATATACAAGGAATAGAAAATTACGTAGTACAAGAAAAGTTTTTCTTTTATAAAATACTTTAAACAATTCTCTTTTTATAATTGCAATTATATCACATTTCCAATAAAAATACTTATCTCATGTAGAACAAATATTTTTCTATTTCCCAGATGTTCTATTTCTTATGATTTTCTATTATAAGTTTCTATTAAACAGAATTTTTTTTCTAATTTGAATTCTAATGAGTTTTGAATTTCGTTTTACAGCATAATATCGCAACATTTCACACAAATACATCTTAAAATAAAGAGAAAAATTATTAATATTTAATTTAAAATTTATTAAAAATTAGAAATAACCTAAAATTGGTTGAATATTTCATCAATCGTATTTAAAAAATATTAATTCTTTCATTCAATATCTTTCATCAAAATGTTGAGTTTTCAGTTCAGTTTAATGATTATAGCTTTCAGATTGTTAAATAATTATTATAATTTTAATTTCGGTAATATCTGATATTCATATTTTGTCGGTTTCAATAATTAAAAGTAACATGTAAATTAACAGTAACTTCAATTTCGATATTTTTTTATCGTTGATGTTTAATGATGCATATTCTTGTCACTAGTAGTTCTTCAAGCCTCATTTTACATCATGCTACTTTAAAATATGAACTATTATTCGAATTTATAAATAAACATGATATTTGCTCTATATTTTTAGTAATGTGTGTCGATAACTCTATTATACATTTATTTTATCCTTTTAAATAGATAATTTTTTTAAATAGAAAAGGAATAGTTTTAAAAATAATAGATTCTAGCCTTTAGATTGAAATATCGTGGCAACACAATATTTTAAGTTTGAGACATCTGTCCATATTAATATTAAACATTTAACTCTTAATTAAAGCAACAATAACAGACTCATAAATATATATAATTATTTCTGCTAAAAAAACGCATATGCAATAGAAACAATAATGAAATGAATCTTTATAAAATATTCTTTAAAGCATTTTTGAAAATTTATTGAAATAAAAAAATATGCACTAATACAATAGACATTACTGAAAAACTAATTATTTGAATTTTAATATTGTACAGAAACAAATTGTGTCCTTTATATATCCCGAAATGTTCTCGAGGAAACATTAAAATTTCATTATCTTTTTTTTTAGCTAAATAAAATGTTTAGAAATTATCTTAGGTATCCCCTTCTACCTAGAAAGTAACTGCATGCTAAATTTAGTTGTTCTAGATCTGCAAGGCGTTTTGAATGATATTTTTATCTATTTGTATTTTGAACGTCGCATAATTTAATTTACGATAAGATATACACTTTATCATTTTAATATCTAAAAAATATAAACAAGTCAGGTTTTTTAAAAAAATTTAAGACCTTTATGACTTTTTTCTTTAGGCCATTGAGGATCTTCTTATTTAAATAAAAGTTCATGGATTAGATATGTGGTTTTAATGTATGAATTTTGTTATGAGTGATGTATATTTACCATGACATGCGAATACACGTGATAATTTAAATCTAATTTTTAATTTAATTTTTTTTCTTGTATTTTTAATTCTTATTTGTGAATTTGAGCAAAGTGAAAAGTAGTTCAATATCGGTTTATTATTTTTCAGTAATGAGCTATTTCAATTATTACAAAAAAAAACGCATAATACTTCTTTCTTATTCGAATTATTCGAAAAAGGTTGCAATTTTAGATATTAAATGAAATTCAAGAATCGGCCAGAAATCGTAAATCGATATTCAAAATTGTTTAATTAAAAATTGCATAAAACTAATTTGAACATTCCTTAAAATATCTTTCTCAACTTTAATTCAAAATTTCTGAAAAGAAAACACAGCTGAAAAGATCAAAAACTCTGTTAAAGGATAAGAAATTAGAATCGCAAAAAGAATTCAACATTTAACTAAACTAATCGAATTCTTTTCACCAATCTATTAGTTCCTCCAAGTACACAACCTATTAACTCGGAAATTGCATCAGCTGGCTTGAAATGAGTAAGCTTTAAAGTTCCTCGGCACAAAATAAGTCCTTTGGAATTTAAATTTAGAAACTACGATGTGATTCATTCTCAAAAAGTAGCTTGTATCATGCGTTGAATCTAAACTTTTCGCTGTCAGATTTCAGATTACAAAGAATAAAACCAAGAAAAATGATAAGACTCTTCTGATGTTTATAAAATGCTACCAGAGTTTTCTGTTTAGTAGAACAGATGATAGTGACAGTTACGTTAAAGAGTTTTAAGAAAGGTTTCAGCCAAGTAGATCAATTTTCTATAAACATCGCAAACATTCTTCCAGATTTTTCTTGTTTCAGGAAAAATATATCATTAAAAAAAAAATCTATTTTTCAAGTCTGATATCTTTAGAAAGGAATAACATAAATAAGCAAGGAACTTTTAACTCTTCTTTTAATGCACAAAAACTAAATTTAGAAACTGTCTCCAGTCATGTTTGAGCCAATTTAAAATTAGTAAAAATAGTTAATAAATAACGATAACAATTTATATCCTTTAAAATAATATGTCTGAAGTTCTTATTAATTTGAAATTTAAAAGATAAAAAAAATGCATTGACACAACTACATTTTTTCCATTGCTTTAAATAATTATGATAGTTCCATTGGATTTAAATTATTTGAATCATTCTTTTAAACGTTTAAAGGAAAAAAATGATGAAGTATTTTTAATCATTGCTAATATTTAAGTAATGAATAAAGGAATATATGCATGTTAATTAGAATAGAAAAATCCTAAATGTGAATAAATCATAAACAATCTCTAAAATCATAAATATAATATCAGCATTTCACTATAAGATAGAAAAGAGAATAGAACTTTCTTTAAATTATGACTTTTCTATTTTAAGTTTAGTTTAATCGTATACGACAAAAAGCATCTTAACAAAATTTAAATAAATAAAAATATTTGCAGAACAATAAAATAAATAATAAGTCTTAATTTTCTTGTAGTTGTGCTGACTAGAAATCTATTGGGTCAAGACGGGAGCGAACACCCAGTGTATATATATATAATATAATATAATATCAGATTTTCCATATTCCCCAAAATCGTCTGCGTTCCCGAAATTCCAAAAATGTTAAATGCTTTTTGATGGCTCTAAACTAAACTAATTCTTTTTCCCTCTCCAACTTTATCAACAGAATTTGGTGATCAATCTGCTGTCCCAAAACGAATTTTTCATACTACAAAAATCGCCAAATTCATCAATCTGAATTCCCTGAATTCCACAACACATTTTTCAATCTTCCAGTATTTAAAGCGCAATATTTCATTCTAGACTCTTTTGCACTGACTTGTGTACGTCTGAGTATATGAGAGAATTTTGCTGTTTCCCACTTTAATTTTTAAAAAAATAAAATAATAATACTTTCTTTTCTTTCGTTCTTTATTTTTGAAAATGCATTTCGAATTATCCCGCTTCTATGTACAATTATGGAATTGACAAAAGCTACGAATCTCAGAATCTTCTACATATATAAATATCTAAATTTAGGTAAAGATTCATTTAGATAAGAGGAAGTATTAATTCTGTATTTACAAATTATAATGATTGAAATATCTGTAAAAATAAAATAAAAAATGCTATCTATAGGAAGTTAAAAAGTTTCGTTAATTAACCAAATGGGTTAGCATAAAACATTCAATTCTTGTTTCAGCAATGGCTAGTTTTATTTTTTAAATGTTTATCTGAAATCATTTATAAACGAGCAACAGTTCAAACAGGTTTGGAGGTCATTTAATGAATTGGCAATTTTTTAACTAGAATTACAAATATATGTATACAAAGAGATAGAGAAATTTTTGGTTATATATAGATAAATAACGCAAAAAGCAAATATTTATTAAACAACAGCAATAGAGCAAGCTCTGCAATCAACACTAAAAAGAAAATGCATGTTCATGTATGGTTGGCTATTTATATATCTTCAATGACATGGTTTACATTTTTCTAGAAGGATATCGTATTTGGTTCATAACAAGAATTGCCAAACTTCTTGTGCTACAAAAACCATCGTGTTTGTCGCCAAAACTGAGATCACTTGGCTATCATCCATTCTGTCTCGAATACGAAAATACCTGAATCTTTCTACCTTACTATGCGATTAATAACTGAGAAATAATATTGTAGATTTTTAACATTATTATTGTTAAAAGGTAAGCCATTATTTCCATAAAAATAGCGCCATAATAAACTGAATAGTATAAAACTGAAAAATATGTTAATGCGCATAATTAAATATAAAATTTGATATATGTGAGAAAAGAAATTTTTTTTAAGAGAGCGAGAAAACAAATAATTTCCATTGCCTATATAATCTTATATCACATGTAAAAGAAGAGAAAGTAATTAAAATAACTAAATGAATCAAAAACAAGTTTAATATGTTTTCTCTTTCTAATCATCCTTTTAAATTACCAAAAATAAAAAAAGAAGTACCACAACGTAAATAAAACTTGAGCACAATTTAGAATAAAACTAAGAGAAATATTCTTTTTAATAAGTAGTTCTTTTAAATTTTCAATCTATTTTGACTTATTTTGCTTAGCAGATAGTATTTTTTAGACGATTTAGATGATTAGATAATTTAAATTGATTAACAGCTGTGAGTTTACTAATTTTGATTTAAATAGTTTTGAATAGAATGTAAATATGTTGACACAGAAATTAAGTTTATTTCTTCAATCTTAAATATCTATTCCTAATTATAGCTTCAATAAATGCAATTTAATGTGAAAGCGAATCAATTGTAAATGATGAAAAAAATTCTCTGAAATAACACATATGATTTCCTTATGTGATTTTAGAATAACGGCTTTACTTGTGAATGATACATTAAAATAATGTTGAAATAAAGTTTAACAAAATTTTTGTAAAAATTACCTTTTTCAATAAAATATTATATTTCCTCTTTTTTTATAAAATATACTAAAGACAAAGCTACCGTTTTTATTGAATTAGATATTAAATGTCATATGTCAGGTATCTTTTTCTATGAACAATAGTAAATTACTTTAAACTTTATTTCTCTTGAGAAGATAATCCCCAAAAAATAGAGATTACTTCGTGAAACATTGAGAATGACTTTTAATACTATTCTTAAGTACAGCTGAAATATAGGTACTTGCCCAAAAGAGTTCAATTTAATAAGCCTCATTTCAAATAGTATTTTCAAAGGATCATTATCTAAGAAACTGGACACTTAAGCTACAGTTACAAGAGATTTCCGCTTGAAAACTGAAGTATTTAAACTGAACTCTTCTTAAAATCTTAAAAGGCTTATTGGGAAACCAGTTCTTTTCTAATACAATGCTTCTAATAGAGGCTTGTTTTAAAGATCCTCTTGGGAACAATGAACATTGTTATGTTCATTGAGATATCTCTTGGAACTCTTTCTTGAGATATCTGGAACTCGAGATTTTTTTTATATACATTCAGTAAGAAATTCTTTTAAAATTTCTTTTATTTGCGGATGAAATTCTTCAATTGATCATAAATATTAGAATTTATTTCAAATATGTTTTCAGAAATCAAAAAAATGTAGAAAATCAAAATATGGATGCATAACGGTAATGTCATATTTTTTCACTTTATTTTTCAACATGTATTGTTGTATAAAATAATTTTGTAATCTACTGCCTATTCCCTTCATAGGTTGGTGGATTACAAAATTATGTGTAACTGTGTATTTTCAATAAATACATCGTATTTTAAAATTTTCAGAATCTAATTATCATTTAATGACTCTAATTTTCATTTAATCTATTGATTTCAGTTGTTTGTTTTTTTCTTACAAAAGAAACCTTCAAATAGAATTAGAAGAATTTTAAAAATGAATCATGAAATATGTTAAAGCTAAAAACAAAAAAAAATATTAGAAAATAAGAAAAACTGCTTCATTTTATGTATATTTTATATAATCACATTTTTTATATGTGTAATAAAATGCAAAAGTTTTTTTTTTTTTTTTTCGTTTAAATCTCTGAAGATCAAGGTAAATACTGTATCTTCGTGAATATTCAAAAATGATGCGTAAATTAAAACAATTCTCAACCAATATCAAGAGAAAAATTCTAAAACAATCATAAAAATTTACAAATCTGTATGAAATTTCATGTAAAATGTAAACTGTGATTCCACTATAATAACAGCTTTCAAAACAATATCTTGCGCTTTTACGACTTCCACAATTTAGATTTCAAAATTTTTTATGGGAAAATAATTTCTCAAATTTGAAGCTTCCTTGGATAAATTTGAATGTTTATTTTCTACACTTTCATGCTTTTTAAGAACTTACTTTATCATTATTATTATCACTGGTAAGCTGCCTTGAAATACATAGAAACTAAATAAGCTATTCATTAATATACTGATACATTTCATTCGTGTTTGTCAAATTATTTATTACACATATTGAGATGGAATAATTCCAAGCTCAAAGGATAAATTTTTAATATGCTACGCCAATTTGATTTTAGAATCCATTGTGAATTTCGAACCAATGAAAAGGATATAACGTCATAGTATAGCATTAAAAGTGCAGTTAGATGCAATAATATCATAATTATTTTTTCTTTTCATGTTTCTGCAATATCATGTATTTGTTATGTATGATTCTATTATTAGCTCTCTTATCTGCAAGCCTGGCATTATAAAATTTGCAACTTTATCTTCAAAAATTAAAAATTGCTAACAAAACTGATTATTTGGTTGATTCATCTCGTAGATATAAGTACCGAATAAAAATGATTGATAGATTTTGAAAATCAAAAAAAAAAAAAAAAGATGGAATGCGATGGAAATGTATCTTATGTTTGAAAGATCAGAAAATTCCATCAACTCCAAATTTAGTTGACATTTTCCCAGACAGGTGGCGCTTCAAAATCATCTGCTAAATGCATAGTGAAAACGAAGTACTTGAAATCGCATTCTATATCTCATTTTTTCCTCAAACTGAAGCCACGTTGCTTCTGCAAACAAGGTTAGCATTGAAAACATAGTTGTTTAATTTTTTGAAACAGTCCTTGCAACATTTCATACTAGTTTTTATTTTTCCTATTTTGAAGCGCCACCTTTCGTGAATAATGTTAACTAAATTTGTAATTTGATGGGATAAAATTTCTGAAACCAAATGTAAAATACGCAAACGATACATTTCTATCTCATTCCATCTTTTTTTTTTTTTTTATGGATTTTTAAAATTTATCAGTCATTTTTGGGACACTCGGTAAAAGAAAAGGATAATTATAAAATCCAATTATCCTTTAATTAACAGTATTGTCTATTTACACAATGGAATTTTTTTTCAAACTCTACATTAGGTTTTAAAATATTCGAATCAAATTTTTAAAAAATATTAATAACACGAACATTTTTAATTCCTTAATTTAACTTTCTACTACATATATTTTGTTAAAATCTTTCAGAAAATCATTTGCTTCAAGCAATGATAATTAGAAAAGGATTTGTAAAGGTATTAAAACAGGCAAAGTTTTTAATTATTAGGAATGTTCATTAAATATTAAGAATTCGATTCTGAAATGAAAAATTCAGAAGTTTAAATATGGTAAAGATAATTCTAATTCATAGATAATATAGAATATAACAAAAATCGAGAAATATCTGAAAGATTATATGGTTATTTATATATATATCTCCAGTTTTTTTTTTTTTTTTTTTTTTTTTGGAATTTCGTATTTCTGTGTGACTGCAAAAAAAATAATTGTCTTGCAATAAATTTTAAGTATAGTTATTTAAAAACTAATTAACACTACTTAATGCGGTGATTTACATAAATTTACATAAAAGGAATGATAAACAAGGTTTTATTACCAAAAAAATTTCTATAGTTTTAATTGGCAAACAAAATACAACAACAAATGAGCCTTCAGGTAATTTCTTTCGCAAATTTTTAAACCCTACAGACTGAAATGAGACTATAATAACTTTTTGCAAACACATGCATATTATTAAGCGTCATTGAAACTTACACTTTTTTAAGTCTTCACTAATTGACGTTGTGATTATGTACAATTGCTTTTCACTATTAACGGAGAAACTGTTTGAAGCAATTTTCTTCAAACTCATTTTAATTGGAAAACAAATGAAACATGGAAAACCCTGAAGGTGGGGTTTGTTCTCAGAATTTAAGCACGTATAATGAGATAAGATTGTGTAAATTCTGTTTATTTGGCTTTCTTTTAAATGTTGTTTTTAAAGAGAACACTTTAAAATAATATAAAAATAAATCTTATAATATATAAAACGAAATCGTTTGTAATCATTAAAAAATCTGAATCCGAAATTTTGACTTATCTCTACATTTCAAATATTCCTAGTCCAAAAGGACACAATTCTAAAGGGTGTCCTAAAATCAAAGCAAGATTTGAATTTGCCACCATTCGTGTAGTAAATTGTTGACAACCTTATTTTAAAAAAGCCAATTCACAGCTGATAGCTTAGGGTTAGTAAAAATGGAACGTTATACGATAGAACAACGTATTTTCATTGTTGAAAAATATTTCAAAAATAATGAAAATCTGGCGGTCATAGTTAGAATATTTGAAAATATGCCTTCTAAATCGTGTGATTTAACACCATTGGATTTTTTTTATGGGTTATTTAAAGTCAAAGTCTATGCCAACAAGCCCACAAGTACGCGTCTATTGAAGAAGGAAATTCAACGTATATACATAGCAATTGCCTTTATAATTTTAGCTTTATGGATTATCAAATGGCGATAACTACATGAAATCATAGTAATAATAATTTCAAATCACAATAATATTTTTTTTAATGTCACTTGAATATCTTACAAAATTTATTCTTATAAGTAGATCAAAAATTCAGAAAGCAAATATATTACTAAGCATTTGCAAATACATTCATTCTCTAACTAGAAAGTCATTGAATCCTTGAAAGTCTTATTATTTTCATTTATCAAAAAATGCTTTTTAAATAAAACGGGCAAATAAAAATAAAAAAAATTAAATAAATAATTTAAAGAAATTTGGTGTATTTTCGTATTAAAATTATCTTTTTTTTAAGTGGATATATGTTTATAAATTAGATAGATATTTTATCTATCAAATAACTGAGGAGCCTGGGAAATATTTCAACTTTTGAAAATGAAATAGTGGATTTAAATTTGGCAGAGAGCTTCCAGATTTGCAAAATGAAACAATGGAAATAAACATTTACTTCTGCAATTATTTGTTAACCTTTCTGGAATGGAAATTTTTTTCTCACAATGTTCTAAATTATTTGAATGTTTAAGAAAGATTGTTTAAGAAAGATTAATTCAAAAACTTTGATGGAAAAAATTATTTTTTTTTATTCTGAAAAAATGTGTTAAAGATGAAACAAATTTGTTTCAATGGAAATCATTTTAAATATATAAATGATGTGATATATTAATAGCGATTTTTCTCGAAGCATGAAGCAAAAGTCTTTGTATTCTGGAAATATAATTCCATCAAATTATATTTCTATCGGAAATAATTTCCGCTGGTCATATTATTAGACCATGTTATTTCAAATTAAGCATTTAAAAATAAAATAAAGTAAAGACAATGAAATAATATTTAAAGAATAAAGATTATTACTTTTGATATTTTCCTGAAAAATACGATTTTTATCTTGACATTTATGGCAATTATAATCAAAGTCTTCCAACCATTTTATTTTTTTAAAATATTTCATAAAAATAATATGTTATAGATAGGGTTAGCAGCTAAATCATAAATTGTTTTAGTAATATTAAGTATATGTACTATGTGCCATGTTAGTAATTTACAGGATCAAGATCTAAGGTTAGCTCATATATGTATTGAAATTTGAAAGTATGCACCACAGAGTCTATATCCAAAATTCTACAAAGTATTTCAATTAATTAAAAATAAAATGATTTCAATGATTTACCATTATAATTTCCAAAAATATTATTACATAAAACTAATTCTTATATTATTCCAAATTACAAAAGCTTCATTTTTAACCATATCAATTTAATTGCAAAGCAGTTTTCTTTTTTGAATTTTACAATTTTTAAAAATAATGTGCAGAAACTATGCTTTGTTATTCATATAACTTTTTCCACTTGAATATGTTTTATACAGGTGTTATTATTTAGCAAAAAATTAGATTACACTGTTTTTCAGAAAAAAATACTTGTCGGAAAATACCTATAAGAACTCCCCCAACTGACGCGAAAAAATCCTGTTCTAAAATCGCTCTACAATTTCAAATGGGGTTTAAACGTTAAAGTTAGAAAAAGGTTATTCTTGTGAGAATTGTTTCGCGAAAATTATTAAAGCGCAGAATTTTCAATTGTAACGGTGCGTGGTTTAGAATATCGGATCATCTTTCTTTTCCGAATAACGATCGTGTAGAAAACATTTGAAATTGTAAAACAACATTATTAGAAATTGATTTTTTTTCTTCCCAAGAATTCAGATAGAAAAGTATTAGTAGACATTTTTCGACCCGCATTCCTTACCCACAAACCCTAAAACTAGCTGCATTTTTCATAAAATATAAAATATATCTATTTGAATTTTTTTACCAAATATCCCATTTCGTATAATACGTACTTTGGCTAAATCTTTTGTTTAAATAAAAAAATATCTGGTTATGAAATCATATAGAAAATTTCTAATATTTATTTGCTAGAAGATTCTTCAAATTTTCATTAACAGGCAAGCAAATAGATAGATTTCGACTAAAATTTGATAGAAATCTACAATTTTTGGGCAAAGACTACATGCCAAAATTCATACTTTCCAGTTCGTCGTATTTCCAGAACTTTTCAGACAAGAGACCGTCTAAAATATGTTGGAAATATCGAGATGGTATTACCAACGATACCAACTGATTATGAAAGATTACAATACTTTCTTTTCGCATAAGAATCCTCATTCCAGGAGTATTTAAAATAAGAATCCTCATTCCAGGAGTATTTAAAATAAGAATCCACATTCCAGGAATATTTAAAATAAGAATACTCATTCCAGAAGTATTTAAAATAAGAATCCTCATTTCAGGAGTATGTAAAATTAGAATCCTCATTCCAGGAATATTTAAAATAAGAATACTCATTCCAGGAGTATTTAAAATAAGAATCCTCATTTCAGGAGTATGTAAAATTAGAATCCTCATTCCAGGAGTATGTAAAATTAGAATCCTCATTCCAGGAGTATGTAAAATAAGAATCCTCATTCCAGGAGTATTTAAAATACGAAATATCCTTTCAGGAGTATTTAAAAGTATGAAATCAGCTAATAATTCGTGGACGGCATTATAAAAGTCACCTTAATAGGTGACAGCTTACAGGTTCGAAATTCGAGGCCTTCGAGAACTGAGCTTGCTTCATGATTAAACACTGTCCAACTGTTCTTGAATGCAAATTCTACTAAACATTAAACTGTACGGGAATCAAACCCCTTATTTTTTAATCACTTTTAGTATTATGTGTATGTATCTCGAAATGTATATTTTTAGATCTTTTTTTAATATACTGCTCAATTAGGATACACATTAAAATACATTTTAGAACTAATCAAGATGTTAAAATCTATTTTTGTTTTTGTAGGAATACATTTTATTTTATATTTACTATGCCACATGATTCTACAGCATTCACACATTCATTTAAGCAGACGCTTAATATTTATAGCTAATGATGATAATGTTGTGTCCGTGTTACCACGGAAAAAGGTTGCAGTAGCTTCTGAGGGTAAAGACCCCTGAGCACCTAAGGGCAGAAGTCTGACTTCTTGCTTATATGAAGTTGACACTCACACACTCGCTTGCACAACCCTTCTTTTCAGGAGGGCTCTTTCACACACCTCAGAAATAGAACACAAAATGAAGAACAACCATGCCCGAACCAAAACTCGGACCCGGAACGCCCAGATCATGGGAAAGACGCGCTACCTCTAGCCAGGAAGCCAGCATTTGTAGCTAATGTAATAAATAAATGAAAATAATGAAGCATAAAGGAACAGGATGAGTTGATACAATAATAATATTGTATAATTCATAGAAATGTTTTATATAAATTTCTTTATTTAATAGCTTAGCTAACAGCATTGGCTAATCGATTTGCCAGCATTCATATCCGAGATTAACGGCCCTAGTAGTTGTCCAATGGATAATCCGCAACCATTTTTAATCTCTGTAGTTTTTCGCGAAACCTTTCATGAATAATTACTAAGGCTTCACTTTATGCTTACTGAATCCCGCATACCCTTTTAAGATTAGTATCTAGTCTAAGAACAATAATGTCTCTCAGTTTTGACCTCGTCATAAAATTTAAGATTTTATTTGCGACAGACATTAAAGCCTTGCTGTTATATACCCTTATGTTTATTATGTACATGAACCTTCCTAAATAAATCCCAAGATACCACAGTATTAATTATAAAAGCTAAGTGTTTTTATAATCCATCTCAAATAGTATGTTGTCTTCTAGAAAAATGCAAATTTCATTTTCTTATTTTTCACGTAAACTGCATATATATTAAATCGAATTTTCCTTTTTGGTTTTCGAATACGGAACGATGTTAAGCGATTGAATAGGTATTGAAATATGAAGAAAGATTAAATTTCATTTCAGAAAAGGTATCAATTGCAAAAAATTGTGCAAAAAATATTTTTAAAATTTGTCAAAATTTAGTACTAAATCACTATCATTATAAGCATACTACTCAAAAGCTAGGTTTGTTGTTTTGTTTTTTTTAAATTTCAAAATGGTGTAAAAATTAGTTTTTTTCACTAACGTTTTCGGTAGCTATCATGAAAAAAAGCCAAAATCTCTTCAAATTTTTTATTGATTATAATTTTAAAAAATTGCATCGAGGTGCCATATTTGCAATCTAAAATATTTCTGTGACAAATTTGATAATTCAAAGTCAAACTTTCTGTCCTATAGACCACGGACACACATACACAGAACCTTCTCTTTTATTATTAGTAGAGACAAAGATTAAATATTCTGTTTGATATATATAAAAGAATACCTGCGGAACTCTTTGAATATCAGCTATCTAAGTGAGTTAAAACAAATGAGAACAATTAGCAATTAAAGACCGTTTTCTAAAATTTCAAATAAATATAAAATATTTATTTGAAACATTTTTACCTAACAATTTCTTAATAGAAAGATCATTAAACTAATTAGCGAAACTATTGAAATACGACCCTGTTTTAAGGCTATTTAATAAGAGAAGACATTCTCTTTAAATCAATGTTTATATATTTTGCTTATTTCAATTTAAGTGGCTGTGTATTAAACAGATTAAAACAATATTCAATTAGCTTAAATTCAAACAGTAAGTTTTTTTTTAGTGTAAACAGATTACATACGAGATCGAAGGTATCTTCATTTTCGTATGGAGAATTTGTTTCCCGACATTTTAAAGGTACACTTTAATGAGCATTTATTATAATTGTTGAATAGAAAACATTAGTTAGATTGGTTTCCTATCAAATTTTCTAATTTTATTCAAATACTTAAATACTAAGTTCATGCTAATGTTTGTACACGAGAGTGTAATCTCAGTATAAAAGTATATTTTATGGCAGAAAGAGTTTTCCACTGTCTTGTATCTCAAAACCAGTCAGGATTTAATTCTATGAAAATAAAAATTTTAACCGAAGTAACATTGTTAAAATCTTTCATTTTTAATTTTATGAGTGTTGCGCATTTGATGAAATTATTTGAGAAAGAAACAAAATTAGCATATATAATCGTCTTTCGCTGTCTGTAACGCTTAGTGGAGTTTAAAAATATGTCCGTTCTTTCGATCTGTGTCATTATCGGAGGAGTAAATCGAAACTTCTTTTTCAGCATCAAGCATCTTAAAAAGTTTTTAAGATTAAAATAAATAATTTTTTGGTATTGGAATAAACTTAAAACATGTATAAAAATTAGCTAAGGGACCCTAAACTTAACATCTGGTTAACCGGATTTGAAAAAGTCTTCACGTTATTTTCAAGAATGGCTTGACTTGATATGTGCCCTGATTATGAAAATTATTTCAGTTTTTTTAGCATTTGAATTGCAATACAATAGTATTTATTTTTCCAACTGCATATGATATAATAAATTTTAAACCGATATATGTTAAATCCTCAATTTGCTTTTAAATATTCTAAGTTAAACTGCAAATAATCACTATTTCGAACAAAAATAAGTTAAATCTTATGTAGCAACTTTATTTCACCATGATTTTTAAAGGAATTAATAGAGTGTGGTTCGAATATATATTTCCGTATATATTCGAACCACAGTGTGCAGTAGAAAAATTAGAAATTTTAAGTGTTGAGTCACATAAACATTTTTGTAGGTGGCAAGGTTCAACATTTATAGCTGAATCAAATACTCTAAAGCCATTAAACCTATGAAATGGATTGGAAGAACATCAAGATTTTGGCGGGGAATCATTCTTCACTAACTGTAACCAGCAAATTATAATACTATTGCTATGGTAACGCAGCAAAGTTTTTTTTTTTCATTTTATTTATTTTTTTGTAACTTGTATTAAAGCCAACTTGCCAAATATATTAAGGTTGCAAAGTTAAGGTTTTGATTTGTACTGGAATTATTAATGTTTTGCATTTTATTGGAACCAAAAGATTGGGATCACGAAGAAATCTTTACAATTCTAATTAATTAACAGAAAAAAGTAAATGATATAGTCAGATAATACACAATTTCCAATGGATATCATCTAAGTGATGTCATCTTCAAAGGGGAACTTGAAAATGAAATGCTTTTCTGCTTTTTAAAATTGTTCGAAAAGTTACGAATTAGTTTTCATTTAAAGCTTCTATATTAGAACTATAAAGCTTCTTATTGTTTCTAATTCACAAAGTTTCTAGACGGATCTTGCAATTTCTGATCGGAGTCAAATACCAAGGACTAAACTAAAGCGGAATTTGATTACCAAACTTCAATGCTATGGTTAAGAGGGAAATTCTTAAGCTATATTGTGTGCTAACGTTCATAAAGCACTCATAATGAAGGTTAGCACACATTGTGGCTCATGGTATGTAGATCTTGGAACTTCTGTGAAACCAGACACCACATCCTTCATACAAATTCAAAATCAAGAGTTAAAAAATTGATTATTACTGATTTAAATTTCTAAGTTTGTCAGACTGAATTATTGCATAAGCTTTTCACACAATTTTAAGACCCGAATTAACTACTAAAATTTTACTTTCATCTTCTTTTAAATACTTTCTTATTATTTCATTACTATAGATAATTCTGTAAAAATCAATTTTTTACCACACATAAAAATACCTATTAGACCATAATTGAATCAATTATTTCCAAATCTATTTACTGAATCATATTTGTTAAATTTTTTTCTAATACTGAACGTTTTTCATGGCCTAAATTAGGCTCCAAAATTGTCGAAAACAGAAAAAAAAATGGTTCTATAATGATATTTTCGTATTCATGCTTAATAAAAAGGAAAAAAATTATTTTTTAAGTAAAGTTTAGTTTAAACAGGGCGCAAACTAACGAAAGCAATAATTCTCTCCTAATAATTTACATTATCTTCATCAGACATCCCCAAAAGAAATATTAAACATTTGTCTCCAAACTGTCTACATATTTATTTTAATATCTAGTTTCCTCAATCTCAAATTTTTGAAACAAAACGAAATCCCAGATAGGAAATTGCAAGGGAATCCTTAATCCAAATAATATATATTGTTGAAACTTTAGTTCAAAAGAACTTTTCAAATTATTAGGAAATAAGTAAAATGTAAGAAGATTGAACGCTATTTCTTTTACATTAATCATATGAATATGTCACAAGCATTTTTCCGGAGAATATTTTTTGTGTTGGTAGAACTTAAATTCTATGCATTCTATTTCGAACTTATTGTTTTTGTTGCCTCTTTTCGCTTATTTGTGTTTTGTGGAACTGTTATTTTGAAAATATTTCCCTCTTGAGGAGGTGAACAAAAAGCAGAAAAACTATTGTTTCTTATTCAGTCACAATTATTTCCTCTGGAAATAACAACAGTTTTGGTGAAAATTTGCGTTCTTTGGAATAATAATACGTCGTTATATCTGTAACAAATAGCTCACTGGTTTCACTTAAAATAAAATAAGGAAAAGGTTTTGAAGTTTTAAATTCAGCAGAGATTGTTATTGCTTATTCATAAGTAATAAACGTCTAGAATTGGATACTTTTATTTCTAAATCTCTGTTCCCTATTTGTGTTCAGTTTTTTTCCTTCTTTACATTCTTTTCTGATTAATTGTTAGTATTTTTACTAATTTTCCGTGAAATTCCTGTTGTTAATTTACTTTTAAAGATATTTATATTTTAAAATAATGTTCCATCTTTTATCAATTCCTGATAAATTATTTCTGTAAAAAAAAACAAAAAACATTCTGTTTATCAATGACCAATTTTGATGAGTGATGACATGATATGACTAGATTAGATGAATCACTAAAAAAATCACTCCAGAATTTCTAATCTAATCTAAAGAATTTTTTCAAAAAATGGCGAAAAACTCCATCTGTTGATTAGGATTCTTAATCAGCATTATGCAAAATCTGGATTAGTAATTAGTGTAATAGCATTGATTACTAAACTATTTTTTCGTTTTCCTGTAAAAGACAATAATTTATGACTTTCCATTGCCTTCTATTTAAAATATTGACTTTTGAATTGACCTGTACAACTTAGACCAAGTGGAATTTGAAATACTATTAAATCCCGATTTCCGTGACATAATAAAAATCATTTCTAATAGAGTTAATAATAAGAAAAAAAATTTCTTTTGTGATGGGGGGGGTCGACATATATAGAAGTTCAGAGGAATTCATCTAAAAATCATCTTTTCTATTTATCATCAGCAAAAATTTCGAAGCATTATCTCATGTATTGTCCTATGCATATTAAAAACTTCCAAAGCCTGTTTCTAAGCTTATACGTAATAGAATGCCAATATAAGATTCTTTTTGAATAATCTTTTCCATCATAATATTTTAAAGGTGTGAGTCAATAGAGAGATATATTGAAAAATTAATTTTGTGATTAATTCCAAACAAACGCAGAAGCTCTTGATTTTCAATCAAATAAATAAATAAAATTAACCTTTATTTTGTACATCGTCGGATAACCTGTTTGCGAATCTATTGAATCTCGATTTTGAAGAACTTATAGATATGAGTGCATAGAATTAAGGAATATTTTCGCAAAAGCCTGTTTATTACTTAGAGAAAATAAGAAGAAAATGATTATAAGGTATTTTCAATGATAATGTAATTATTCTACAAGTCGAATTCTAAATTGGAAATACTTGGCTCTTTATAAAAAGCAACCAAAATAAAAATATCTTGATCAATGAAAACAAAATGAGAAAATTTTAATATATGTAAAAACTGGACAGTTTTTAATTAATAGATGTTATTAATTAAAAGAAGTATGTTACAAGATTGAAACATTCACCATATTCTTCCAAATCTACAACAAATGAATTTTGTATGCTTCAAGGATTAAAAAATAAAATCATAGCGCAAGAAATTCAGAGATGATCTTTCAAAATTTGTCGACAGAAATAACGTATTTTCAGATACTGAGTTCAATAAATATTTTTACCAGTTGTGAGCACTAAGAAAGTATATCAAAAATATTTAATGGAACAGTGACTTAAATTTTCGATGCCTCAAAAATAATTTTCTTTTAAATTCTTTCCAAAACTTTTTCTGACTTTAATGCCAAAGTAAGATTTTCCATCAGGCGATGGTTATTTTAACTATCATGTAAGAATTTCATGCCAAACTTTTAAATAAAAGTAGATATCTAAAGAGTTTAGACTCTCTCTCTATATATATATAGAGAGAGATTTAACAAATATTTTATTTTTTTCGATTAAAATTCTGGATTTTCAGCTTCTAATGCATGAATAAGGAAGCAGCGAAATAATGTTCTGGGAACATAGCAACATACAACGAAATTTATGTAAATTTACAGTCATATTCTAATAGGTTGCCGTTTATTTATGAATTCTGTACTTAGCTAATATTTTTCAGAGATACTTTACTAATTATTATCAATAATAATTATTATCGATAATAGTTTTATCAAATATCATATTCGTGGCAATTTATTTTTCTAAAAAAACGTTCGACATTATCACTCATTATTTTTCGATCGAATACTCATTTATTTTGTATTATAATATATTTTTTTTTCTGTAACTGTCATAAAATAGCATAAATTTAAATTTTTTATAAATAAATGTTTGTAGAAATATTCAGTTTTGCGGATAAATCGATTAATTTATTGTGAATAAAATAATTTAGATTCATTAACATCTAAAAATACCTTGTTTGACGAAATATGTATAAATAATGGCCCTTGTGTTGTAAGTCCCAAATTAAATCAAATTAATCTGAAATTTTTATTATTTTTATTTATTTAAAATAAAAAAATAACTTAATTAAAATTTGAAATAAACTTTTTTAATCAACGAAAATTCAGCTAGATCAAAACGTCGAAGACCAAAAATGCATGAACAAAATATCTTGTAAAACATAAATGTTCAAAAACATATGAACAAATTATTTTTTAACATATATGTTAAAACGTGTATGGACAAATTATCTTTAAAAACATTAATGATAATGTTTATTAAATGTGATATTAATATTGCTTAGCAACAAATTTTTATTGCAGCCCTTTAATTTCATTTCGGTTAATGCAATGTTTAACAATTTATTTAAGATACTACTTGGATGCATAACAATTTTTTAGATTGAAAGAGAGTTGCCTTTTACTTTTATATTGCAAAATCGATCTTGAGTTGAGAAATGTTGCACATTACTTGATTAAACTTTATCAGAAATTTTATTACTTTGCCTATTAAAATTATTGATATAGAAAATGTAGGAAGATAGAAGAAATCTTTGCAAGGAAAATCTGAATATAGAAATAAAAATTAAAATATCTTCGAAATTCAAAAACTTCGTTTTTTATCTCGTAAAATAAGTAAATAAAATTATATATGATAATGCATAATTTACAACTCCATGTTAAATTTTCAGAGATTTTTAAACATTCAGACAAGAACAGATAATATTAAGAAAAATTCAATGTTAGATTTGATTTATTTTACGGAATATATATTTTATCATTTCACAGAGGAACTTTCGTATTTTAATCCAATTCTTCCTTTTATTTCCTGTATTTCCTAATCCACCTAACAAGATTGCAATTATCAGGATTTTGTGCTAATTATAATATTAATAATCTAAATTTTAACAGCGGAAGTTTTTGAACATCTGCTTGAATGAATATTTCTGATAAGAATTGCTATTTCCAAATAAAATAACAAAGAATAAAGCAAACATACTACTAAACGCATTTTCTTACTTTGTTTTTGTGAAAATCTTTTTTGAATTTTATTCTAAAACCGCAATTATCTTCTGAGCTCAAGCGTAAGAAAGCATTTAATTTGTGAAAGCAGAAGTTCAATCCAGTAAAAAAAAATCACTCCTTTAATTGCATTTTTTTTTCTTTTATTCGAATGAAATTCGTTTTCGTTTTGTGCTTCCCTCATCAAGAGTTTGCAAAATAAGGGAAGGTTAAAAGTCTAAATATTTACAGATGTAAATTAAACATAATAAACTTTTATTAAGTTTTTTATGTGACAAACAGTTTGTCCTTATAATTAAGAAACTTGAAAAATGTTTAAGTATTCACAATAAAGTACACTTTATCTTTCTTGAAACAAGAAATGAAAACTCAATTATTCTACTCGACATATTAGGAAAAAAATGTTTGTAAAGAGCATTTTTTATAAGATTAACGAACTATGAGTAATTTTTTTATTAAACTTGTTTCAACGTATAGATATTAAACTGTATCTAATGCCGCAATTAATATTTATTATGATAGATATTATCCAGATACAGGTTACAAATTTCTTTCATTTTTGAATAATTTTATGTTTACATGATTAATTGTTACGGAATATATATATATATATTACAAATCAAATTTTTAATTGGCGGAATATAAGTAAAAAGTCCATCACTGAAAATTTAGCAGTAATTTAGCTTAAGTTTGGATTTCACCTTCAGTTTAAATGTTTCCAAAAACAAAATAAATCCAAGGATATTTTTATTCAACATTTCAAAATTTCCTATGTTATGTTTGATTTTTGTTTATTTTAGCTAAACTTATTATCCAATTTAATCTTGACCCAACAGTTTATTTCAAAATTGTTAATGGTAGGCATATACTTTCAGACAAAAAAAGTATTTTGAATTATGAAATAATTATATTTTATGTTATTTTATTCAATTATATTTATAAATAATTAGAAAGTTAAAAATTTTATATAGTCATCTCATCCTATTAGTCAGATTTAAAAAAGTAACTAAAACTCTAAAATTAAAAAAAGAGCAAAACTGATCTCAAATTAAAACTGACCGAATTATGAAGCTTTGAATATCCTTATTTCATGCCATTTCTATGGAGAATTCAAACGAAATCTGCCAATCAATATATAGAATTTACTCAAGACATTCGTCAATTGTTATAAGATAATAAAATGATTTAATTAATAATTCAATAGATAAATGATCTCTTTATAACTCTGTCAGCTTTTATAGAAGAAGGGAAACAATACAATGAAAACTACCAAATATTTTGTGTTTGAAATTTGACACATTTAAATTCTCAATGTGGCATAATTAATTATTATTAATTATACAACATATGTCGATTTCTGATGTCAGCTTTGAGTAAATTTAAATAAATGATTTTCTTCAGAATATTTGAAAAGGCGGTTAACATCATATTATCTTTGAATAAATTACGGTAAATAATAATAATAATATAAAGTTTCCTTTAGAGTATAAATTTCTTATTACGAGTTGCATTTTTTTATATTATATATTAAATATGCGTATTCTTGTATATAAAATTTTAAAATGAAAAGATTTTTATAATAAAATAAAATTTAAAAATGAAAAGATTTTTGTAATAAAATAAAATTTTAAAATGAAAAGATTTTTGTAATAAAATAAAATTTTATTGGAATTACATTCGTGCTTAACGTTTGCAGGAGTGTTAGAAAGAATTTAGGGTAAAATGTTATTTTATTTCCAAAATACTGTGTAGATCCATCCCATTAAATTTATTTTTATTATTTCTAATTTATTTTTATTACTATTAATTATTTTTTCCTAAGATATTTTGTTCTGATGAGCATGTTATTATAAATTATATAGATTCATGTTTCTAAAGATAGAAATTTAAGATGTTAAATATACCCAACATTCTAAACATATCCGCATCATAACTATTTCATCATAGCTCTCTATTACTTCAACAAGATATTCATGCACAATATGCACATTATTCATGCACAATATGCACATTATTCATGCACAAGATACTCATGCATAAGTAGATTTTATTACAAAATCTACTAATCAAGTTTCTTCTTTTATATTTTCTCCAGATATTTCAGAACAAATATATATACGATGTCCGTAAAATATATTTACTAATTTAATATTAAATAAACTTAGATTTAATTAGTTAAATAAGAAATATAAATATATATTATAATAATAATATACAATAAATATTAAAAGTTTCAAGAATTCAAGTTATTGCAACCTTTCAAACCTCTTTCCTTAATTCCTTTATACATATTTTTGAAGATCTAGATCAGCTAAAAGATATGAGTTTCAAAGCAATAGTTTCAAAGCAAAACATTTCGAAATTTTTAAAGAAAATATACTAGTAAAAATGTGCCCACCTGGAATAAAAGTCAGACGAAAAATTGATATTAGTTTATTGCCTTTTATCGCAAAATAACACTGAGAGAAAAGGAGTTCTAAAAAAATGTTTAGAAGTAAATATTGTTATCGTATTTACGTTCTATGCAATGTTTACAGGAATAATATTCTTACATTTTTTAACTAAACTTTTGAAAGCAACTAGAAAAATTCCACAAAATTTATCTATAAATATATAAATTTTATAGAATATATAAATAATTCCATATAAATTTTTAAATACAAATTTAATATTTTCTATAAAAATTGCATTAAATAAATTTAAAATTATATAGATATATTTTTGAACTAAACTGAAAACATTCCATTTATTCCCAAAGTAATATAAATTTATAAAACAAAACGGAAATTAAATCTCGTTTTTAAATCAAGGGAAGTAAATTAACTGTTTGCAAATCAAAAGTTATTAATAATGAATAATTGTTATTCAGCCAGTATAACATCCTATAAATTCAAATTGCAGTACAAAATTCAGTTATATATATATATATATATATTTGAATTTTAAAATATTATTTTATCTTTTGTGAAGAATGAAGAATTCACATTTGAAATCTTGTTAATATTATGAATAATTGCTTAACTATTGCAGAGAAAATTAAGTCATCAATAAAATTCAGAAAATTAATTATATTTTTTTTTCATTTACGGGTTTCAAAATTTAAACAACTACTTCACAACTAAACCTAACTTCTTCAATAAACGCTATAAACAAAGTCTCTCCATCCAAAAAAAAAAAAAAAAAAAAAAAACTAATGTATTCAACTGAAACCATAAAAAGAATTCTACAATTGCTCTAGTACTTTTTATTGTTAAACATATAGAGATAAACTTACCAGGTTAATTTTTTTCTGATGTTTACATAAGCTTCGATCTTGTTTATTTGTCTTGTATTAGACTTTGTCTTTGACATGCTTGTTGTAAATTAATTTACTGAACCTATCACTAGCAATCTTTTCGTACTATGCGTCGAGAAATTTAACATGACACTATGAACATATCGCGGTACGCATCTGAATCAATGAAAACTTACGATGTTGCACAACCATTTTTGGGGAAAAAAGATCGGATGAAAACAAATGAAATTGGATTGCGATAGTATTATATTTAACTGACTTTCTTTACGTCTCATTAAATTGTGTGCCTTCCCAGAAGGGCTTTTTGATTTTAAACAGCTTGGAATATGTTATATCGAATTCTTGCTTTATTATTATAAAGTATTTAAACAAAAATCAGTTTTGATTAAAGAGGATTATGTTTCCCTTATGTATATGAAAAATAACCATTTGTATTGTGTACAGCAATCTAGAATAATTTCACTCGATTTTTTTTAATGCATATTCACCATACGTTAATATATAAAGGATGTCCCAAAATCGTAGAGCAAGTCTTTATTTTCTTAAAAATTGTGCTTAAATATATACTTTCATTTACAAGGATTTATTTTAAAAAATTAAAAACTAGGTGAAAAATCTTCGGCTTCAATATTCTGTATAGATTCATAGTGAAAAGTTTAAAATGTGGAAATGTAGCAAACGGCGGTCTTTCGTACTCAGACGAGTCCATTTACTGGGAAGGGCTTTGAAATGAAGAACGAGTCCCAGAAAAATAATAGAGTTGCAATAAAAACAATTACGTTGAATTCGGCGTATTTTTCTTCCACTTTTCATTGATTTCATTCGCTTATTATAAATGAACAAGCCAAAACCGGAGATGGAAGACTTTGATTGATGCTCTCCTCCTAAAATCATCAAAATAGACTCTTCCGATATAACGTAATTCTGATGTCCACGAAATCCTGTTAGGTCGGTTATAGTGATTTGAAAGAGCGTGATAAGAGGTCGCTAGTGAGATGTCCTTACGGGCTGATGGATTTTTTTTTGTGATTTCCAAATACTTCATGTTTTTTCCTTTATAATGCTTATCATTTTAAGTCTTCGAATATCCACATAATTTTAAACTTTTGATTATTATCAATTGATTAACCATTTACTAAAATATGGCTTCGGAAATAAAAATGTTTGTCAAAGAACTGAGAAACGTTTTGCGATTTCAAAAAAATCAGCATTTAGTTTACTACTGAAAAGTTTAGATTCCGAAATGGAGAGACTTTCATGAACGGATTGAATATATTTCTTCCTACAGGGACCCGCATTTTCAGTATTCTGATATGAAAAAAAAGTTACATCCTTTCTAGGTCTAGGAAAAAAGTGCCATTATTTTGGTTAAAATACTTGGATTCTCTCTGAATTTCTGACTATGTCTAGTCATAAGAAAAACTGTGTATATTTTTGGACTGCCTAATAAATGTCATTCTTTATATGACCTCTTATTTTCCTGTATTTATATCTTTTTCTATTTTACTCCCTTTCATTTTTTTTATCTCATTTACATTTTTATTTCCCCTTTTCCATTTATTTATTTTCTTCAAATAATATCTACGAAGTCAATTGTTGTTCATGCATTTAAATAGTTTTCGTATATAAATATAACAGGTTCTATTTTATGTTATTTGAATGCTATATTAAAGAGTTTGTGAAATGTCCTAACTGAGAGTACATCAATGAACAATTCCTTCGATTTTTCAATAACATTTTAAAAGCACGTTCACTCGTTAGACAGCTCGAATGCATAAATAAAAAAAAATGGCAGAAAATAGAATTTTGAAAAATATAACTTTTATACAAAAAGCATTAAACGACAAAAAATACTGCAGTAATTCAATAAAAATCAACCGAGAAGTTATGGATTAAATTGGTTTTTGAATGTTATTCTCAAATTAATATCTATTAATTCGAATATGTACAATAATATGATAAATGTCTGAAATATACTGCACTCATATTATTACTAGTTCTTATATTCAAATATTCTATTGAACCATTAAATCATGGGAATAATTTTGTTTTTCATATTAAAATGGATAAATTTCTATTATTATGTTAATACTCTGATTTATGTGTTTTGCTGCTTCAGTTATCATGTTCAAAAACAAACTACAGATTGACATAATTCTAAAGATAATTTTATTTTGATTCGTGGATATCTACAGTGTGTAAATGTATTGAATTATGGTGGTAGAATTTTTAAGAATTGCAATACATTCTCTTTGTGTGCTACATATACGACAAAATAAAATTGCTTAATAATCTGATTCGCAAAATGTATTAATCTGGAAATAGAAATTAAAGATTTCTTACTAACAAAACGCGGGGTATTACAGCTACTTTAACTTGTTAACGGCCAATTTCCATTAGAATATCTCTTATTCCTTGCAATAGCAGATAGGATTACAGTTAAGAGAAATGAGAAAGTCTTGTTGAGACAAAATCGGGGATTTCCTGTTCTACCTGCACCCCTTTATCGCCGAACACTAATTCCTAAATCTAGATATATTTCAAGCACTTAAAGCGCAAGAAATTATGTGTTTTCTCACTTAATAAATATGCCTCTTAAATCTGTTGAGTCGCAGATATATGTGGAATACAGGGAATCGTCTTATTCATTGCGCTAATTGTGCTGTAGTTTAAGAGTGTCATTGATTCTTGGGTGCATATAAATTTACTGCACTCATTTTATTTCAATTTTGAATCAAAACATTATTTTATTTTTCATTCTAAATTGAGTATTATAGTTTTAAAAGTTTTAAAAACATTATTGGAATTGCAAAAAATATCTCTAACTCCGCATAAGAACTCATTCATGTAGCCATAATATAAACTGTTGTAGCGGTTACATAACTACTACCTTCTCTTTTGATACAACAGATGGCGTTACCTTATTAACATCATGGTATATTTCCCCTGATCATTCTTGGGAGTAATTATTAGATTGTATTCTAAGTGAATGTCGTGTATTTTCTTGTTCGTGTTTGTTTTGTCTTGTGAAATGTGGAACTTAGAAACCCATCTATTATTTTCATTTACCTCATAATGAAGTTATAAAGAGTCTCGTCCCATTACACTGTCACAATAAATGATGGATATTTGGGATATAAAAAAAACATCCGAAATCAACCAAACTAATTTGAAGAATCCATTATCTTGGAGAATTCGCCTCACTTTGTCTTTTAATAAAGAAGAAATGAGATGATAAAAGTTTTAACAATCATTTACTCGGAGGATGATCCTTTCGTATTCTAAATAAATCTGTTTTTGTCTCGGTGGAAAGCGCATTATTTAGCCCTTTAACAGTTTTTTAATGCATTCGCCAGAATAAAGAAATATTGGAATAGAAGTACTAAAAAATTTTTATAGTTTATTTACATTAAATTAATACGATTGACTTCTTGAAGGAAAATACTTTTGATTAATAAAAATAACAGCATATTAAAATTGTACCAAAGACCCAATTTAAAAATTTATTTTCCCAAAAAAATCTACCAAATTCTTAAAGCACAATTAAAGCTAAAGAGATTTTTTTTCTTAATTTTCAATTTCACAACACGACTCAAAATTTTAACCAAGTATAAGTAATTAATTTAAAATATAACTGTTCTAAATTAGAAATGTAATTAAAATTATAGAACAGCCTTTATTAATGTGAATTCATTATCCAATAAGTAATATGTAGCTATGTAAGTGACTATACTAATACTTAGCACTATGTAGTTTCAGAGAATTTCACATTTTGCAAGTCATAATGCTTTATACAAATGCAATGATCATAAAAATCCTCTTCAACATTCGTATTTATATCATGAAATTCACGAATGAATAGATTCATCTTATTATTTGAAAACTAAGACTAGCAATATTCACTCTGAAACTGAGAAGTAGCGTTTTAAATTAAGACTTATTTCATTTCAAACTAATAAATATAATAATTAGAAGAATTTATACTATTAATTTGTGTAAATGAATTCCGCAACAATGGACATGGGATATATAGCCGATTAAGAATATCTTAGTTTATCAACACGAAATAATAAATCTTGAAAAAAACTTTAAAACTTATAAAATTAAATAAATTTTCTTTCGTAAATGTAGTATGATATACTCTAAAATTTCAAAATATAAAGAAGAAAAAGCATTAAGAGAATAAAATATATAAATGTTTACTGAATTTTTCTAATTTCATAGATTTAAAAACTATGGCAAATTAAAATTAATTGTCTCATATTGACGACAAAATAAAAATAATGATGTGATTCAAATAAACAAAAGAGATTCACTGAAATGTAGAATAATATGAAGCTTGTGATTAAAAATATTCTGTATCAAAATGTAAAATTAATTGTACTTCTAGCTTCATTTTAATAAATTTGAGCAGCCTGATTAATTTGGCCTCTTCAGAATTATAGTTAGGAATTTGATGACCTTTTGTTCAATGTCTACAAACTACCAAAGTGTAAATTCTTTGAAAAAGCACAATATAGTATAATTAAAGAACTAAATCTGATGTAGTAGCTATATATAGTTAGACAGGTAGTAGTAGTCTTGCTACATCAGATATGTAGATAGCTAATAGTAGTCTAGCAATCTATTATACTACATCAGGTATGTAGATATCTAGTACGGAGTCTAGCTGTCTACTTTATCATTTCTAGTGTAGTTCTAATGCGTATATTTTAGGATTTCATCACTGATTGTTTTTACATTAATATTTTTTGAATTGATATACATGTTTACGAACAAGGCAAAATCAATGCATAACTACCTCTGTGTTTCCATCCATTACAAAACTATAGTTTATTCGATATTTTCCCTTTAACCCTTTCTAGGGCTGTGGGAAGTATACTTCCCACCAATTTTATCAATCTTTGTATGAAATTATGTAGGTTGGCATAAGTTCTGACAAATTTTTTTAGTAAGTCAGAAACCTAGATACTTCAATTCTTTATCTCAGACAAAATGATGTGTCTTGATTTGTTACTTAATTATTAATTAACCAAATTAATTAATGAATCAAATTAAATTTATCTGATAAGCTAAATGAACCCCTTTTCTTATTCTAATTTCAAGCCTAAAAATATTTTAACATAATATGACTAGAAAAAAATGGCGCTTTAAAGGGTTAAACTACTTGAAAACATTTTTACCCATCATTAAGTATCATAATTTTAATCTTGGACATAAATTGCAATCTTGATGTCATTAGATTTGTTAGATCCATTTATACCTTTCATTTTAAGCGATTTTACTCTTATATAATCCATCTGGGGGACAGAATGAAAATTCCCTCATATCAGTAAATTGAAACGTTCAGTGGATAATAATGATGTTTTCAGTTCATAAAGCCAAAATGGACATTAATGGTTTTCTTAAGTATTGTCAAGGCAGGAAAGGTTTATCAAACTATTATTATGATTTGTAGTATTCCATCATTATTATTTTTTTTTACCTTGGAACAATTCAAAAAGAAATTAACAAAATAAAAGTGAACTGTGATAATATATATATATATAAGCAGCAAGGACTGGGTGAGTGCTCCAAAATCCAATTCTCCAAGAAAAGAGGGAATTATACCTCCATCAACTTCTATTTATGGTATAAATACAAAGAAAACAAAGATAAAATCTGATCTGTTAATTGTTTTTCAAATATCGAAAATTTAAACTAGCTTTTTAAAAGCATTTTAAGTAATTTTTTTCATTAACAAAATTCTTAATTTATCTTATTGAAATAAACCACCGCTCTAGAGTTAAGAGAGAATAAGTTAAAAGGAAAACGAAAAAAAGAATTAAAATTTTGTTGTTTTATAAAGGAAAAAAATTACAAAATAACGCATATAAAAGTTTTACTATACAAGATACAATATTCATATTACTATGCACGAACTTTTCTCTTATAAAGATAATGTTTTAAAACAAAAAAATTTAATTATCTTTCTTTTTCATTTCAAATTAGTCACTTCTGCCCGAATGCTGATAATAATTGTTTTTCAACATGAATTAGTTCTTAAAAAATATTTGTTTCTTCTGTTTGAAATGTTCTAATTGCTTTTTCCTTTTAAGTTTACGTAAATGAATGCCTCTAGTTCTTTCTGACAACTTGCTTGCAATATTTGCCTGCATAAAATTTAAAGTTTGAGCATTTTTTCTCCTTTTTATACAATTTCAAAAACATTTGCTATTAACTGAAGTGAATAAAACTCAAACGGATTATAACAGCAGAGATTTTCTCTACATTTATACCGAAAAAAGCCGCCTTTAGGGACAGTTTTATCGAGAGCAATAGTAGTTTATAATTTCAGTCAAATATCTCATCTCAAATTAAAAATTAAATACATAGCATAATAATGATATTAAAAATGCAACTGTCAAATTCAGCTATTTGTAACTTTCATATAACTGTAACTTAATTTTCTTATTTGTGATACATAAGAAATACATAAATATTAAACAGCATTCTCCTTTCGTAAACTTAAAACAATGGAGAAAAAAAATGTTCGATTAAATACTTGATGAAACTATGAAAATTGTTTTTTAAACTTCATTGTAAAAATGCAGTTTATTGTTAAGAAATAAGTAAAAAAAGATTTTTTTTAAATTCCAAAATTTTAAAAAATTGTCAGCAGTAGTTAAATTGATATCATTAAAAAGACAACTTTAAAAAATTTTAAATGTTGCAAAATCTGTTTTGTAGAATAATATTTGTGGGAGTTGTTGTGAAAAAAAAAATGAAAAAATTTCTCTTTATTTTTATTTAATTAAAATTCTTGTGAAAATTACAAAAAAACAAAATCATCTTTCCGATGTGTCTAATCTATCTATACTAAACTCTCTACCAACAGTCTGTCCTCTAAGACAATAATTATTCTTTTATATTATTCATATAAAGCATAATAACTTATAGAATCTTTGAGCGAATTATAGATGCAAATGAAGCTATAAAAATCTCAAAAACATCGTTCCATTCCCATCTATGAAAATTTTAATCAAAAAATTGTCATATACTTAAATATCTGAATTAAAATTCTGCACAACATTTTTTGAAGCCAATTTTGGGGTAAATAAAATATCTCTAATTCATATAAAAGTTCCACAAATGAATGCGGTGACAAACTTCAGTCTTTTTCAGAAAACTTCACTTCAGAAAAGAGTAAAAGCAATAAAGCAATAGTTTTCTGCTCAGACGATAATTTATCTACTGCAACCAATAGCTTTAGCAGAAAAGAAAAATAATTTTACTTGTAGGAAAGAAAATGAATGAAGTCAAAAGGATAATTTATGTTCGCTGTACATTTTTAAACATCAAGATCTAGGTATATGGCTTTAAATAAACATTTATTTCAACTATAAAACAACAATTCACAACTAGCGTGATTTATTAATCTAAACAAAGTAATGGATAATCACTGAAATAATGTTTTAGAACCAATATCGTTCGTTGTGTAATCATAGTTTCATTTCTCCTAAAAGTGACGGATAACTTTAAACGTCCAAAAAGTTCATTTTTTAAACGAACTTTCAAAGTAATTTAGAAGCAACTATAATGAAAAAGTTTATTTTTACTCATAAATCCTTCGAAGCATCAAACATTAAATAAGAAATTTAGAATTGAAAGAATATTATTTTCTATTATTCTTTTATAGATGTTTATAATTAAAAACTTATAAATACAAAATTGATATCAATGGTTATCATTCTTCCATTTCAATTTATGGTTGACTTTTATAATTATCTTGTATAAGTGCATTGTAATTATTAGCTGAAATCTATTTCTAGAGGAAAAGCATTGTTTATGATTTTGAGAAATACTGGTTTCTGAAGTATATTAATTAAAAAATCAGATAAAAAAAATCGTAAAAAATAAAACTTGTGATCCATTAATATTAAACGTTCTACTCGATAATTAAGAAGATATTTAAGATTTAAAATGCAATTAATTTTTAAAACAAATTTATAGCAATAAAAATTTGAATTTATCTCAAAAAAATCGTATGATTCAATTATACGTGATAAATTCCATTTATCCCTACTTTTAAAATGAATTCTTTTCGATGCCAATTAGTTCCAAAAATATGCATTTTTTATTTTAATTGAAAGATAATATTATAATTCATTTCATTGCATGTAACAACTTGTGAAAATTCACTTTACCTAAACCTCAATAAAACGATAAATTAGTAAAAACGGAACTAATTTTTTTCCGGAATGTATTTAAACTCTTTTCAATTTTTTTTTTTCTTTCTGCTTCGATGATGATTTAAAGAATGCATATATTTTGAATTTATCTAAAATATTTTCTGGAGATTTTTAAAGTATTGTTATATCTATATTAAGAGTAACTAAAGACTTCAAATAAACGATCATTTGACGTAGAACGTCTGAAACTTCTGCAGGTTTCTTCGCATTTAATTAATATTTCATATATATTTAAATTCCCATTTCTTATTTAACAAAACTATTTTCTTATAATCGTATCTTAATTGGCAGATTTTATTAATTTCAGTATAGGTTTATTTTTTTTACGTTTCTCTAGTTAGCCATTAAAAAATTCTGTGTTAAAAATATATTTTTGGGTTTAATACAATTTCGTGATATTTCTCATATTATTCTTAAAATAATAACGATTTCAAGAGTATCACCAAGTTAAAAGAAATTCTTGTAAGAATTTCTTTTCAAAATGTATTTAAGCTTTCCGCCATTTTTCAACACTTTCTTTCAACTTCCAGCAATTCTCCACGTGATTTCGAGAATGGGTATAGTTTGAATTTGTCTAAAATACCTTCTGGAGACTTTTAAAGTATTGTTATATCAATAATAATAAGTGAAGACTTCAAAAAAAACGATCATTTGACTTAGAATATCTGCAATGTCCGCAGATTACATCTCATTGAACTTACTATATTTCATATATATTTAAATTTTCATTTCTTTCTTATTTCACAAAAATATTTTCTTCTAATCATATCTTAATTAGAGAGGTATATTAATTTCTCTACAAATTTCCTTTGTTATTCGTTTTTTCAGTCGATCATTAAAAAATTCTGTGATAAAATCATATTTTTGTATTTAATACAATTCCTTGATATCTCCAAATAATATTCTTACAATAATATCGATCTCAAGAGTATCACGAAGTTGAAAGTAATTCTTGTTGGAATTTAAGCTCTCCGCAAATTTTTAACGCTTTCATTCTACTTCAAGCACTTGCCCGCATGATTTAGAGAATGGATATAATTTGAATTTTTCTAAAAATACTTTCTGAAGATTTTATAAAAATATACTTTTCTATCTATAAAAAAGTATAACAGAAAACTTCAAGTAAACGATCATTTGATGTAGATCATCTGTAATTCCTCTGAGGATTCCTTCGCATTTAACAAACGAATATTCCATATATATTTAAATTCTCCATTCTTATTTCACAATAAAATTTCTTATAACAGCATCTTAATTATAGAAGTTTACTAATTTCTGTAAAATTGTCTCTTTTTTTTGTTCGTTTCTTTAGTCAACTATTAAACAATTCCGTAATAAATACAATTCTTCGATATTGATGCAATTTTAATACAATTCTTCGATATCCCTCATATTATTCTTAAAATAACATTAATCTCCAGAGTATCGCCAAATTAAAAAAATAAAATAAAAACTGCTATTAATTAATTCAGTACCTAACAATATTCACAATATTATTATAAATAACTAACAGCACTTGTCAAGACAAACATCTACTAGCACAAGATTGCAATAGCAATCATTCTGATATATTAGCGCAACAATTCCATTCCGAATTCCCTTGGAATTCCAAGAGTTGTGAACGTATTCTCTTAGTGACAGTTTATAAGCAGAGAGCTGGAGAAAGATTACACCCAACGAAATTCACTCCGCTATAACTTAGATAAAGCCGAAGACCGGATGAGTTCTATCGTCCTTTGGGAAGAGTGGCCATTGTGGGATATGAGATTAACGCATTTGTAGAGAACCTTACGGAAAAATTCAGTCCATGTTGGAATCGCCAGTGGATGCTGTTACTCGGCCATTAAGGGAGAATGGGACTTCAGAAGCTTTGGTCAGTTAGAGTTAAATCCGATCCATGAAATTAGATGAAACGAATGGGATGAGTATCGGAGGAAAATGTATTTGCACTTGAGCTGTTTTCACATATATCTGCTTGAGAAAACGTATTCTTTTTAGAAAATCAAAATTTTGAGAGAGATGTGTGATTGATACAGTTGATGAAAAAAAGACAAATTGTTATAAATACCTGTTTTTTATAAAATATTGTCACACCTTCTTTCCCCATACAAAACTATCGAATAAACAGTTACTGGCAATTTTGGATTCGATATTAGAAATCGTTATTGCTATTCTAACAGATACCAGTTACTGTCATGATTTCCAGTAATGATTTCCCAAATGTTTGTAATTTAATTTGCCAAAATAATTTTTCATAATATTTCCTAGCACTATATCAAATTTTGCATGAAATTCATTTTTTGAAGTCTGTATGTCCGTCTGTGCACATGAAAAAACTACACTTCGAAAACTCTATGATACAGATAGATAAAATTTCTAATATGGTATTACACCAAAACTGTACGGCTAGATCGAATTTTGGATCAATTCATAAATTGACTGCAGTCTGTCGGTCTGTCTTTTTGGCTGCGCATGAACGTGAGGGCTAAAAAAAATCGAAGAAACTAATTGCATCGATTTCAATATATGACGTTAACACTAAAATGGTATGTAAGGAACAAAATAAAAGTGATTAAGTACTGCTCAAAAATATGATTCCATTTTTCCCAAAGTATGAAGAAGTTAAATTTAAACCCATTAAATCACAAAAATAACAAAAATATAGGATAGAATATTTCAACCAATTTAAAAAGTTAAGTAAGGTAGCTTACTATACATTTGTTGAATCTATTTCATAACTTTATTTCTCACTAATATGAGGTTACGAATGGCGTAACTTCAATTTATACCGTAATCAATGCATTTCGTAAATGTAGGGTTAAGATGTATTTTCCTTCACTGTGCAACGATTTCATTAATTTTGTACCTTCGAATTGATTATTGATGAATGGTTGAAAAGATCTTTAAATATATGTTTCGTATCATAACTTTGACATTTCAAATTAATCTCCCATTAGTTATAATTTTATCGTCTGCATTGAGAACTCTACATAGGATCATTTGCCTTCATTTATCATTTTGTACAATTTTCGCTTCTTACATGATAGATTGACGCTATAAGCTTGAAATTAAATTGCGGAAAACGTGAACAATAAGATTTGTAAATGGAGGCTCATACACTTTCTAATTAGACAATCTTTCGCTTCAAATTATATTAATGAATAGCAGAATGCATGCAATTTAAGAGAAATTTAATAAACTTCATCGAATCTGCAACTAATTATCGTGTATTACAATTCAAGAACGCTTAATATCAATTAAAATACTAGTTTTGGAAAAAGAATGGTGGAGTTCATTATAGTTTAACTCAAAAATATTGTGTAAATGGATCTGAGAAATAACAATGAATTATCTGAATTCATACAATTAAAACATTCACCAGCTATTCACCAGTTACGTATCTATTTTAAAAATTTATATTTCGCAAAGAACTACTGATAACGAGCCTTTTTCATCAGAAGTATTTGCAAGCACGCTTTTCGGATTAATTACTTTTTGTTCAATACAAAAGTAATAAATATAAATTTCTATTTTAATCAATATATTAGCAGTTTTGTAGGCAAGAATTTGATTCGTGTAAATATGCATGCCAAAATGTTTAAAAACATTGACATATTCGATAAATTATTTTATAAGAAAAATGAATTATCACAATAAGAAATATGTTTAATAAATAATCATCAACATTATAAGGAATTTCAACTTAAAAGTATTAATAAAGGATTTTATTCTTTGAAGAATTTTTTTTGAATATGTTTGCATTTTTGTACAGTCGAAATATGACATCCTAAAATATGAAATATTGCATTTTATGCTTAAAAAAGACGTTTCAAATTATAAGCCATTTTGATTATCAAATAATGACTAGTAAGTGTTATAAAAAATTTCCCAGAATATGAAGCAGAAAAAAAAAGAAACAACTGAATAAAATTTACACAAATTCTTCATTTAATTTTACTTTCATATTATGATGCTCTTATAAGTATAATAAAATCCAGACATTAATGTCATTAACGAATTTATATCGAATAATAAAATCTAACCTCTCTAAAATAGGAATCAAGGTTGAAAAAAATCCTTACAGAGTATTTGCTCTAGAACTGAAGAAAAGAATTCGATTTGATTTTTTTTTTTGTATTCTTAATTAGCATAAAACGAAATGAAATTTTCATTATTGATGGTTAATCATTATTTTTTGTGATTTTGAAAATTTGTATATTCACTGGCATAAATTCTATAAATTCTATGCGAATAAATTCTATATTCAGACGAAAACGACTATTTTTCATTTTATGACTCGAAAGACACCTGAATAAAGAACGAAATTAATTTCCTAGTATTTTGATATTTGTTTTTTAAAAAATTTAATTTTAATTCTAATCATTATATAAAGCTCATAAATAAATATGATTAATATTTTCATATCAATCCGCACGAGGTTGTGAACCCGCGCATATACAAATGGAAGTCTCCAAATAAGTAAAAAGGGTTTTCCTTCTTCTAAAGACTTATGGATCTAATTACCTCCATTTGACAATGGAACCTTCCTTCTTCAATAAGATTGGATCGGGTCCTACAGTGACTTTTTGAATCCAGATATCATTTTCCGCATTGATATCGTAATGACTATTATTCAGATGCTCCAAGATGCCACAAAATAAGAAATGAGCACACTTGTAATTGTAATAATTATTTTCACGTTGCAGTGTCAGATGCAAAATATTAAAATATAGGGTGTTCATTAATTATTGTCGGGGTTTCCGTATCTCATAACTTTCGAATAAAAAATATTACGCAAAAACCGATTACATATTCGTAAATTACAACTCAAAGAATTTTATTAACGATATTAAAGTGTAAAGCTTGCACAGTTTACACTTTGTAGGCATTCAGCTTAAGGCGATTATGTATTCGTAAATTCGCTGAACAAATTTTGAATTTTGATAATCGTGCGGGTTTTCCGAGTCCCATACTCCACAGTTATGTTTATTCACTTTTCCTGAGACATGAAAAGTGGATTCGTCACTGAAGAACCTTTTCCGAAGGTAATTTTCATCATCCTCAATTCGAGTCAAAATTTGTTCTGCGAATTTACGAATACATAATCGCCTTCAGCTGAATGCCTACAAAGTGCAAATTGTGCAAGCTTTACACTTTAATATCGTTAATAAAATTCTTTGAGTTGTAATTTACGAATATGTAATCGGTTTTTGCGTAATATTTTTTATTCGAAAGTTATGAGGTACAGAAACCCCGACAATAATTAATGAACACCTTATATATGTAATATTATCTTTAAAGTGCAAATATATATACAAAAATTCGGAAATGTGTCAATTTTTGACCTAACACTCAATTATTTGCTTTGGAAAAATAATGCATTAGTTGATAGAATTAATCCAAAATTTTATGTAAATCTATAACTTTAATGTAAGGAGCTATAGTTATAGTTGATTTTTTTTTCTGGATCATATCTTTGAGTATATATACAAATATACTAATCATGTAGAATAGCAGACTATCAAAAATTCAGATACATAGATATAATTCGACAAATTGCTTTTCGAATTCTAAAGGATCTAATAATTTATATTAAGAAAATGTAGAAGTCGATTTGAAAAGAACTAAATTATACGACGAAAAATTAGTCTTTATCTTCTCATACTTTCAAAATATTAAGAAAAAAATTACTGAATAGCAAATAAAATATAGGATTATCAAGCTAAGGCTCAATTTTTTTTCTTGTCATATTTGGCAGAAATCTAATTCAGATTACTTAAAAACATCCATTTTTTGCAAGTGCAATTCCGAGATAATTGATTATTATAGAATCTTTCATCACTATCGCATAAATCAACTTATTTTTGTTAAATGAATAAAAAATAAATCATCAAATTGAAATATATATAGTGGAAATGATAAGTTTTCTTATCCAAAATGATACGTGGTCTTACTCTTAAAACGAAGAAATTCTTATCACTTACAGAAAAATTAAATCATAATATTAAAATGGATAAGTAGAAAATTCTTTATCTACTTAATTCTAATTCAATAATCAGATTTAGGAATTTATCTAGACATTTCAAAGAAACAATGCACATGAACAGGTGATCAAAGAAATATGGTAAACGAATAAAATGAATTCACCTTAAATGCAGTTAATTAAAAAAAATCACATCATGCAGCTTTTTACACATAAATTAACAGATTCGCAATTGCAAATTTTTACCTCTCGTATAAAAATATCATTATTAATTTATACTTATAAAAGAGCGATCTTTCTATTTCTTTCTAATTTCTTTTTTATTCCAAGATTACATTTAAATATTTTTCGTTTTTCAACATTTAAATAGAAAAGTAAAGTAAAAGGTGAAAAGAAGAAGATAGAATAAACATAAAGCATGAAATATTTGTTGAACATCGAGGGAATATTATAAAATGAATTGCTTATTCAAGATGATATTTTTCAAAGAAAATCTCGCCTCTTTATGCGCAATCAATTTGGTACGAATATTCTTTTCAATCTCTGAGGCTTTTAAAATATCTGGGTATTTTTAGAATAAAAAATTTCATTTGCACTATATACAACTGGTTAGCCTTTTTTGAAGTTTGATAAATAAATAATAAATTTATTCAATAATTCAGAAAGAATTTGATAGATATGTATATAGTCATAATATTTTAAATATTCAGATATTTTTGGCTATGTTGGATACTGAAATCTTCAAATAGCTTTTTTTTTGTTCTGAAAAAACTAAATTAAAAAATCATTTATTCGGAACAAAGAAAAATGCAAATCAGCAAGTGTAGTAACAGCTTAATTATTTATTTTTTAAGAAGGTTAAATTTTTAAAAAAATTATTTTGTTTGTAATTCGAATTATTTTTTAATTATTGTATAATTATTAGAAAATAATTTTTATCAAACTTTTTCTCAAATTTAACGAGCAAAACCTACTAATACGACGAAAACTCGATTAACTGCCAATTTATCTCATTAATATACTGCTCAGGTGTTCCAATTAACTGGAACATAATGATAATTAAATGTGATATTGGTTTAAAATGTTGATTTTAATAATTGAAATCCCTTTTTAATTATATTATTTTTGAATCTATTATATTAATTTATTATATTATTTTGCTTCTTTTATTTGTTTTTGAATACATATTTAGTAGTATTTTTATATTCTTATGATAATATCCATTATTTATAGCTTTCCTATAATAATATCATTTTCTTTGAACTTTTCTATGACATTTATTCATTGTTTCCAATATCAATAAAAATAAAACAATTTTTACTATATATTTAAGTATATATTTAAAAAAGAAAAATGAAAGTTCAAAATAGACCTTAAAAGAATTATTCTATTTTGCTTTATTTCATTTCATCAATTATCCCATTATTATGAACATTTTATAGCGATAATTTGTGCATTTTCGTTTATAAATCTAATGAATTTAAATTATTATAGCATCCAAAAAATTCAACCTTTAATCAATAAATCAAATTATGGTGAAAATAAAATACGCGATTTCCAAAAGAAATCGACATATTTATGTTGTTTAAGAATTTGTCTTTGCGAAGTAATATTACTGAACCAGATGAATCCTGATTTTTTTCAAAGAATTATTGCATTTTCTAAAGCTTGTAAAAGCTTTGGTATAAACTTATTGTATTGCATTCTTTTATCTAACACTGTATTACGATTTCATTAATACAGTGTTAGATAAAAGTATGCAATACAAAATAGATAGATTTAATATTCGTATTTAATTTGATATCTAGACAGCAATCCAATTTTAAAACCATTTCAAAATGGCATTGATTTCCTTTCTTATTATCAAAGCAAATATGTAAGAAACTGAGTAAAATGTTTCCTACTTTTGAATGATTTTTTAGTTATAAATAATCTTATATATAAAAAAATAATCATTTTATTCTTATATGGACAGTAGACATTTTGAATCGAATTTATTTGAAAAAATTATTAATTATGTATTTTATGAATTTGAGAATTCTCCAGTCACACGTAAAACTCCTTAGAAGGAAAATTCTATGAGATTTTCTAGTTGATAAACAGCAGTGAAATGACTCATGCGCTGGCGTGTTTTCTGAAAAATTCTATTTTATCAGACGAATAAAGAATTATTCAGTTAAAACTTTAAGAAAGAGATAGTAGATTTTAAAAAAAAGTCTTAAATGTTTTCAATTCCATAATTTCAATTATAAAAAATTCCATAATTGAAAACATTTTTTTTTATTAAATGAGTAAAATGCAATCAAAATGTCTTAATTCTTTTATGTTTCATACTGTATATAGATTAATAAACTTTTTAGTCATAGAACAATTTTAATTTGATTTTAACGAATATTTATAGTATAAATTTATCTTCTATGTCTATTTATTGTGTGTTTAAATGAATAATTTATCAAAATATTTTTCTGCGTTTGATTTTATCTAATGAAAAATTGAATGAAGATATTATAAAATTTCTAGTCTAATCATACATTTTACATCAGTTCTGCAAACATTTTAGTTGTTAATAGTTGTAGAAATTTATTATAAATATTCTCTACATATGAAAACACCTTACACTTTACAGACAAATTGCAAGAATTTACCAATACTTTTAAACAAAAAGAAATAATTTTAACCCCAAAATTTTACTACAAGATTTCGTTTTTATGATTTAATTTTATTAAGTTCGCTCTCGTTTAAAAATTGGAAATTAATGAGAATTCAATTTTTCTGTTTCCATGAGACAGTGAAATAAAGTGCACTTACCAAATAAATGGGTCTTTGGAAATTATGGATTTTTTTTTTTCTTAGCGAGTTGATTTTTTTCTCTCTTCTCAGAATTTCTTGCAAAGGTCGCAGGTGGAGTTGCGATGCTGATCAAAATCTTGATAGTAGCCCGCAATTCACGAGCTGGTACAAAATGATGCGCTTTTATATCGCTTGCGCCCTACGTCACCGTGACGTCATGCAGCGCGCGAAAAGCACCAGTTGCTGCAATTCGTCCAATCTTTCTCTTCTCGGGGCTTCCATTTGTCACATATTTTCATGATACGTTCTGGAAAAACGGAGGCGGAGAAATATAGAACACTAGAATTTGTTGCGTAATTAAGTTGTTGAAAATTTCAGTTATTTTTTCAAGATTTCGAAATATAAGTCCCTGCAGAACTTTGTAGATACTTAGTTCCCATTAAACATTTTATTTCAATTAAAAATGAACAAAAAAAGGTAATGTTTCAGGTTTAACTATAGTATCGATTACTTGAACGCTGTTGGGGGCTTTTAAGCTTTATTAATAATAAAAGAGAATATTTGGCTGTGCGTGGGAACTATACAGACCAGACAGTTTGACCTAAAGCCACCCAAGGTCATTGAAATATATGTTTTTAGCAATTTTAACTAGAAATTTAAAATTTAAAGTTATGCAAGTTTTGCGTATTTTTCAAAGTAATTTCTGAAAATTTTATTGGAAAAAAAATAATTTTCACACCGTATTAAATTTTTTTAAATTATCTTTTTGATTGTATCAATTTATGTGACGTGTAATTTTTTCTAAATTTTAAAAAAAATATATTAAAGCCTTTTTTGGATAACCTTTCAATAACATAATTCATTCTTGCAGTAAAATTCAAACTGTTTTATTGTTTTTAAAAATATATAACATCATAGAATTTTCTACCACTATTCAAAGCGAAGGTAGTAAGATTATATTTACTATCTGCTTAGTTTATATAAGGAATTAGAAAGTAAAGTTACAATACCTCGGAAGATTGTACTTACCAGATAGTTTAACCGAGTAATTTCTTTCATAATGACACTTACTTTTTCAGGGCGAACTCCTTTCGGTAGGTTCATGTATACAATAATCAGAACTGGTTAAAATTTATTACAAAAGAGAGCACTAATATTTTTCCCAATTTGAAATTTAAAAATACTTTTTTGAGGTAATCATTAATTAAGTTATGCAAAAGATATTTATTTAAAATCTAATCTCGGATCAAACTAGTCAAACTGAGTTAGTTCAATATCATATTGTATCAGATTACAAAATCAGAGCAAATACTATTAATTTTAGTACAACTTATTTTAATATTACTTATACTCAAAATTAATAATTATTATTAATATTTTTTTAAAAAATCTGAATATGCATAAGAATACAAGAGTTATTTTTTCTCCATGTGATTTCTAGTCTGTGTGTACTGTGTTGAGAAGGTTGAGAATTTAGAAGACGGGTGTGTAGCAAAAATTTAGAAACAGATTGTTGAAAAAGAGCAAATATAAAATTGTCGAGATGAGTCCATTTTTAAGAAGCTATTATTTATTTTTCAGAATTATAATTTCATTCGAAATATACTGAGTTTAAACATTATAAATAAATATTTTGATTTTTATTATCTATTTCTACTTTTAGAACGGAAGAATTACTAGTTCGAGATTAATTTTTTTTTCAAATTTAGTGTTTATTTAATGTGTTGGTTAAACTCCTCGTTGTGTAATAACTATTGTGACGCTGACGATCCCTGAGAATTCAAGAAGTAAGTTGCCTTCTCAGGTGTCGCTCTCGTCACATGATCAATGTTCAAAATTGTAATTTTTTTTATTTCTCAATGAATTTCAAATCAAAATATTATCTTTATCGATAAACAAATGGATAATATCAATTAGTTACATCTAAGAAATCGCAATAATTCACACATGTTTTTTTGCTATTTTTTACTATAATAGCATGAAAACATGCATAAATAAATAAAATTAATAGTTAATGGATTGGAGTAATAAGTCTATTTTAAATAACTTGTCGTTCTTCAGATTTGAATATGATTGAATTGCTTTATATGATTTACTTTTTAAGAAATTTTATTAAAAATTTTAAGATTCTGTAACATATATTAAAATAAATATTGATATGAATTTTAGATTTTGACTTTTCAATGCAAGAAAAATTTATTAAGGAAAATTTAAAGTTCTAGTGGAAATGCAATACCTGTAAATACATATAATTTCAAAAAATGGCTTTTAAAAGATACTATAAAATTATTTCCAATCTTGTTCTAAATGAAATGGATATCATGATAATGAAAAATTAAGAGAAAATAATTAGAAATCCAAGAACATTTTTTTCCAAAATTATTATAATATTGTACCTTTCTTTTAAAAATTTTTACGAGTGTTTATTCTAACAGATAACATAGAAAATTTCATAACTCTTGATCAATAATTTGCGGAAAAGATTAATAACGTATCTTTAAATATGATAGCATGAACTTGTAAATGGATAAAGGAAAAACTTATGACAATATTAAAAGTATTATGTCAGATTAATGTCAAAATATTTTATTACCAAACTTTTGGTGTCATAAAAAAACACTCATAATTACCTATCTGTTATAGAGTATATTGTTGTTCTAAATGTATTTACGTATCGTTCGAACATAAAATAGGTGTAAAGTCTCTTTTAATTTATGTTTATTTTCAATACAAAGAAAGAAACAGAAATTACTAATTCGTTGTTTTTCAACAAAAATTGTTTGTAGTTTAATGAAATATTTAACATTAATTTTGGTCGACATTTTATTACGTTCGTTCCAAAAAGGAATGGATCTAAGAGTGTAGACTGGTCATTAATGTGTTATGATCAATGTTTATTCTTATGTTCAATGCTAATGCTATTTAAATCAGCAGATGCCACGAAAAAACAAATAAAAGAAAGAATCTTAAATTGCTGCCACTAAGAATGATTCCAGCATAAAAATGTAGTTATCTTCCTTATGATAGAATTGTTTGTGGGGATAAAAATTTTGTCTTTAAGAAAAATTAAAAATTCAGAAAAGTCCATTTCAATCATAGAATGCTTTTTCAATATTTTTAGAAGTAAATAATATTTATTACATACTAGTGGAAATGCTTTCTCCGAAATACTCTTGCATATCCTCTAATAAATATCTATGTACCACTGGCGAACAATAACTACAAAAGAATCTATTACAGTAAAATCTTTGTTGATTTTTTTGGCGATTAATCGCTGGGATGTGGCTAGTATACGTACAAGCAAATTGTATATTTGCCTTTTTTCAAACCAATTAAAATCAAAATTTGATACAGAGCTATAAATTTAGTCAAAAAAATCACATATCAAATTTCATATATTTAAGTCATTACATTTGTGATTTATCCTTTTTATAGACTTGTGGAAGTACAGACCGACAGACAGTCAACTCCATGGCGGATTTCATTCCAAATTTGATGCATATCTGCACTTTAGATATAAAATATATGCACAAAATGTCTGCATACCAGAATTGTATTTATTATTTTAACTTATATTCAGACACTCACAGACAAATTTCCTCTGAAAGTATTCAAAATTTCATAGAAATCTATAAATTTTGGGCTAGCGCCCATTTACCAAATTTCATCGTTTAGCTCAAAGCATTTTAGAATTATTCGTGTTCACAGACAGACAAACATAATACCAAAAATGTGTCTCTCGAACTCAGGAAGGTCTGAAAAGTGGAGATTCGTCGAAATCCCTAATTCGAACATTGCTTATACCACAGTTCAAAACGCAACCGAAAAGAATAGTAGATATAGAATATAGGAAAGAATAGTAGAAAGAATAGAAGAATAGTAGAAAAGAATATAGATATAAAGAGGCATCTAAAAAAGAACTCGGGAAAAATACTCCTCTTACTCGCGCTTCGCCTATTTAGTGTAAAATAATCCAAAAGCGATAAGCACAGGATTTTGCAAAGAGCAATACTTATTGATTTAGCATTTTGTTATAATTCGAAATTGAATATATTTGTTTCATAATTGAATATTAATTATACATATATCATAAATGTATTTTTAATTATGTATTCATAATAAATAATTACAGTGCTTTTAAAGACATTAGTCAATTAATAGTGTTAATTAATAATTTAGAGTAAAAATAACTACCATTTTCACGCTTTTCAATGAAACGTTTTTCTGAATGGGAAACATTAAAATCTGAAAGTATCCTTAAAGATTCTCTTCCTTTCGTTTTTTATTTCCACTTTTAAAAATATAATGCTACCAAGGTTTTGATTAACTCATTTCATAAGCAGCATTTAGGAAAAATTCTTTTTTTTTTTTTTTTTTTTCTTAATCAGCTTTCATTTAAAGTTTTCGGGTGTGTTTTTTTTTTTTTTTTTTTTTTGTAAAATAAACAAAAGTTTTTTTTGTTAGTCTTTTATGATTTAAATTTTATATTCATTTTGTTTCTTATTCAGTTTTCACTTAGTTTTTTTTTTTTTTTTTTTTTTTTTTGTAAAATAGACAAATGTTTTTTGTTAGTCTTTCATGATTTAAAATTTCCTAGTTTACTTACTTTACATAAAAAAACTTTGGAAAATTTTAACATTATTCGTATATTGTATAATATTACTAAATATGAAATAATATAATATAGCGTCACACTATATTATACAATAATTTGTGATTGTATCCTGAACCTCAAATACATTTCATAAAACTGCCAGACAGTTTGATTTAAGGAGGAATAAAATGCTATTATTTTCATATAAATGTATGTCCGACTAGCAATTCCAAATAAATGAAATTTCGTACAGGGATATATTGTTGAAAAGCATTCATTTCAAAACTATAAAATCTTTTGCAAATTTATTTATGATGTGAACTTAAAAAGAATTCAAACTTGTTCTTAGAGCATGTTATAAGACTAATTAAGTACTATTTTAGAAAAATTTTGTAAAGCTAATACCAATTCTAAAAATATTCTAATAAAACGTAAATATTATCTGATATAAAAAAAACTGAAGCTATTATATTATAATAACAGAAATTCAGAATTCTTTATTCATTCCATGGAGTTCTAAAATTGAATTGGATTTTCAAATTATTGTTTAAAGAAATGGTTTGCGTTGAAACTAAATGCCATTTTAAAAAATCATATCCTAATATAAAATAAAAATATTAACTTGACACAGGATATAATTTGTGGTATTCACACAATACAGTACACTCCCGATTATCCGCGGAATTGGGTGGCGCGGCCGCCGCGGATAACAAAAATCGCGGATAATCCGAAAATCTCTAAAAACGGGTATAGCAGAAGAGAAAACAGTCATTCCAACTTTGAAAAATCGTTTTATGTACAATAAAACGTAAAATAAACAGCAGGAAATGTTTAACTAACGCTTAATATTTTAGTATATCACTCAAAACTAACCTAAAATGCATTTTGTTAATGAAAACAGAAAAGTGCTTTGTACTTACGAGAGGCGTCAAGGATGCACAGAAAAATTAATACATATGTACTGTTTTAATACTGTAATGTATTATGTAATTACAAAAGAATAACTGTAAAACTACACCTTTTTGAAGAAATCAGTCATTGTTCTTGCTTTGGAAGCATTAGCAAAAAACTTAGCGCGGCAGGCGTGGATAATCGGGAGTCTACTGTAATTATATTACTAATGGCTTCATTATACAAAATATCTTGAGATAATTTTAATATTTCAGTTATTAATAAATATTTACAGATATTGCATTATTTAGATATGTGAAAAACTATCACATGAATGAATAACTTGAGCTTGCATCATCATTTTATGTTATATTTTCTTCATATCAATCCGTACTCTAGTTAAAAATAGAAAAGTTGTCTTCCAGAAATTTTCTCGCATATTTTTCAATAATGCTTCTGCTGAAGTCTCCAGCCAAAATTGTGGCCCTAGTGTAAGGTAGCGAATCCCTTGCCTTACATTGGCGAATAAAGCTGCGATATATTTGGAATGAATCTAGCATTTTTATTGCATCTATTATGTGGTGTGAATACATAGCTTAGACGTCTTTTTTTCGTCCGACTGAATTCAGAATTTCACATAAAATTTCAGTTGCAGTCACAAGATCGCACATCGAATTTTATTGATTTAAATCATTGTGTTTACATGCATGTGTGTATACAGACCGACAAACGGTCAATTCCTTAACGTATTTTGTACAAAATTTAATAAAAACCTGCATTTTAGATGCTAAACTTTTATGCCAAGTTTTATCTGTCTAGTTCTTTGCATTTTGTATTTACCGAGTTCGCTTGTACTCGAAGAGCCAAGGCGATAGATTTCCTTTAAATGAATTTCGTTCAAACTTTGATAAAAATCTGCATATTTGGTCTTAAGTCCATATACCAAATATAATGTGTCTAACTCAAAGTGTTTTTGAGTTACCGTGTTCACATATGGTCAGACAGACAAAATGGACAGACATAATTCCAAAAATGTATGTTCAAATTAGGTCTGAAACATGGAGTTTAGTCAAAATTTCTTTTTCAAATTTTTTGACAATTACAACAGTTTCTATATATTTCGAACGCGATAAAGTATAAGGGTTTTAGTTTTTTGAAGATACCTTAGAAAGATGAAAAACATTAAACATTATTATTAACTCAAAGATGAAAACTCTCTAATTTTATCAATAGGATACCAATCTTGTGGATATGGGCTACTAGAAATATCCACTTTGTTTTCGCAAACAAAGCAAAATATTGAATATCATTAAACTTTAGCGATTTTTAATGCTGTTTCTTGACGACATGAATGTTTTTGGAGAATTCGGATTCTGTAAATGATTACTGAAGTCATTCGTATAATTGGTTTTCCATATAGTGATGGGTTTTTTTATGTGTAACTGAGTCATAAATAATAAACATTTCTTTGGTATTATTTTAACGAAATGTATTTCTCTTAATTGAATAGTATAGTTACCTAATAATAACAAATAATGTTTTCTAAATTGGTTTACTGATGTAAAATACCAGACACGCATTTATCAGGCTATCAGACACTCATAAATATTTATTTAACAAATTACCCTCTAAAATGTGAAATTATTCAGAAAATCGTGAAAGAAAATGCATGATATTGCATTTTCTTTCGTAGGAATACGTAAGAAATAAGTTTTATTGGAAATAAGAATATAATGGTCTTTGCATAGAATGCAAGACTTTTATAGGATGACGAACAAAAAGAAAAAAAACAGAGCAAAATTGCTATATGGAACAAGAGAGGAATCTGCAGAAGTGAAGACAGCACGCTGACAATGAGCTTTATATCTATTTTTGAAATATTTTCGTCTGGCATCAATACGTCAGAAGGTATCCCACACCTACAAACAGGTAACACAACTTTATCTGCTAGTATTGGGGATTTTTCAAATCATACAAAGCCTTTCTCTACTTGTATTGTGAGTTTCAAATCATATAAGGATTTAAGCGATATAACTATTGATATAAGTAAATCCTGTTGATATTAACGTGGTAAAGTTGTACAATTTATCAGAAACATCTGAAATTAGCAAAGGAGATTCTTTTATTATATTGATAGATTGAATTTTTAGTGATCCTTAAGAAGTCATTTAAATTCTGGTGAATTGCTTAGTATTACCAGTTTGCTTCATCAACCGTTGAATCATCATATTTTAATTTATTGGTTTGGTTTGGTTTGTTTGCATTTTTCTGGCACAAGAGCCACTTTGGCTAAACTGCGCCATTCATGTGGTAAAAAAAAGGTTAAATTTTCTTTAAAATTTAAATATACGAATGGTTATACGAAAACAATAAAATAGTTAAAATATACTGGAGACAGTAGCAAATGGATATGTATTTAAAATGAAAATTTTTTTTAAAGGTTTAAACACTTGAAAAGTTTAAATGTATGGTAAAGCTTTAATAGCATATAAAAATTTAAAAATGTTTTGATGGTGGTTCTCTCCCAATAAATCAGTGAGAGTTAACAGTGATGAATGAAAAAACTGGTTACGATGAATACTAAAAGTAGGGCATTCGATTAAAATGTGATGAACTGTAAAATCTGTGCGACATGTGGAGCACATAGGTGCTCTGTCACCGAATAGAAGGTGCTTGTGGGTGAACCGAGTATGCCCTATACGAAGGCGTGTTAAAATAACATCATTCCCACTCACAGGTAAGACTGGCCACAAGCTTATAAAAGGTTTAACTGTATGCAATTTATTGTTCCTGCGTAAATCCCATGTTTCTTGCCATAGAGAAAATATTCTATATGCAATGGATTTCTTTGCATCACAATATGGAATTCTGCGATTCGAAAGACAAGTGGCAGTTTTGGCAGCTTGGTCCGCCTGCTCATTGCCAAGAATTCCTACATGACCGGGGAGCCAGCAAAATAAAATGTGGTAGCCCCTACATTGAAGAGTTTGCAAAAGTTTTAAGATTTCAACAGCAGCTGGATGCATATCATAAGTGAAATGGGAAAGAGTTTCCAGCGAACTCATACTGTCAGTATATAGGCAGAACAGTCTCTGAGTTGAAACCGAAATATTATGAAGGGCTTGTGCAATTGCCACCAACTCGGCTGTCAAAACTGAAATTATATTATTATAATATTTTAATTTATGTCATTTTCTCCAGAGTTTTTAAGCGAAGAGTTCATTTTTTTCGAATTAAAATATCAAATAATACATAAAACCATTTTCGTTTCCATAAAACAAATAGATTTTTACAATTGTGAAATAAATAGCTACTAAATATGGTGGTAAATATTTTATTATAATTGTTAATGTTCTCGTGATTAAAATTATTTTCTTTTTATCTTTTTTTTTTTCTTAATGAACACAGTGACACTAGGAAAGAAAAACTTTACTGTACAAAAGACCATTAACGAATGATTTGAATCCAAATAGTTGTTTCCGAAATGACGGCATGAACAAAGACAATCGCATTGCCAGTATAAAAACACATATATACTTTCAACTGGATAAGGAAAGGGTTTTATGAAGTAATTTTTTGGGAGCAATTATACTCCATGAAACTAAAGAGCATATAATGTAATCCAAGTGACAAAAAATACATAAAAATTCTTACTTCTGGAGTTCTGTTTTTTCATTATATCATCTGATTGCATATTGTCAGTAACTCATACAATTTGGCCTAACAACTTTGATTAGAAGCAGCTGAATTTCCCATCTTGTAAGCATGATTTGATTTCAAATGACCATCATCTATCTTTTCAAGTCAATGTATTGTGAAATTCAATGACACGACATTGACTAGAAACATTATCTACATTGATGTAGCCTTTCTTTGAAAAAGGAAGGGAGAAAAGATTAAAAATAAATATAATAATAAAATTATTATTTAAAAGATCAAGTGCTTCCTTGAAAATGCAAAGGGTTCGTATTTTCTGGTTTAGGTTTAGTTTAGTCATATTAATGTCCCGTTTGAAGCAACACTTGGGCTATTTTGGGACGGACCTCGTAATTTTGAACCGCGGTCAGATGACGATGACGATACCTGAGCTGGCACCCCCCTCTCCACACCACACCAGCTGGAGGACGTTTGGTCATGACAGATTTAACGTGCAACAGACCCCCTTACACGACGCTTCTTCGGTGGAATCGGGTCTCGAACTTGGAACCCTCCGGTTTCGAAGCCGAGACCTTACCACCAGGCCATCGCGGCCTTCCTATTTTCTGGATATATCCTTAAATACAATCAAATACAATTCTTTAAAGTTTCCAGAATACTTAAGTCTAGCCTGTTGTATTAAATATTTAGCAATAGCAATATTTTAGTTGGTTAAGAATTGCTTCCATGCTCATAAATCAAGATGTAATCTTATTTTTATATGATTATTATTCCTATCTTAACTATGTGTCTGCCAAGATGGACAATCGAGACTATTTATCTGTTTTAAGTTTTCAATTTACTAAATAATGAAGTATTTTCTCTTAATTTTCAACTAACATAAAGCCTCTTGATAATTTTCTGCATCCCATGAAAAATGGTATAAAAATAATTAATATTCCTTAAACTTGAGAAAGACAGAAACTGAGTTACATTAATGTGCCAGGAGTTAAGTTAAGTAAGTTGCGCAGTTTTTACCAGCAGAAATTATTTGATATAAAAATTTATCAACAACGTTACTTAAATAAATATAAAGTTTTTCCTCTTATCATTCTTGTATTTAATGGTGATAATATCTCTGCAAGATAATTTTATATCAAGCATCTAAACACCTAAGTAATTTAGACTATGTACACATTTTTCGCATTGATTTGACTTTCTCATCTAAAAAAACTTCAGAAGGAATATATTATTTGATACAATACCAGTTGTTCTTAACTGAAATTGTTAAATTTCTGAGTATTATATTCTTTTAAACTTATCTTTTAATGTTCTTCAAGAATTTTTGGTAAAAATTTACTGTACGGTCACCCTTGGCGACTTTTTCAAAATCTCGCCAAAAGTCGCCAAAATGGCGATTTTTTGTATAAACGAGATTTAAAGAAAACAGCGTAGTGAAAATGTTGCCTGCGGAAAAAAATGAAAAGGCGGCCAAATCGCTGAAATCGTTAATAATGAACAATAAACATGTATAACGAGTTTGTATAAACGAGAAACAAATCGCTGAAATCGTTAATAATGAACAATAAACATACCTCTCTCCTATTAGCCGCTATCGCTCGACTCCTCACTACCTTCCACCTCACTCCGCCTTTACTTTGATGACGATGTTCCGTCTTCCGGCTCCTTGTCGGCTCTTTGAGGAGGGTAAATGCGGATGATGGAGTCGACAAAGGCCATGAACTTGTTACACATGTGCCTGTTTTTTTTGCGCCACACATACTCGGCTAGATAGTAATCGAGCTGTGTTTTTGCCTTGCTAGCTGGTATGGCGCGTTTTACTGCCCCCCACGTTCCTTCAATGGTATTAGTGTGGGCACCTGTATCCGGGTCCTTGAAATTCACACTATGGTTAACCTTCAGATGCACGAAGCCTTCATTAGAAAGGCAATCGTAGCTCTTCCAGCAGTCTGAAATTATTATCGAACCCGGAAGAATATACTCATTTATAACACTTAATAAAGAATCAGTCGTCCTATCATCCACAACTTTCATAAAACATTTGCCCGTCTCGCGCTCAACTCCCCCAAACACCCATTTACCTTCCACACGTTTTCCCCGATTAAATTTACGTTTTCCAAATTTACTTTCATCTATCTCAACAGTCACGCCGCTTCCACCCACTTTCATACTACTTTCAATTATCTCTACCACACAAACCTCACGACAATAAGAACGATAGTCACACACAGTCTTAGAAGAACATTTACTTTCTTTCATATTAAAATCAACCTTACTCTGAGTCACCCACAAATATACCTGAACTAAAATCTCATTCAATGTCATTCTACTCAATTCAAAAAATGAACCCTTTCTCACACTCCTTTTGACGTCATGCATTTGTCCTTTCACCTTTGATTTACACCTCCATTCAAAACCATCACTTATATCATGCCTTTCAACCAATTTCATGTCCTTGCCACACTTACAACACTCATATTTATTCGCAATCAAACCCGCTTTCATACAAAATTCAAACGTCTCCTTACCTTTATCTAGTCCATACAAATATCTTAAATTAACATTCTCATCATACCACATAACATCATTCTCACCAAACATTCTCGCACTTACCTCAGACATTCCCCATGCAGCAGCCATCACAAAAAAATCCAAATAAAAGAACGCGGGAGCTGAAGATTGAAAAAGCACACGTGCAACGTGGTCAAACGAAAATTAAATAATGGCGTCTGGACATTCAGTTGACCAGTTGACCAATAGGGTTAATGCAATTACCCTATTATAATTAGTTGTCGGTCGGATGGGGGTTGCCATATAGAAAGATTTATCGCCAATCTAAAAAAATCGCGCCAAGGGTGACCGTACAGTAAATCTGATCCGAATTTTTAATATATTCTGGCATCTGTATTCTTGTTCGTGATAATACACTTTTATACTTTATATATGTTTTACATGTAGAAATAAATGTTTGCGAATGGAAACAAACGAATTCATTTTTGAAATCAGCTTCAATACGAATAATTTAGAGAATAAATTATTTCAAATAAATTATGATCTTATTAAATTAACATTCTAAATCTCACCATACATTTTTTTTTGTTCATATCGCGCTTAAATCAATTCAACTAGTTAATGCATTCGTTTTTATTCGTAAAAACACTTCAATATGGAAAATACTTCAATTGCAATGCCATTTGCTTCTAACAATAACTATTTCTGAAGATTATGAACCTTAAAGTTCAAACACTCCATGAATTCACTGCTTATCGAAAAATAATGAATAAAATCAGTCGTTGAGATGAATTAAATACTCTCAAAAATGGTATACTTATTCCGTGCTTCCTTTCAAATTCGTTATTACTAGAGTACTGGAAAGACTAATTTTGTTGCGAAATTTGAAAACGATGTGGTGAATTGTACTTCAAATCCATAAATTAACGTATTTGCTCAGCTGTGTATATTTTAAAACCCATTTACATTTGTGCCGTATAAAATTAAATTTTATTCTTCAACATATACTAAATGCAACTAACCCTTAATTATTCAAAATATTTGTTTGCTAAAGGACTGAATTAAATTTCATGTCCTGTTATTTTAAGCACTTTCAATAAATACTGTATTTATCAAATATCTTTTCAATACCTTTTAAAATATTCTGTAAGAGTGTAAATATTTCAATGCAAATATAAAATTTTATTAAATAATTCACAGAAAATTATAACTTTAAATAATGGATTTAAAACCAATTTTGCTAATAAGGCATTAGCCTCATTAGAAACCAGCTTTTGTTAAAATCTTTATGTTTTTTTACAAATATCTAAGATATAACAAGTCTATAAGAAAATTTTATCAATAGTTTTTAAAGAATTTTAGGCATTGTATAAAAAGAGAAGAATGCCATTATTGTATTCGGTGATTTTCATTTCTGAAACGAGGATACGATTATAAATTCAGAATTTTCTGAAACATTCCGGTATCAGTGTACTGTATCCGAGATTTTTTGAAAAGTATCAATCTTTTGTGAACATTAAAAAAGATTATGTAACACAAGAATGAATTGTTGTTTATTCAAATAAATTTTCGGACATTGTAAAATATCCATATTATTTCTCGCTTTCTGATGAGAAATGAATCGTCATTCCTCCATATTTTGTATAACAATTTTTGCATGGTCAGTTTTTCTCAAATATAGAAAACATTCGGAATTTGATTCAATGATGAAAATGAATTCATGATTTCACAAGGAGATAAAATAGTTTTAATAACGTCATGCCCAGACACAACTAACCCTCGCTTTGTCCATAAAGCTAGAGTCCAACTTATGATGCATGTTGAAATTGTGGAATTAATGTGTGTGTGTGCGTGTGCGTGCGTGCGTGCGTGTAAAGATATCTCTTAATCTTATTTAAATCCTATTTAATTTCCTAATTTTTATCTTAATTTAGCCCATATTAATTTCAGTCTAAAATTAGATCTGAGAAATGAGATCATTCCTGATACGATTCCCACTTTTTTATTCAATTAATTCTATACGTGATCTATAAAACTGCTGAATTCCTCCTATTCTCACGCTCTGAGCAAAGGGATAAAATCCCTTAATGTTTATCGCATTCTTTTAAAGATACTTAAAATTCCCTTGCCAAAATCGACACGTGTCGAAGAAATCCCTATCAAAATCTCATAATAAAATGATCGGAGGGAAAATTTTTTGTCTTTTCTGTTCTTGTGTCGTGATATAGACTGACGTATTTATTTGTTCATAAATTATACCTCCCGCGGTGAAATAAATCAAAGTTTTTAAATTTGTAAAAGTTTCTTTATTCGACCCACAACTGCTAAAATATATTTACTTTAATATATTACTATAATATATTTACTTTAATATATTACTATAATATATTTAATATATTATAAAAAGTATATAATATATAATTAAAACCCTTATTATAAAATCAAAAAAATTAATAAGAAACCTTAATTACATAAAGTAAATTTTAAAATAACGGGAATGGAACTCGAAATGAATTCCAAATAAAATATGCATTAGAAAAGTATATAACGAAATACAAAATTTATAATAGTCTTAGCAGTAGAGGAAAACAAATTTGTAACTGAATAAGACATAGTCATACATTTGCAATTCCTTTTGGACCTATAGACGAAAAGAGAACACAAATTCTATCACCATCATCGAAGTTTTTATTTCCTTCCATCCGTACGTGTTTATTTCCTTAATCATTCGACATTTAATTTTTCTCTTTTGGGAAGATTTGCTGCGCCCTCTATCGGCGCGTGTCTCATCTTTAACAGAAATCGGTTGACGGAAGTTCATTTAAGAGCTAGCGCTCGCGATGTGAACTCATCAGCTCTCAGCCTTTTTATTTCCTTTTCCCAATTTAAATATCAGAACTGCCCAAACACGACAGTCCATTAAAAAGTTAAAATGTAGGAAATCGGAGAAAAAGCAGTCAAATCATATGGCCAACGAATGATTCTACAATATAAATAGAAATATTTAAGATGAAATTTGCATTTTTTATTGTATATGAACAGAATGGTTTCATTTCATTTAACCATTTTTTTTATCAGCCTCTTCTTCAATTTCATGTTGAATCTTATTGCTTTAAATTGAATGAATATAATTTTTTGAATGGCTTAAAGATTCTTTTAAATTATTTACTCCAATAAAAACTTTAATAAGTGCTGCATTCAATGGGTATTGGGCTCTAAAATTATCAGACATTATTTTATTTGGCGTTCCACTGAACATATTTCAGTGATATTAATGGAAAAATTTCTTCTTATGGTTTACTTAGCAAAACATCAACGTGTAATTAGAATTTAGCAGAAAAGAAACTTTATAATATTTTTTTGCTAGTCAACTTTGGCGACTAGCTAGGTCACTGAGAATATAGATTATGTGTATTTTCAATTAAATCGCTTCTGCATTTCTTAATATTTATGATTCTTTCCATAAAATATTTTTAAGCTTCTAACTGTGGTGGAAATTAAGGTTATAAAACTTTAATAGGATTCCAGCTGTTCTGCTAATTGTGTACCTACTTAATGGAGATGAATAACAAAAAAGTACTATTCTAAACCAAACTATTTGGAAATCTATTCCAAGCTGCGTCTTATCTTTTGTGGTAATCCAATCTCACCGTCTGATTCCTCAAGTAAACTGAGGAAATAACTATCAAAATTTGTCTTCCTTGGCTTGAAAGAGAGAAAAACTTGCAACTGACAACAACTTTGTATACTAATATTTTCGGATGTTATTATGTTATTCAGAAAAAAACATCTTGTAAAACTTTTGATTAATTAAACTTTTAATGGCTGATAGGTACACATTGTTACCCTCTTAAATAAATAGATAGATACATTAACATATATATATATATATATATATATATATATAATATTAAATTTAAAAGCTCTAGTTGGATTTTCCTGAAAATGCCAATAAACATATTTTTCTTTCTCATTTGAGAAATTTGATTAACTGGAATTCTGTAAAACAAATCTTTGATGTATGTACCTAAGATTAACGTTTCAGGGAACGTACGTGATTTCAAATGATAAAATAATTTTTTATGAAAAATACCAAAATCTTAATTCTTTCACCTAAAAGATATCAGGTTGCAATGTCATTTTAATGAAAAAAGTGATTGAATTGTGTTATTTTGATATGGATTTTTACTTTTTTTAGAATTTGACTCTAAATTCAAGTTATACAAACATTGAGTGAAAGAATAAGAATTAACATTTTTTGTCGCTATATTCATAGTAGTTTTTAGTGATTGGCCTGAGCTATTTTTGTCACATCTAAGAGGAAATGTATTTAAAAAAATCTTAAGAAGGAAATATGAATGATTTTTTTCGGTAGATATTTATTTTATATGCTTTTTTTTTAATTTTTTTTTCTTATGAAAAACGAGTCCAGCCTTCAGTTGATTAGAATTTTCGTGATGAAATATTTGTAACAACATCTTAATTTTTTTTTTCTTTTTGATGTTTTTCTTAAACATTAAAAAAGAACTTTTACCTACAGGATCTCTCATTAATTCATTAATCTCAACGCTTTTCATGAACAAAAGATTAAATTTTAAATCAGTTATATCAAGATCGAATTCGTTAATATAATAAATACATTATACCAAATATATAAAATCGAAAATACTGAAAGATTTAACTTGGTTTCGATTTTTTTTTTTTTTTACCCAGACATTTACCTATAAACTGATTGTTATAAAAAGCAAACAATTTTTAAACTTTCGCTTATATTAAATAAAGAAGAAAGGCATTAATTATTATTGATGAATTCTATCATCAGTTGTCAACTTCAGAAAACTAGGCCATTTATTAAAAAAAATTAATTTCTAATTTATCATTTTTTGAAGAAAAATTATTCCTTCACGGATAATTTTTTATGCCTTACTTGTAAGAAAATGAAATAATATGAAATTTTTTGAGAAAATTAGGCATTTATTTTGAATTTGAGTATGTCAAATGAAACTATTCATAAACAATTGCTTAAAATAAATATGTATTAAAATTATCATGAACTTTAAGATATATGCATTATAAGATAAAATTATTTCTAAATTTTAAGTTATTTTAAGCTGTACTTCTAATATAAATATTTCGATATTTTTCTAGATTTTTTAGTTTCTGAAAACCACGTAACTTTGTATTATATGGAAACTTTTGAACCGTATTTGAAAAGGGAAAGTTTTTATACCGAATGATAAGAAGAATATAAAGAATAATAGATAACCTTATTTATACACAAATCTTTGCACCTAAGATAAAAGAAATTTTGAGAAAAATGAATACGAGTTATTACAGAACAGAATATCGATAACCTTATTTATACACAAATCTTTGCACCTAAGATAAAAGAAATTTTGAGAAAAATGAATACGAGTTATTACAGAACAGAATATCGATAACATTTAAACGAGCGAAATCGAAACTGTAAAACTGCACACCTTTCTAACCAGAGGTATTGTTTACCAAATTCCACATAAATTCTAAAACAATAAGCTTTAGGAAGTTTTGAGAAGTTTCTCAAAGTTCTTGCCAAAATATTTTCAAAATTGCTTCAATTTTACTGGATAATGTCAAATAGTATAAAGATTAGCTTAGTCTCATACATCTGAAATGATGATCGAATGATCCAAAAGAAATGGAACCATTGCATTATTCATGAGATCCACTGGTATAGAAATATGATGCTATTCCATTCAAACCCCCATGAGAAAAGATTTCTCTTTTTAAGCATTTCCTTGTTGTGGAATCAGTTACGTTCCTTCAGAGATTACTGAAGATTACAAAAATTTATTTCCTTTTCTTTAAATCAGATTCTTTTTAAAAATGTGAAACATATTTGTTAAAAAAAATTAAGATTTTTTTTATTAAAATGACAGTTAGTCGTAATATTTTGTGTGTGTGTGCGTGTGTGACTTCTTTTTTTTTTTTTTTTTTTTTTGCCTACCCATTTCTATTTCTGGACACCTTGTGGACATTAATACAAAGGACAGAACGGTTAAAAGGCAAGGTTTTGTTTTTGTGTGATTTTCTATACTGCGAAGTGGCAAAACGATCTGAGAAAGAAAGAAAAAAAAACAAGCTATTACCATATATTTTTATCTGAGATATTCTAATTTCAGCTCATCAACTGCAATGTAAATTCGGATTCGCGTTTGGATTTCACCTTGCGCTTGCTGGAACATAGAGGTGTAGCGGATTTTGTTGAGCGAGGATAGAACCTGGGACCTTGTGGTTCGCAGTACAGTAACATGACCACGATACAAAAGCAATTGCTCGGTTTGCGTAGCTGTTAAATGGCTTATAAGCTTTCACCACAGACTCTCCCTCCAGTGAGTCGGAGGTGAGACGAGCGATATGGCTATTGAGTGGTGATGTATTAGCTATTGAGCTTTCACCACAGAGGGCGATACGTTCGTACAAGCGTCCGTAATGCTTCGTTCAAGATCCGGCAATGTTTCTGAAGGGTTGCATATACTTGCTTTTTCAGCATCTTTTGAAAGGGGATGGGAAGCGATATCTCTATGCCACATTGCGGGTCGTGTTTTGCCTTGAAGATAATCATTCTTCCTTCCATTCAAGTTCCGTGACGTCACCAGTGTAGAGAATCATGAAAAGACAAATGAGTATTTTACCAGTTCTATTCTTCACACTAATCTCCACTTGGTGTTCTTTTCGTAATAAATCAATAATGCCCCACATCTGTGTAAATTAGCTCTCTGAAATAGGAATGTTCTCTTCTCGGGTTTCCACCAGATGGCGCCTTAGGCGATTTCATTCAAAAGAACATAGGTACTTTATTGTAGAGACACCACTTTTAAGAATATAACAGAGCCAAGAGGATGGCAAGGGATTTTAGTTGGTGTAATATATATATATATATATATATATATATATATATATATATATATATATATATATATATATATATATATATATAATATAATATAATATAATTTTTGGTTGAAACAGAGTGCAGGTTGAAGACATAGACGAGACGTTGTATTTTTAATTTCGTTTTATTCTATCTCGGGAGGCAAACATGATTATTTACATGAAGGCGCAGCTCGGCACAAACGCAGCAGGCAAAAAGGGACGAACAAATGATCACTACTCTTGTATAACATTGGATTTCTGGCCACACGCCAAGGGAATACATAGGTTGACCTTGAGAAGAGTAACGGAAGTCTCACTTTCATTTGATACGTAGTACTGATGGCGCATTATTTTTACAGAGGAATTAATTAAACCGAAAGTGGAATTGGATCACGAAATAAGAGAATATTTTAGAATGAAGTTACGATGGGCTACATTAAGATAAAATCTACATTAATTTGGATTAAATTACGAGTTTAAAATATCATTACACACACACACACACACACACACACACACATATATATATATATATATATATATATATATATATATATAGAGAGAGAGAGAGAGAGAGAGAGAGAGATTATGAGAAATCCAAAATTATTTTTCTTTTGATTCTCATGCTGTTGAAAATTTGCCTCATGAATAATTTTATTTATCACTTTCTTCTAAAGGACAAAAATAATAATAATTATTATTATTATGTTGTTAAAATTTGAAATTAATCCTAAATTTAACTTTTCTGAAAATCTATTGTAAATATAAAGCTTCATTTAATTTCACTCTCAATATTTGCAGTTTCAGTTTATATCATCTTATTTAATACTTTGGTTTAAGTTACATGAAGTACGGGCTTGGATATTAATTTTTTTAAATTAATTCTAAACCTTGTTTTGCTGAGAATCAATTCTTCTTTTATCATAAGCAAAAACTTCAAAAACAACAAACTTATTACATTCAAAAGTAAAAAATTCGAACATTGCTTTATTTAGAATCAGTTATTCTTTTACCATAGTCAAAAACACAACTTATTATAGTCAAAAGTAAAAAATTCAAATCTGCACTTTAAAAAAAATTGCGTTTTCTAGAATAAATAATATGACGGTCATAAATAAAAAAATAATTAACAACAAATAAACTAAAATATTATATTTCTTGTCTATAATTTTTTTCCAATCTCTTTTTAAGGAAATGACTCCACTTTACATGAATTTTCTAACATTTGAATCTCACTTTTTTTAATAATGCCGATGAGATATTAATGTGTAATTTTCTGGCTTACTGATTTTCTAATAAAGTGTATTTAATAGAAAGTAACTTTTAAATTCATGTAAATTTCATCATCCGTGAAATTATTCGTTATATTTAAATAGAAGACTTTTTCATTACAGAAAAGAACAACATAGAACAGAAGCAACACAGAAAGGGCAAAAGATTATGGGAATCTTGGAATCTTTCTACAACCTTTCAATCAAATTCTATTTTTGCGGGAAAAGCATTTTGCAAAATTGTGCCAGTTTTATATTTTTTTTATATGTCCAAAGGCAATTTCTGATCCAAAGTATGCATCCAAAAATATATGGAATATTTTTGTAAACATATTTTTTTCCTTGTTTATATACCTACAAGAAACATCTTAGAATACCTTCGGTTAAAATTTGATACATAAAACAAAATCCATTCAAAAAGCAGAAGTTTATTATCAAATATTATCTTTAATTATTTTTATATTTATTTCTCTCTTTCTCAGAAAGAATCTGGGTAATGCTTTTACTATTTTTTTTTTTGTTGTTGTTAAGTTTATATTTTAAAAAATAGATAGTCACTATTATGTTATTTTATTTGTTATAATCACATATTAAAATAAGGAATGCTAGAATTTTGAAAAATATTAAAACTTTAAAAAAGAATATTATGCCCATCTTTTTCTAGAATAAATTTGACGAAATTTGGAAAATAATTCTAAGAGGAAAATTCATATCAAAGATTCTTAGCCATTTTTTATTATTTTAATTGGGATAAATGCAGTTTAGGTCAATTTTTATGCAATATTATAAATAATGGTGAAGAATAATTGATGGAGAATTTAGAAAAAAAACTCATAATTTTTTTTAAAATCAATCATAGGTCCGTTTTATTAAAAAAAATCAATCGTGCTCATAACATCTAAATTATAATTCAATGACTAAAATTCACCTTTTATCACCAGTGTGAAATAAGGTTTGGCATTAGTGATGTCTTTTTTTTTTTTTTTCGCTTTGTAGTATGAAGAAAAATATAAAAAATTTGAATTAAAACTTCAGTACATTGAATTTATTCCAAGTAATAGACCTAATTTCTCTACAATGCGCCAAAACTACAATCAGTTAGTCATTTTTTCATAAAATGTGTATTTTAAAATTTTAAATTTACTATTCTTCCATCACTTTCCAATGCTGCCAACAAATTATTCAACATTCTCTATACCCAACCAATTATTAATTATTTTTTTCTCTTAATCACAAATGGCACTCTGATCTCCCAAAGGTACACGGAAATTTTAAAAGATCAGAAAGCCGCGACAGCATCTGCAGAAACTATGTTTGAGTCCTAAGGGCCATCACGGGCGAAGGTATAACCTCCCCCGTAAAAGGATCGATCCATCATGTGTAGGGAGTAACAGATCCCACACCATTTCTGTACCTACTAGGATGGTGAGAAGCAACCATCGTGCTGGAAGCTTTGCACTTCCATACCTAAGCTATTCCCACGAGAGAGGTGCTCATAAAAAATAGTTGAATGATTTAAGATTATAAAGAATGATCTTTATGATAAAATTACAAGCATAGAGTGAAATAATTTTCTTGTTACAATGCAATGTTTATCTCTAAGATTTCATTCAATTTTTATGATAAGTATTGTATTATGAGAGGAATTTTATTCATATATATGTACTTTTAACATTACTATCCATAAATGGATTCAAACCTTTGTGGTGAAAGCTTATAAGTCAGTTAACAGCTACGCTATCCGAGCAATTGCTTTTGTATCGTGGTCATGTTACTGGGCTGCAAACCACAAGGTCCCAGGTTCTATCTTCGTTCATCCCAATTCGCTACATTGGTGACCTTGGACGATGAACCTTCAACCTTCGTACAGCTATTGTGGCGCCATCTACCCACAGCAAACCAAAGTCGTCAGATTCACTTGACGCAGCAACATAAAGCCGTCAGACTCACTTGGCGCAACAGCATCAGCAACCACTCATCCACACACGCTCGCCATAACGCTTGGCGCTACTCAAATGTGTACAAGCGCATTAGACACAACAGGTAATAATACATCACCACTCAACAGCCATATCGTTCGTCTCACCTCGCTTATAAGCCAGTTAACAGCTACGCTACCCGAGCAATTGCTTTTGTATCGTGGTCATGTTACTGGGCTGCAAACCACAAGGTCCTAGGTTCTGTCAACGCTCAATTCAATCCGCCACATCATATGCTTTAGAAATTCCCTGCCTTTTACAGAACTGTACCAATTATCTTTAAAAGATAATCGAATTATTTCTAAAAATTTATTTTTAATGAATTATTTAATAACATAATAATAATATTTATTACTGCTTTTTACCATGCTAAAACAAGTTTTAAAAATCTATTTTTTCATTAGATAAAAAATGTTGAAATGGAACAAAAGTTTTAAAGTAAATATAAAATAAATGATAATAACATTATCGGGACCATTTTTTATGAAATCGTATTATCTTTGCAATAATGCAAGAGAAGTCTTTATCCTGCTTTATCAAATACATAATGATGGCAAAATTTCTTGTGATGATAAAACAAAAATGGTAAGCATTTCGATTCATTAGTGTATCGGCATAAGTGATAAAAAAATATCTATTTACATATCTATTATTATATCCTCGCCACGAGCAAATGATATTTATCTAAGTGAATTTCTTTATTGGTATGAACAATTTTTTTAAAAAAAATTCTAGTAAATTTAATTTTGATCTCGTGATAGAAATATGCCACAAGGGAAATTGGAATATATACTAGGAAAATATTAAATATGATAAAAATTTTTGAATTTAATATACTTTCAAATAGTTTACTTTTAAAAATTAAGCAAAAAAGAATTTTTTGGCAAGTTAATATTATTAAATATTTTTGAAAAATAAATATTTTATTTTTTTCTAACATTTCGTTATTTTTCTTAAACATGAAACTTATTGGTAATTCATATCTTAGCATTACATTAACATTTCAAATAATTATCTCTACAAAAACAAATAAATTTACTATTTATACCACTGGAAAGTATTTGGAAATGTAAATATTCATAGGTTTATCTGATAATTGTGTTCTTTTATTTAAATCAATCCATCGAAAATTAAAAAGTTTTCAATAAATGCAAAGGCACTCTTTATTTTTATTATTTAAAATACTGCTATATTATGAAAAGAAAATTTTAAATCATAGAAAACTCATTACTAATGATTGGGAACAGAAAATTATATTGAGTAAAAAGAGTCTCATTTAATGCTATGTACCTCTCAACTCCGCTTCTATATTTCAACATATACAGATTATCATAATCATATTTTAAGTGATTAAAAAGGAGATTTAATTTAATAGCGAGAAAAATATTTCTTTGTTTGAAAAGAATTGCAATCAAAACTCATCAGAATTCATTTTCTCAAAAACTTTTCTGCTCAGAATTGAATTAATTTTTTTTTCTTTGTTTAAAAAGAATTGCAATCAAAATTCATCAGGATTCATTTTCTCAAAAACCTTTTCTGCCCAGAATTGAATTAAATTATTTTTTCTTGGTTTACAAAGACATGCGCTGTATACTTGAAGTATCTTTAATAAATAAACACAGTGAGACCAAAGTTTAGCTATATGATAGTTCAAAGTAGTATTTAATATAATTTATATTTTTGAGCCACTTCTTCTGAAAATGAGATACGTGACTTAAATATAAACCAAATTTGAAATATTCTTTTTAAGATTCACAATTTACAATTACAGATTAACACAGTTTATTGCATTTTATTCTGCAAAATAACGTCTTTGGATTGAATAGGTTTTTTTAAAAAAAATAGAGACTTTTTTTAAACACATATTTACATAAATTGATAACATAAAAACAAAGATAAAAAAAAGTTGTTCTATTTTTTTTTCTATCAAAAGCTTTTAAACGCCTATTATTCTTGTAACGAAGTACTTATAATGTGTAGTTTAAGTTTAAAAGAAACTTTGGTGTCATGAAAGTTTTTTTTTAATGGAACGATTATACAAAAGAAAATCTTTAATAAGTTTTAAATAAAATTGCCTGAGGAAATTACCTGAAGAATTCATCACAATCATAAAGAAACTAAATTCTGTTGGTGTAAATTTTATATAAGTTATACGAAATTTATCTTCCCAGTTTTCATGAAAATAATGTCCGAATAGTTATAATAATTTAAGTTCAAGATCATTTAAGTATTTAATGATGTTTACAGTGCTTTAATTATATTTAATAAAATAATCGAAAATTATGTTTTGTCATAGTATTTATCAAACCATTAGAATTTTATTAAATAAAAAAAATAACTAATAGTTTTAAAAATTTGTTATACAAAGGCCATTAATTAAAAACAGAATTAATTAATTCAAACACGGTATTTGAAAGTAATTAAAGGAAGCAGAATGAAATTAGAAACATAAATTGCTAGCTAGCGGTATTTTAAGCAATATAAACGAAAGCGTTTAAAATAGTTTTCTTTCAGCTTCTTTCTGTCTTAATTCTATCACATAGAGTGCCTAATTAATCAAAATATTCTTTCTTTTTGGTGCTCTAAGACCAAAAATGCAGAGAAAAGTTTCTATATTTTATTAGTTACCATTCGTGATATTTAATTGCAAACTATTACTTGTCACTTCGAAATTAGTTAAGGTAATAAAGCAATGAACATCCCATTGTGATTTTGCATTTTGATAAGAAAATAAATAAATATAATCAAAATAAATAACATACTTTGTAAAAAAATACAGCTTTCTAAAGTGTTATTTTTCCTCCAATGCTGTTTACTGCATTCCTTTTTAATGTATTTTTAATCATTTGCCCGTGTTGCTGTTAATAATTATTTTTACTCTGTCATTTTGAAGAAAATGTCAATTACTTTTATTTTTATTTTCTTATTTCAAAATATTTACCTATTAATAAAAATGAAAGATAGCATTTCACTATCAGTGTGTGAAGTTTTACATGACAAATTCTTAAGCAATATTGTTTGATTTAGAATACTCGTTCACGGAATGATACGTTTAAGGGTCTCTTTCTCATGTAAATAGCAGAGAGAAAATATCAGGATATTGCTTTCAAGCAGATTGAATTTTGCTTCTTCGAAACAGTTTTGTCTCGTTTTATGCATCCGGGCAAATAAGATCTCCTTGCCTTTTATAGAGGATATAATTCCTCTCTCATTTACTCCTCTTTCATCGACGGGAAAAAAATTCTTGAAAAAGCTGCTTGAAAGAAGGAAAGTGCTTAAGCATGATTACCACTGATGAAATTGTCGCCTTTGGATTTTGTTTTTGAAAAGCAATTTTGTTTGATGACAATCAACTGTAGCATTATAAAAAAAGAGAAATAGTATGATAAATGAACATCAATGTCTAAAGAAGATTATCAACTGAAGAGTGGCTTACTCTTAAGAATGCGACAAACATTCATGAATTAACTATTCATTATTTTTTAGGATTGAACAAAAAATGTGTTTTGAAAGTCATCATTAAAGCTAATATATTTACCTAAGTAAAAAAATTTTTATGAATGATTGTTTATAAATTTCTCCAGATAGTGAACTTACAGATTTTCTTGAAATAAATGCAACGAATTTACGAAGTAAATTCGATTCACTGAGATATACAAAAATTCAATTTATAACAGGTTTATAAAACAATTTCTAGTGTTCATTTATTGCTTTATACTACTATCATTTTTATTATTCTTATTTTATACTATTATTATTTTGATTATAAAATTCATTACTTTATTGATATGGAAAATTATGTAGTAAAATTAATATTTATTTCGAACATTTAATCTTATTAAAATTGCGCTCATACATATGCAATTTTTTTATTTTTTTATATTGATAAGTTCGCGAATATTTTGACATTATTGACATTTAAATTGGACGGAATCTATTATTTCGATTAACATTGCATATCAAGGACATAGAAGAAATTATCCAAAATAAATTATTAACCTTTCAGCAGCAAGAGTAGAAATTAATTCCCATTTTGCAAAATTTCTTCTGATACCTATTTAGATTATCCTATACATAATGGCTGCACTACGTACTTGTAACAAGTCACTAATTATCCATTTCGGCATCTTTGAAATATGGAAGTCTTCAAATGATTTTCATAATTTAAAGCAGTGTTTTCGAACACTTAAATAAACTTTTATCACGCCCATTGTCAAAACGCAACTGGTACAGAATACAAATGTTTGTTAGAGAATGTCTTTTTCAATAATGGCATTGAAAATTCTCGATTAAAATATGTTCTGAATTAAGTAATAGCTTTGATATTAATACTTTAGATGCATTCTAATGTCAGAATTAAAAAAAACAGTGCTCTGACCTATGTTCTGAACTTCTCTGGCATTGCATAGTGTAAACAGTTTATGAATACTGCTAATGGTTCATATTATCCCCTAAGATATTTTTTATTTCATAAATATTTAACATAAAGATCCTTTATTTTCCATACCTTCTTTGCCATAGAATGGAGAAATGAATTAATTCACTCGATATCGCAGTCATGTGACAAAAATACTTTCATATACTATATTATTTTACTGTTACAAATATGTAACTTCGACGTTTCCCTTTTCACTTTCTCGTACACTAAGCATGCAAGAAAAAAAAAATATTACTATCTTCGAAATATTCTAAATTAATATTTTGACGAATCTCCTCATTTCAGATTTCCACTAGTCTAAAAAACACGCTTTTCGAATTATGTCTGTCTATTTCTCTGTGATTTGTTATTATTTTTGGAATCTTGTTGCCTTATTGTCTGTTTCTATTGAGTAGCATAGGATTTCAGTCATCGCCATATCTCATTAGAATATCAGCCAACTTGTTAATAACGACTTTTGTTTACCTAATGTTAAAAGCCACTTACTGAATTTTAGTCAAAAAATGTCAGACATCATTCAATTAGGGTGATAGTCATAAAGATAAATACTTGAAGAGCGTCTTCCGATGCCTCTCCCACTTTATGTCCCCTACACTGTTTAAATAACCAAAAAGATATTGTTGCAGGAGCATTAAATGGAGCTATGTCTATTTCTGAATACGATAATTCAAAAATACTTTATGCTAGAGGGATAAAATTTAGTGTATGGTCTTCATACCAAATTATTAACTTTTTTATGAAATTTTGAATGAAATCCATATAAAGGAAGTCTTTGTATCCGAATAAAAGTGAATGCGGCAATTACAAAATGCATAGAGCTAAATAAATAAAATTTGGTACACAAATTTAGCTCTATATTGTAAGTCCTTATCAAATTTGGAATCAATTCATCAGAGTATTGACTCCCTATCAGTCTGTACATGTATGTAAAAGCGATAGCTCAAAACCTCAATGAAAGAAATGAAATTTCGTATATGATTTTATGATTACACTTGTATTTCTGTGTCAATATCTTTTTAATCGATCGGAAAAAAGCATCAAACATATGTATCCGATTTTCTTATAATTCTGCGTTAGCTACATGTCAGAGATTAATGATAAAATAGGTCGTTTAAGATCGATTTTCAGTACCTATTGTACCTTGTGCAATGGCAAGCAGTTAATACACAAATACCAGTTTTCTTTACTATATTGCAAAGCACATAATTTTCTTATGTGAAAATAAAAATTTGCACACTCATGGCCTTACCCAAGTTCCAAAATTTTGTACATGGGATAGAAATAGCAACATTATTAGAGAATACGTGTAAACCTTTTAAGGAGACCATTACCCCTGGATTCATAAGACGAACAAAATAATACAAAATTAAATTCACACGGCTTATTTTAGGTGGATTCCTGAGTGTTATTTGACTTAATTTAACATAGAATTAGAATAACCAATTCAAAGAGATAGATCTATCTGTTGATTCTTGGAACGACATCATAAAACGATAATTCATTTAAAGAAGGTCTGTATTCAGAATATTTTGCAATGATGAACAGATGTTAATAATAACACTACCAAATGCAGAAAGTTAACAAGAATAAGACAAAGGCATTGTGAAACATATACACATAGACAAATGTTTCCAAGACTAAATGATAACATTTTTCAAACGAAATGCCAGTTAAGCTATGAAATGGAAATCAGGCTCGAAATCCATTAGAGACAATCAAATTATTAGAAAATTAAGCAGAAGAGGAGACATTATTTGGTTTCATTGTTGCAAAGGAATTCTTTATTTCTGTTAAATAAAAAGAATTTCAATATAAATTTATCTTTAATTACCAGAAACACTTTTCAAATTGTTTATAACTTTCTACTGATTATTTTTCTTTGTATAGAAGCCTGTAATTCCAACAAATAACCTATAAGCAATAAAGTTTATATTTTTTTATATTTTCACAATTTCTGAAGTTATTATTATTTTAAAATTTGTATATTAATTCCCTAATATAAATCTTTAGTATGTTCGTAAAATATTTTGTATCGATGATTTCTGTTGTGCAATTTCATTATTAAGTCAAATTTTTGATGCTATTGAATTTATGACTATTACGAAAAACAAACGAAATTTCCCTTTCGTCAAATAATTTATCTATTGCGTTTGTTGTTTCAGTTTTTTCTAGTACTATTTTGAGGCCATTTTTAAACAAATTCCAATTTCAGTCTTTTTATAATTGATAGAAAAAATTATTATTAAATAAAAACAATATATTTTAATAAAATCTGAAAAACCAACACTTTGGGCAGACAAACTTATCATTAAAGAAGCTATTAATGAATACAAGGAATTAAAATAATGTTTATTTGCTAAACATTATCAAATAATTACTGCTAACTTCACTGATTAAATTGATGATGTATGCATTGATTGTATACTAATTAGTACTTTCAATCATTTTCAATAAAATCTTCTGCTTTTTCTTATTTGTGATTGACTATTCTGCAACATTGTGAAAGAAAGTTTCATTGTACTGTATTTCAAAGTGTGCCAAAGAGGGAAAAATATGAAATTTAAGTTAACCATTTAATAAACAATGACATAATGTAAAGTAGAAAAAAATAGTATTTAGAATGGTATAATTAGTAAAATAAAGTATATATTCCTTTTCCGCCCCACAGCTAAATAAATTTTTCATCTTAAGGTGTACGTACACCCTAGAAGACTTTTTTTTAAATTTTAACTTTAAAAATCCAGTTTTTTCACAGTAAGTCTTTAATATATATTTAAACTCATTTCAGCGAGAAAAAAACCATATTTCACTAATTATTAATTAATTACATACTATTTAATGAGCTAATTAGCATATTTTTTTAAACATGATATCTTAAATTCTAATTTGTACAGACACACAATTCTATTTGGAAATTATGCCTAATATTAGTCTTTATGTTGTCTGCCTCAATAAAGTTATAAAAATTTATAGTTTTTTTTAACATGTTTTTCCTCAACGATGAATAGAAAAAACGAGATTTTTTCTGTAATTTTAACTTTTAAATAGCTATTAAAAATTTATTTCTATAAATATAACTTTGGTTGAAGCACAAAGCATCCACTGTTTCATACAAATTATTTTGATATATAAATAATTGTATTTGGTTAATTTCTGGTTGAGTTATGATTGTTTGAAGGAAACAACATAGTGGAAAAATATCATTCTTCATAAAATGAGTTTTAAAAAATCCGTAACTAAAGTTTTTAGTGAAAGCACCTCAAAAAAAATAATTATAACTCGAGAAATATTTCGAATATTGACAACATCTTGGTATCGTTTGAAAGCTAAAGGATCAGAGAACATTTTTAAGCAATAAAAAAATATTCGATATTTTGAACGATTTTCGAAGTTTTAATTAAAATATATTCTGTCTACTTGTTCTAAAATTTTGAAGAAAATATTTTGTTTCGCAATACAATAATAATAACAGTTTTAATGAAATCTCTAAAAGAATATTCTATGTAAGATAACATTTAATTAATCACAAAAAGAATATAAACGTTCATGATTTTCTATAAGAACATTCTGAAAGAAATTATGTATATCAGATAAGAATTTAAATTACTAGAAAATTTTGGAAATATAAACTGTGAATGAATAAATAAATTATAGTAAATTCTTATTTTATCATTATGATCATCTGTACATTTAACTCAATCACAGAAACGAATATTTACTTTGTTTCCATAAAAAGGCTTTTTTTGAGGTAACTCAGCTGTTGGTAATTTATCAAATAACTTCCGTGCCTGGAAATAAAATAAATGTGCAGAATATGTATGAAAGACAAATAGTTTCTAGAGTTCCCTGGATTGTTTAATATCATGCTACCCTACAGACATATTATCACTTCTGCAAACACGAAAATATGAGGGGACTAAATATCTTTGTTTGAGTTGCGCTCTGTATAAATCCTTATATCAAATTATTAGATCTTCTCTTTTTCGCTTAAAAGGCATTAAAGTATCCTTGTTTTGTAACAAAAGCTTAATCATCATTAATTATTTCTTTATCATTTATTATAAAAGGAAGAAATTTATTAACAAAATGACATATGTGAAGAAAAGAAATTATTAATAATTGATTCTTTATCTAGCTGATAATATCTAACAATTTTGCCATTTTTACAATATTTTGGAGAAAGACAAGTTGTGTTTTCAACATAAGAAAAGTGTATTTCATAAATTAAACCTTTTTATTTATTGACCTTATTTCATTGTTTAACCTTTTTATTTTATTATTTTATTTATTTCCATATGGACGAAAAGAAATTATTAATAATTTATTCTTTATCCAGCTGGTAATATCTAACATTTTTGACATTTATACAATATTTTGGAGAAAGGCAAACTGCGTTTTCAACATAAGAAAGGTATATTTTATAAATTTAACGTTTTTATTTATTTCTTGAATTTAGATTTTTGTTTGTAAAAAAATGAAGCTGAAATTTAGCAATATATTTAGCAAGCTTGTTTATATTGCCGTCCAAATACAAGTGAACGTGCCAATACAAAACGTATGTAACTAGATAAATGAAATTTAGTACATAAATTTAGTGTCCACAATATAGGTCCGTATCACCTTTGGAACCAACTCATCAAGGAATTGACGATCTGACGGTCTCTACTTAATCATGCATGTAAAAGCGATAACTCAAAAACTGAATGAAAGATATGAAATTTGATATATGATTTTATGATTACAATTGTATTAATGTTTCAATTTTTTATGTTTAACTTTTCAACATAAGAAACGTATATTTCATGAATTTAGCCTTTTCATTTATTTATTTAATTTAGATTTTGTTTGTAAAAAATGAAGTTAAAATTTAACAATATATTTAGAAAGCTTTTTATCTTGTTGTTCAAATACATGTGAACACATCATACAAAACATAAATAGCTAGATAAATGAAATTTAGTACACAAATTTAGAGCCCATACTGTTGGTTCATAACAAATTTAGAACCATTCATCAAACAATTTCAACATAAGAAAAGTATATTTCATGAATTTAGTCTTTTTATTTATTTCATGAATTTAGATTTTGTTTGTGAAAAAGTAAGTTAAAATTTAGCAATATATTTAAAATATAATAATTGAATTCTGTTACTATACACTATTTTTTTCAATTAATTCCAGTGTATTATTATAAAAAAATAAAATATAAAATAGTATGTAAAATGTTGAAATGTAGTTTTAATTTTCACCTGGATAATTTCTGATAACTTGAATTTCTGATAATATGAAATTTGCAAATTATCCTGGATATTTATTATTTCTTTGTTTTATGACAAGCTATTGTTACAATTGAGATATGAAAAGAGAATAAATATGAAATGAAGTTTATATTTATTTTAATCTTAAGCATTGAATTGAATTTTACACTGTCTTGCTTTAAAAAATATATAACTCATTTCAATCACCAAATCATCTTTCTGAGTTATCGTCTTTACAGGCACATGGACAGACAGACATCCCACAAAGAGATTTAATTATAAATTTGATATGTGTCTAAATTTATAAACTCAATATCTATTCTGTACCTATTCGTTTTATCATAATCAAAAATAGTCCTTATTATAATTATGAATGATGAAGACTTTTTTTGGACAAGAGGAAGTTTAAAATATGAAGATTCATGAATATATTGGAATCATTTTTGACAATCAAAAATATTTGCCTTTGTAAAGTTAATCAGCCACTAATTGGGAATCTTCATGATTCTGGTTGTAGAAGCATAACAATGTTAAAATACAGGAAACAAAGTAATAGGAACTGTATGCTGATGATTCTTAAATTACTTCATCATTTAATTCAGTCTTTTTTTATTCATTATTGCCATTGAACCATCATGATTTATAATATAAGTTGAAACAAGAATTCTTTTCTCATGATTATTGTACATTTTCATGATACGATCTTGCAAAAAACACAAAGATCTCCTTTTGAAATGTTATATTGATAGAGTTGCTTTAAAAAAAGAAAAAAATTTGGTTAATTATACAGCATAACAAATGAATAATCATTCTAAAGATTTGATATCAATTCAGAAAATCAGGTGCCAAATTTCATTTATTTTTCGTATTCCATGTCTGAATTGTGCTGTTTACTGACAGAAAAAAACAAAAATTTTTAAGCAAAAATAAGCAATACCATTTTTTAAACTTGGGGCTTCATCAAAATAACTCTGAGAATAGATGCTTTGACGTTTATAGCATTTATTCGTTTGATATGTCATATACAAGATAATAAAAAAAGATACGTTGAAATAGAAGAAAACGAAATTAATTAGGCAGGCAAATTAAATTATGTATCCAAAACTTAGCAATAATTTCATGAAACCATAAAAACATATCGACGACAATATAGTTAACATAGTTTAACAGTTTTTGATACAAAATCTGCTTATTTTATAAGTTTTTCCTGCTTTTTAGTAAAAGCATGATGTCTATCGATTACTTTTCAATTTTTTTTAATAATATGAACTCGCTTTACTCGAAATAATTTTTATTTCCTCTGTAAGAAAATGAATAAAACGATATGTTATTAAGGCGTATTTATTGGCTTATTGATTCTTTAAAACAGTGATTTATTACAAAATAAAAAAGCAGCATTTATATTCACGTAAAATGTAATCGTTCATAAGATTATATTTAATACCAAAATAAAAGGAATTTACTTTGAAGCGATGCAGATAAAACGAAAAATTATTAGTCTTAAAATATTTTCAGAGGCTCTCCATTAATTTTCTTCCATTTTTAGACGTTTAAAAGGATATTTTGTAAAATTGTGTGTGTTTTACATTTTTGTGATACCCAAAGGCAACTTCTGATCCAGATTAAGCGTCAAGGATGTATAAAAGATTTGACAATCGCCATTTTTCATATTTATGTTGCTGCACGAAAAAACACTTTAGAATTTCCTCAGGGTAAATGTGGAACACAAATACCAAATACAGTCACATGATGGATCTTTGTCGATATATTTTGAGAAGCTCCTTACTTATTCTCAATTTTATGTTACTTCATCTAAAAATACTTTTAAATAATCTTTTGCATTTTTATTAGAATACATGACAAGTCAAAAACACTTTTATAAGCTACGTTATGTATCATGATATTATAATGAAATTGTCTTTGTGCTTTTAAAATTTATGAAGACATTTAAATATCGTAAAAGAAGTAATATTTTATATGTATTGTTCCTTTAAAATAAAAATCAACATTATTTTAAAAGTAATAGATTTATTCATTAATATTTCAATGTTTGAAATGAGAATGTTGAAAATACATAATGATTCTCATATTTCATACTTTGCCTAAAATCGTTGGGCATTCTATAAAATTTCGGCGTTTCATGCATTGTGGAAATTGACCCTATAAATTAATTGTTATATAATTTAAATTAGAGGCCCTAAAATAATAAAGCATTGATATAAATATTTTCTAGTTTTCATATTTAAAAATGTATCTATACTAGTATGAAAAATAGTATCTATTAATAAGAGCAATTTATAATGAAATACTATTTATAATGAAAGCAATGCTAGAGTACAATTGTATTTAAATAATAACCGTAAGCCATTTGTATTATTTTACAAATAGCTTAAGTAATAAAATGAATTGGTTTGAATTACAATCTAGTTGATTTGGAAGTTGCATCTACAGATTTTTGTTTAATTATCAAATATTTTTGCATAATGAAATTCGTTTATTAGTAAAAAGAGTTTGTCAAAACATGTTGCTTCTCAACTTAAAAAAAAATGTTTAAAGTTTCATTTTCTGTCTAATACATGCATTATTTATTCAACGGAAAATATTCTTAAATACCATATGTTATGATGTATAAATTCTTTTAAATTTTAACTAAAAGTATTTAATATTATTAAGAAATAAATGTGAACACGAAATAAAAATTTACTTGGAAGTTTTTTTAATTCTTTATTTTAACGATCACTAACTTTTTAACTTAATGTCAGATAATCTGAGTTAATATGATATTCTTTCACGCTTTGATTTCTCTTTGCTGAAATGTTGAAAGTAATTCCTTGTGAATTTCAAAATACATAAGAAATATATAAATTCAGAGTGTGAGAGTCATGCAGAAATATTAAAGTAACAGTTTCCAAAAACTTAGTAAGATATTTGATTAAAAAAAATTATTCTGAGAATAATTATATGCAGTTGAATAGCTTTAAAAAATTTGTATAAATGTGAAATTAACATTCGATAAATAAAATTAAAAACAGCGTCTTTCATTATGAGTAGAATAATTGGTTTAATTACAAACTTCTGTCGTTTTCGTAATTAGGTTTGCAGTCAGAAAAACTGCCTAAAAATAAATAAAAGCGTCAATTTTTCAGAATAATTTTCGGAAAGAAAAATGAACTGCTTATTCTCATTAATTTATAAAATGCAAAGATTGCTAACAGTGAAATAAGTTACATCAGTTTCATTACTAAGCTTTCTTGTTTTTTTTCTTTATTTTTACTCAAGTATTTTAAATAAAAAAGATACCACTATTAAATTATATGATCACCAAAAATCTTCTGTTAATATTTTAAACTAATTATATGTTGTTGAAAAACATTATAAATAAAATATTATAATTAAAAGCTGCAAAAATGATAATTTTAGAAAAATTCCGTTGTCTTTTTGCTTCGAAATTTATCCGGGGACCTAGGCGAATAAAATTGTGTATTGAAAACAAAAATATTTTTAATATTTATAATTAAATATTTAAAATATTAAAAATGAAATTAAATATTTAAAAATTAAATTAATATTTAAAAATAAAATTTAAATATTTAATTTATTTAAATTAAATATTTAAAATGAAAAATATTAAATATATAAAATATGTTTGATAAATGCTACATTTACGATAACAAGTCAAGATTTATAAGACTCTAAACTAAATTATATTTTTTATTCATCAAATATTTGAAATTAATTAAAAAAGTAAACAATATGAAAAACAAAGTAAAATAAATTTATTTATTTATCCATTGTACAATTGAAATTTAATTTTAACTGAGGGAAAAGTTTAGTTTATGAATTCAAAACTAAATTCGGTCTCATTGTTGTCAAAATTCTAAGAAAACATTTTGTTTCATTATTTCAATATCAAAATAACAGATACGCCAAATTCTTGTTGTATTTTAAACAGCTTTTAATTTTTTTAAAAAATCATATTTATTTTCTAGAAATTAATATACACAGCTAAAAAAGAATAAATAATGATTAAATAATCGAATAAAACTTCGTTTGATTACTGCGACGCGCTTTACAATTAATTCACTCACATATAAGTTTGTTTACCCAAATTCCATAAAGAAACTTTATTTGAAGCAATTCAAAACATTGGCAGCTTATAAAATAAATTTCTTTCCATCAAATGGAACAAATATATAGAATACAATATATCCATTGTCTACGCATAATATATTGTCTTATACAATTACATTCATTGTCTATGGGGTTTTTTTCGTTGTTTTATATTCTGATATTTTGTAGACATATTATCGTCAGTGCAAACACAAGAATAATGGATAGGAAACTAACATCTTTATTTGAGTTACATTCTGTATAAATCCTTTTATCAAATTATTATAGATTTTCTTTTTCTGCTTCAGGCACATTGGAGAGGCTCACTCTGTTCTAATCATCAATGAGCCTTAATTATTTTTACGTTATATGACAAGAGAATGAAGAAAAACATATCAAGAAAATAGAATCACATCAAGAAAACAGCATCAAAGTAAGAAAAATTTTTGATAAGAAAAGTATTTATTTCATAGACAACTGATTATTTAAATAGTTAGATATTTTCGATACTGTTTAGCTTTTTTGTCATTTCTGTATATTTTTAAATGTAAAAGTGAAAAGCGATTGAAACTCATTTTATGAATTTAGAAAATTTTCATAGTGAATTTCAAGTAAAATGTACTCAAACGTTAATTATTAGAGCGATTTTTGTTGTGGAAAGATTATAAATATGGATATACCTTTCGCATATAATAAAAAATATGCTTAAAAATACTTAGATTCGAAAAAGTTAGATTGTTAAATTTTTTAATTAACTGTTTTTTCAATATGCTTATAATTCTTCGACTTAAAAAAAACAGTATTTGAAAATATATTTTTTTAATGTAAAATTGTTGAATATCCAAGAGGATTACAAATGAAGAATATTTTAAAATCTTGAATAGAAAGAGGTGAAAAAGAGGATAAAATATGATACAATGTTTCATTCATAGAGATATAATGCATTTTTATAATATACTTATTTGAAGAAACATTTATAAGAAAAAAATCAATAAATATGAATGGTAGTCTGTAGAATATAGACAAAAATTATATAATTATGTCCACTTTACAAAAACTGCACATCTAAGTAATTTTTTTTTATAGAGTAACTCTCTTGTGCTCTCGGTCACTTTCTATTATCAAAATCAATACTTTCCAAAAGAAAAAAAAACACAAAATTTTTCATTATGAAACTGTAACTAATATATGAAAATGACATCGTTGACAGATATAAAAGTTCAAAAAATACTAACGTATGGGCGTTTAAAAGGAAACTTTTCACATAGTTTTAATTTTATTTACTTTAGTTTTATTAACATCCCATTTTTGAAACAACACTACGCCGATTTTAGGACGGACCTCGTAAGTTTGAATCGTGGTCAGATAACGAGGACGACACTTGAGCTTGCATCCCCTGCCCCTCTAAACTTCCACACCACACCAGCGGCCTTTTCACCTAGTATCAATTAGAAAGAAGAAACTTAAAAAATAAACTACTTAATCCATATTTATATATCTATTCCGTATTCCTGGTGCCTCCTTTATGATGAAAGCAGCCTGCCTTTATACACCATTCTTTTAAATAATATGATTAATTTTTATTATGATTATAGTTCATGATATTTAAATGAATTGAAAAAAATATTTTGCATTCTGTAATATCCAAATCTGTAGTATAATAAGTAAAAACTTTTCAGTGATTAATTAAATCATGTAATCGCAAACTTTTGCCCTTTTAAAGCTATACTAATTATAAATAGTAAACTAATTAGTGGAGATTTCATTGAAAACAAATGCAAAAATATTACCCTGGCTATAATAAATTGGCCCATAGAGATGACTGTGGTAAATACACTTGTTAAAATCTGAGTTTTATCAAAATATATCGGAATTTTTTATTAGATTCACTTGTCTTAAATTGTTTGATTTTGCATCGTGTTTTGATATTTTAATAAACATTCTTGGATAAATTTTAAGTTTCAATAGGATAACATCTTCCAGTTTCATCATATCATACCCTGATGTCTCATCTTTAAACCAAATTTTAATTAATAATGTAAGCTACCAGTTTTAAAAGTTTAATAGAATGGAAAGCCAGCATTTCAGGCGATCGAACTGATGAGTTAAAGCGGATAATAATAAAAATAAGGACTTAAACAAATATTTGTTATCTGAAGAACATTGTACAAGATCTTCACGCTCCAAGCCATCAAGTATTTAATTGTATACTGATTGGCAGGTCGTAGGTTGGATTTATATTTTCTAATTATTTTCATTCAAATGGATTATAAAAGTTGTATATTGAATATAAAAATCCTGCATTTGAACTTAAAATTCTTGTATATAATATACAAAGTATTCTGTATTACATACTTCAAACAATTTTTAATCAAATATGGAATATATTGAAAATGTTTAAATAAATATACTATATAACTGAAATCATATTTTATTATGAAATTTGATATTTATTTATTGTTATTGGAAGTAGTGGAATAGATGTATAGCAAATATTCTCTCTAATGTTTCAAAATATAATACATATATATATCTTGTATATGATTTAATATTTTCGTACATTAGCGATGTCATCTTAACAGTCATACAGAATATTTTTTAATTAGTGAAAGACAAATGAAAAAAAAATCTTCATATAATGATGTAAAGAGCTGAAAGAATTTCTGACATATTTGTTGTTGAGAGTGAAATTTTCAGTTTTTATCTTCCGCTTACAAAATTCTGAAAATTGAAACAAAAAAATATGTTTATTTAGGACAAATTACGACAGTTACATAAAATATTGAATTGATGATATTCGAAATTAAATTAAATCATTTAATAAGAGATTATTTTTTGATAATAAAGAACAAGTTACATTTAATACAACATGAATAATGATAAAGAGAACATGTGTGCGTGAGTGTAAGTGTGTAGGTTGAAATCAAAAATTAAATTAGGTTTTTGTATTTTGTCAGTGATAACTTCCAAAAATATTTCTATTAATGATAAAGATGAAAATGTTTGCATTTGTCAGGCACGACCATTTGATCTAGAGCTCCCGAATTCGAAAAATATATTTAATAGAAGATGTAAATATACACTTTTTTAATTTCAATTAGAATTTTAATTAATTAAAAATTAAACAAAATTTTGAATAATGACATTTTCCAAAATATTACAAAAAAAATTATTTTTAAAACTCCTCAAATTTTTTTTTTAAAAAATGTCTTTTCAATGATGTTTTTCCATACGCCTTTTTTCTATTTTAAATCAATTTTTTAAAAAAAATATATTTCAAGTATATTTTATAATAATAATATATTTTATTACTGATGTTAAGTTCAAATCGCTGGTTCAGTTGTTTCTATTGATATTTCACCCTAGCTCTTTTATATGATATGATATTTATATTATATGATATAATGATTCGATTTATTTGTCATGTTGAATAGATTGAATTCAAAATCAAGCAATGATGAAAAAATTTTGAAGTGCGCCCATTTTTAAATATTACTGTTCTTTCTTATGATATAATTAGATGTATAAAGATATAGATAGAAAAATAAGGAAATGCATAGAAAAATAAACAAAAAAAGGCGTAGCTTCTAAAAAAATATAAATTATATATCAATCTAAATTTCAAGTGTAAAAATTTTTTGTTGAGGATGCCATTAAAACATAATTACAACAATTATTCAATTAATTTTTTAGTAGCCATTAATTTTAGTGAACCAAATAGTTTCCAACGGCAGTTAATTATTTATTTTTATTCCATTTTAAAATATACAAAGGTGTCTCCAAAGCTGGTTAATTATTCTATGAAATTGATTTTTACTCCATTTTAATATACACAATTTTTTTTCTTTTGATGATGCCAATTTAGTTGGCATGCAGTTTCTTTCCTGAATTTTTGCAAATTGTTAAAAAAAATTGCATAGTTTTAATGATAACTTCATTATTTTAATGGAATCCATATTGATTTCATCGCTTTAGCAAATGTTTAATCACAAGTGTAATTTTTTTTTTAAATCTAAGGAAAAAAAAAAGATTATGTTTATTATTTGCCCGCACATACAGTTCACATGAAAAATAAGAAAACAAAGATACTTTATCGTGAAAGACGACTTGCAGTCAGAAGGCAGATTACAATAATAGTTATTTTTTAATGGTATTATAGTGACATGCGACTTCATTCCCTTAAGAAAGCTTATGCACACTATAAACTGAATATGTGTGAGATTAATGAAATAACTTGGCTTCAATATGTATCATCATATATTTTTTAAAAAATACTTTATCAAAAGAATTATGATCATCAAGCTATGCATAAGAGAATTAATTGAAATTGAGTATTAACAACATGTACAGGGTTTGGTTACATCAAACAATAAACAAGTCACCAACGGCTGCTAGTGAAAAATAATATATTCAGATTTTCAGAGCACAACTGTAAATTGTTGTCAGTTGTATCTGCAGTTGAATGAATACCTCAGTTAACGGTTTTTTAAAACATATTCGTTCTCGTTATTTTTAAATTCCAAGAAAATATTTTATTTTTTTATTCCAGCATTAATGCAATTAAAATAATATAAAAAGATTTGAAATGGCGCTCTGTTCAATCTGTCATTTACTTAATCTGAAAGAATATTATCGCTCTTTGTTCCGAAATAAGCATTATCAGAGGAAGTAAATGCATTAGAAAAGAATTTACTCAGGTTAAATTAATGTATGCAGATATAAATTTTGTATAACTAAGTAGTGCAAAGCAAATTCATTTCTTATCTCTATTGCCCTTTTCACATTAAATTTATTTAAATTCAAATATTTACTCAGATTCTATAAAATGGATACCCATAGAAGTTAAATATATTCCCGATTCTGTTATATTTTTTGATGTCATATTACTCTACAGAAATATTATCACTAGAGTAAACACAAGAAGAAGAGAAGAGAACAACACATCTTTATTTAAGTTACGTTCTGCATAATGCCTTATATCAAATTATTATATCTTTTATTTTGCCACTGCAGATAAGGAAGCAATTTCGTTTTATAAATAATAATCATTAATTATTATCATTAATTGATTATTTATAGAGCTGGATACTTTTGATAGTTATATCATTTTTGCCGTTTTTTGATTATAAACGTAACTGCAAGTAAAAATGAAGTGATTACATCTCTTTCTATGAATTAAGATTTTGTCCATGATGAATTAAAACATGAACTGGCGTTGTCGTTAGAATATATTAATTGCAGTCTAACTTAGTATATTGTTTATTTCATTTCTCTCAAAAAAATGTGTTACCGAATATACAGAACATAATATTGCTAATAGATATTTCAAAATAAGAGAAATTTGCTTTGGCCTTTTGTCTGCAAAACTTTCTAAAAAAAATTTATCAGCATAAGATCCAGTTTTTTGGGATAACTCGTTCTAACTTAATGTTTCTGATTTATTTACTCCTTAGCAAAGAATGAAACTATTTGGAATAAATTATAAACATTTCAAAAGGAATGCCACGAATTTAATCATAAACATTTATTTTTCATAAACTTTATCATTAATAATTCAAAGAAGACATAATTTTGACCATTATTTATTAAAAATTCCATTTTCAGACCTTTATAAGCAAAGCTTTAAATTACTATTTATGTGCAATACTATAACTGTAACAAAAGAAAAAGTATTGTACCATATGAAATGTATATACTACACTCCCGAGTATCCGACCTAAAGTGGTAGAAGTGCTGGCTAGATAACAAAACAGCCAAATGGCTAGAATTCTTTGAATTAATTTCTTTGCTCAACAGAAAACAAAGATGTTATACAAAAATTCGCTGTTATAAAACGTATTTTCTCACTTTTTGTTGATTACTATGTCTTCCATTTATTTCAAGTCACATAAAATGTGAACTTGGCCGTGGTCCGGTGAATCATAGAAGCAGTTTCTGGCAACATATCGACTAAAAACAGAAAGCTCTGTACTGGTAGTGTATATATGTTTATATGCTACACTGCATGTTTTAAGAATTTATTAGAGAAAAAGTAAGTTAAAGAATATAAATTGTTCAAATTTTATTTTCACATTTTGCATCACAACTAACTAAATTTTTGCTGTTATACCAGAGTGTAGTCGCTATATAGCGTGTATTTGCTCCTACATTGTCACTACATTTTTTTTCGTTTATCACCCATTTTGAAATCTTCATTGCAGTGCACTCAAAAAACATTAAACATACCACAAGAACAATTTACGAATATTGTAATTGCTGTGCAGTTATAATCAGGAACAACGGCAACAACTGAGGTTCTTTACACACTGACGAAACAATGAACAACTAGCAGAACGCTGCTCCTTTCCTACACAACTTGTATTTTACATGCGATTCGTAGGAGGATGGTAGCAGACACCCGCTTCCAATATCGTGACAATGTTGCCAATGCAATATCTTGCCTTCCACATTTAATTATGATAAAAGAAAGCTAGACAAGATAGACAAAGATGCTCAGGAGTGTATTGTGCTTTAAAAAATGTGTTGAATTAAGGGAAAAGAACCACTAAATTGATATTATAGATAGAATAACTTTTTGAACTGTAAAATATACAAAAAGCATTTTACGTCATAATTTTTTCAGTAGTAATCATCAAAGATCGTTTGAGATATTAAATATATTTCTCTGAAAAGCTTATTCTTTTTTTATTAAAAACATATTCTTTAAAGATATTCTGCCAAACTTGATCTCTCTGAGTCTAACAATCCGTCTTTTGAACGCCAATGATTGGCACGTCCCAGACTATAAGTTGAAATAGAAATTGTTTTTTAAGAATATCAGTGCCGTTGATTCATATTCTTTTATCATATAATCGGAGTGCTAAACTACGATTCATCAATTTCTATTGTAACTTTCTGTGTACAACATACACAGAAAGAATACAACAATTTTCATACATGGTATAATAATTTCATTCTTGAAAAAATAAATGGAAAAAGTGCCATATTCTTTCAAAACAAATAGAATATAAGAAATGATGGATAACTCTGTTTAAATTCAAAAACTTGGATATAAAAGGAAACGAAAGGGGCAAAGAGAGTATTGATTAAACAGCGAAATGGAAAGTGTGAGATTGTGTGTTTTCGTTGCCTGTGGTATATAAATTTGAAATAAGTAACTTCAGAAACTTTAAAGAAGTTTGATAATATCTTCGGAAAAAATTTCAGCTTTACAGAAGACTATGGCAGTCTCAACACCAGAAATAGCTTATAAAGATTAGCTTAGTATCATATGTCCGAAATGATGATCGACTGATCCAAACGAAATGGAACCTTTGTTTTATTCATAAACGCAGCCATGAATGGTATCAAAATATGACGCTACTCCCCAAGGAAATAATATCGCCTCTTGGAGGTTCTTTGTTGAGGAATCAGTTTCATTTCTTCGCAAATCAATAACATTTGTTTAATTTTCGTCTTTTAAATCAATAGATCTTCACTTGAATATGAAAACCCTTGAAAATAGGTATTATAATTCTTTGTGATCCATTAAAAATTTTGGAATTGAAGAAGATAATAATTTGGAAATCCTTCTATCTAAACTACAAATACAATAATAATAAATTTATTGAAACAATTTTTAAATACATAATTTATTAAAGCCTTAAAAAATAATTTATTTTTTAGTTTCATGGAATCCAATAAGAAAAAAAGGTAGTTTATATTAACTATTATGGAATCCTGAAATCATTTTTTTCTCAAATTCCCAATTAGATAACGTCTGAGAATTAGGCTCTAGAAATATTAAAGGAGAATGTAAATGAGATCTCACAAGTATATAGGATTTCAAAACTTTCACCACAGAAAAAGATGGGAAATTAGGTTTCGAAGTTATAAAACATAAAGCAACACAAATAGTAGTAATATAATCACGAAATAAATGACAAACAAAATATCTGTAAAAAAAGTTTACTTATAAAACTTTGAAAATTACATTAAAATCTCTCTTCACCAATAAAGCAAGAACATGTGCTTCAAGAAATCTATTTCTCTAATGTGGTATTTGTAGAAATTAAAACATGCGAGATCTATTGCTATGCTTTTAGAACTGTTGGTCACAGTTTAATAAATAATATTGAAAATTGCATCGATTATTTATATAAAAAATTATTTAAAATCAATTATTAAAGATTTCGCAATTTTGTATCACAGAAAACCAAAAAGAAGTTATTTAAAATTAATTATTAAAGATTGACTATGCAAAATTTTGTATTTCAGAAAACCGTAATTAAGTGATATATGAAACTGACCACGTATATTATCACATGAAAATTGGTGTTCTTATGAGTTATATCATACGACATCGAATATCTGCCTGATTAATAGTTCTATTTTATCTGAATTTTATATTTTCACTTTGTAGTGTTATAAATCTCTGCCCGATGAATATGGTGAAAAATAAAATAGGCCCTATAACATATAGCAATGCTTTCTTTATTCCACAAAAAAGCACCAATAGTAAAACACAGCCGATGCATACATAGAAACAGAACGCACATAGCAAATCGTTTGTAAACAATAGTATTAGCACAAATCACTCAGAGAAAACTCACTGGAGATCAACACTCTGAAGATAAAATTTCTTCGCCTGGCTTATTTTTGCTTTCTCGCATTTGTATAGTCTGCAGTATAAGGATTAAAAATTCAAGAAAAAGCTACAATCTCTAGTTCTAACAAAGAAATCGCCAAAAATCTAGCACTTCCGATAACTTTCATTTTTCTCGCCAAGCCTGGGAGTTGTTGACCTGACATCCATTAAAAATATCGATAAAACTCTCTTCCTTATAATGAGACTTTCTGCACTGGTTATATTACAGATTCATGAAAATTTATAACGAAGCTTCATAATACCATACGTTATGTAGCTCGTCGTCTTCATTATATCCACATTTTGTCCCATAGTAATTAATAACCGATTCGAATCCATTATATCAAGAGTTGAAAATCGTAAAGGAAGTAGAATTGTTCGTATCTACTTAAGCCTACTTCTCCTCTTCGTAAATACATCACATATTCCTTTTGCTTTAAATACTAAAATTTAAGATTGAAAATCTTGCTTTCCAAAGTGCTAATATTTCTGTATTACCGGATGCAAATTTCAAGAGAAATTAAAATATTTGATGATTCAGTTGTTATATTATTACTAAATATATTGCGAAATATAATTTCAAAGCTAAAATTTTACGTATTAAAAACTTTCTTTTGTTACAGTGTAATAAGCAGCTATTATGTCCACTATTTCTTGCGATTTTTCTCAAATAAAAATGCTTGGTCTCACTTCAATTAATTATGTAATTATCAATTTTGGTGATCCTTTAATGCAATGACCTTTTTTAAATATTGTTCAACATTTTCACTCATGCAAAATTAAGTCGTATGTTAAGTTGCTCTTCTAATGAAATTGAAGATCTTATTTCTTTGGAATTACACACATACAAGCACTTAAAGATTTACAAAAAAAAATGAAATGTAAAATCATGAAAGTCTCAAACTACTTCTAATGTTCTTTCAGTCAAATTCTTTTTTCATCATTCTTGGAGCCAATTTGGCATTTTGCAATACCATGCTTGTCTTTTATTTCTTAGAGTACCCAAAAGTTATTTCTGATCCAAAACAAGATTTGACAGTATTCATTTTACCACACTTATGTAGATCTATCTTCAGAAATTTCACAGAATAAATGTGGAATACAAACTGCAAGCCCATTTGAAAACGATGCATTTATCAATGTGTACATTGAAATGAATTATGAAATTATAAAATGAATCCTTTAATTATCGTTTAACTCATGTGACATTTTTCAAAATTATTTTGCTTTAATAATTTTGAAAGCGTTTTTGTTTGTTAATAATCAATAATTAATCGAAATTTTACTGAATGATATTTAATTATGTTATTAAAATTATTCATGGAATGATATTTTTTATAAAATGATGTTGTGACTACATAAAAATGTTGGCTGAAAAAGTATGTCTAATATCTCATTTTTTGACCTAAAGTTTGTTTGTTCTATGAAAAAAAAATATATGTTTAAAATGAATAATTTTATGAATTTAATTTCTTTTTTAAGGCATTAAAGAGCATGGGGGGGGGAATCCTTTCAAGTATTTTAATATTTAAGATTTATGATTTGGATTAGAAAAATATTTTTAAGCTTATTCCTTAAGTTTCTCCAATGGTCGTTTGGAGAATTTTCTTATGAAAGTAATATAACTTAATGGTTAAATACCTGCAAATTTTGAAAGCAGGACAACACATCATTCCTTTTTATTATTAAATGTTCGTCATTAAATATGTGTGTGTTATTTTTTGTATATTAAATTTAAAATTCCAGTTGGAAAAGTTATTCACACATGAGAGGTTGTTTAATATAAACTTTAAGTTCAAATTAGTAAGAGCAAAAAAAAAAATTATGAAAAAAAAAGCTGTTTGACTCTGTATTGACAACTATCCATTAGGGATTTTAACTCTTTTATTTGGTATACTATATTTCACCTGCTTTCTGTTGTGTATTACAAACTTCAACATTCGATGTGTTTGCTTTTATTTTTTGTGTTATTTTTAAATATCGTTTGGCGCTTCTGTTGTGATGATATTGGATGATTTATGCTTTTAATACAAATATACTATACTTAATATTTTGCAATAAACTTTCCCACATATTAATAAGTCTGTAACTGCATATAAAACGAAAAAAATCTTAAAAAAGAAAAATTTATTCAACTAATAAGCATTTAAACATTTTATAAATCTTTCCCTTAAATTTAGATTTAGATCCAATGCAATCAACTGGGATTTTAATAGTCTATCAATTAAATTTGAAAAAACTGAAAATAAAAATGTATATAAAGATTTATTTTATATATTTCATTTCATATCATAATCAGTATGAATATGTAAAGATTCGTCCGATTTATCTTAAAAATTAAAATTTTCAATGATGATAAAAAAAGTGAAGCACTTGTTTTAAAGTAATAATAAAAACAACGAAAGAAATAAATTTAATGAACTTTTTCCTATGTGTTTCCTAAATTCGGCAAAATTTTGTCTTCTTATTAAATAATTAATGGCCTAAAAAATGCTTAAAAGTTGAAAGCGAAAATTTGAAAACATATGTTTTATTAGCATTGTGTTATTAATTATTATAATGAAAAATATCTGATACTGTCTGTAATAAGAATTACCTGGAAAACTTCAATTTTGTACTCTTTACAGGAATATACTATAAGAAAACATTAAAAGAGCATGTAAATAAAATAACCCCATACAAATTGACGTAAAATATTTGAAAATTTCAAAAAAAAAATCTCAAGATAGTCTATATGGATCTAGGAAATATTATTTTATATTTTTTAATACGCTTTAAAACCGTAGTATATCAAAAAATTAATTTAAATAATTATTCAATTTTATAGAGTGGTAATATAATTTCAGAATAGGGGGCAGCGTTAGGGTACTTTTTTAATAGACTGAACTTTGAATAATATTGTTAAATGATTTGTTTTAGTCCTGTTTCGTTCTGTTTCCAGTTATAACAAAGAGAGAAAAAAGCTAATCTCTATTTTATATCTTAGAGAGTTTTAAAGAAGATTTCAAAATTTTTAGGATTCAAAAATTATCCATTAGCAAAATTCTTTTTTCTAGCTTTCAGATGAATAATTCTGTAATAATTTTGCTTCATCGTAAACCACTTGATTATCACTATTTGGAAATGTAAATTGCCACTCCTTATACCATTCATCACACAATAACTATCTTTAATCTTAATATTTTACCATAGATAATGGATTCAAGGTGCGTTATGCTAATTATCTTGTTCTTTTACAGATTATAATACCAAGCCAAAAAACAAAGCGAAGTGAAAAGTGTAAATGTATTGATACTGAAGCTTTAAAATAACGAACAATTAAAGCTGTAAATTCTAAAGCAGGAAAAAAAATATATCAATTAGAACGTCGTATAAAGTATTTAAGGTTAAACTTACAATTTCAATTGGCATTTGAACCTGGGAAAGAGAAATTCAAATACGATTTTCTGCACTAACGCTAAAAAATTATTTTCTACATAAAAAATCTATGTTTAGTACAGCATATAAATAAAGTAGGAAGAATCTGAAGAAGAAATAAGTTCAAAGTTCGGCTTATAAGTTTTGAATGGCCAATATTAAAAATTGATGTTTCAAGTATAATAAAAAAAATAGCTGGAAAAGAATGGCTGTTACATTTTATGACAAGACAAAATTATTTATCCGAAAACTAGAGAAGACAACATTATCAAGGGAACAACTTTGATCCTCAATACGTTGCAATCTTCTTTAAAGCCCTCGAATACATACGGTAGAGAATAAGTCTATTCTCTTCATTGCATCTGGCAGCATAACGAAGTACTAAAACAATAACCACATTATCCAAGATACACTCCACTAAAGAATATCTGGATATTATTCTTTGTACTGGAGCTAATTAATACGCTATAAAATTGAATAATTAATTGTTTAAATTAAGAAATGTCATTTAACCCACTTTTAAAACGGATTAAAAAGTATGAAATAATTCCTATTATTCCCATATAGATGATGCAGATTATCTTAAAAATGTATTTTTTTAAATTAAATTTAATTTAAGTGTTTAAAATGAAAAATTTTAAAAAAATCACAGTCACAAATTTTTAAGACTATTTTTAATGAAAATATATGTGGAGTTATAAATCTACATAGGACTAGGAGCAATTATTTTATAATTTTTAGTCCATTTTAAAAACATGGTATGTGAAAAAAATATTTAAATAATTTAAATTCAAGTAATCCAAATAACGGGAAGTAATCTTTTGTTCTAGTTTGAACTTAAATAAAAACTAATCACACTAATGATATTTTAATTTCTTTTAAAAACAAAGTAAAAATATTTCATTAATTTCATTATTTTATAATTTATATAAATTATAAAATATATTTTGCAATAATTAAATTAGCAGTAATTTCAAAAAAGTAATAATACAAAGCCCCACTTTTTCAGTGATATTATATATATAGGAAAAAAAATTATTAGAAATAGGTTAAATTCTCAATATGTGTGTTACATAAGCTTTCAGTTTTTGCATGCATTTTTCATATGTTTTAAAAACATTTTTATTGCTCGCTAACAACATGACATCAGTGAAAATTGTTACTTTTACCAATCTAGGCCCGAAATATAAAATCAACTTTAGCTTTAATTTAAAACTTTATTATTATTCAAACATTTTCAATAAGTTTGTATAGTTTCTTATGTTACTCCACAATTAATAATTTTACTTTACAATATTTTTTTTTTTTTTTTAGTCTTTAAACATTGTTTAAACTTCAAGAAGCTAAAATAATCTAAGTTAACTGTTTATCGTATACGTACTTAAAGTGGATTTGTTGCCATGTATACCTCTTAATACTTCTTAAATAAGAATAAAGCATATTTATTCGAACATTTTATTCTTGCATTCCCTTCTTTGAAATTTTTAAATTTTTTACCTAACTTCATAAATAAATATTTAAAAAATTATTTTCCAGAAAAACCATATTAAAGAAAATACATCGCTTCTTTTTTTTTTTTAATTTTCATTTTCAAATATTTAACGATAAATAAAAAAAGGAAAGTAGCATTTCACTTGAAGCATCTGGAATTTTACATGCCCGATACTTAAGTTACAATGTTAGGTTAGAATGCCTGCTCTCAAGATGTTAGATACATTTAAAATACTCATTCTCATGTAAATAGCAGAGAAAAAAAACTTTACAGTATCGCTTTCACGGAAATTGAATTTTGCTTTTTCGAACAAGATTCGTGCCCGTTCCAATAAAATCTTCTAGCCTTTTATAAAGGATATAATTCTTTTCTCATTCACTGTTTCTTTTCTGAAAAAAAAAAACTGAAAAAAAAAATCATAGTGCTTAAACATGATTACCCCCGTTGAAAGTGTCGCTTTGGGATTTTGTTGTTGAAGAATAATTTTGTTTGGGGACAATCTGTTCAAACATTCTAAAAGGAGAATGCAATGACAAATAAACATAAATGTCTAAAGAAGATTACCAAAAGAAGATTGGTTGTACTCTTAGGAATGCATCAGGAATTCCTGTTTTTATCTGCTCATTTATGCAGAATCTAGGATAGAATATAAGCTCTAAGACGTGTAGTTTTAAATAATACTTTTACTAAATTATTGATAAATATAATTATGATAGAAGAATAACTGAGCTAAGCAAAAAAAAAAGACATTCCATTTATATAACATTAAAAAAAGATTATTCTAAATAAAATGAGTGCATTGAAATGCATAAAACTAAATTTTCAACTTTTAATAACACAAGCATTTAACTGGGATTGCATGTAAATTTTCCATTTATCTATACTTATAATAAAGCTCAATGTGTGTGTGTGTTGGCGCTCTACAGGCCAGGTCATTTGACATACAACTATCAAATTTGGTACATGTATACCTTAGAGGTCGGGAATGTGCACCTGGGGTCCCTTTTTTTGAAATTTTAATTAGAATTTTAATTATTAGTTAAAAACTAACTTTCCCGCCAAAAAAATCTTCCATTTGTTCCACCGCCAACTTTTCCGCCAAAAAAATCTTCCATTTTCCACACCGCCAAATGAGTAAGGCTTTACTTATTTTTTTCTCCCAACAGAATTGAGGCTAGGGTTAACATTTTTCGGCGGATTATTTCAAACGATTCTGTTTATTTTCTTCATGTTTTATGCATTTAAAATTAAACATTGTTAATTAATCCATATTTCAGATTCATTCTGAAGTACTTTTAAATTAAAATAACACAGAATAAAGGAAATTAAAAATGTATAACCTGCATAGCGTTACCCCAACTGGCGTAGAAAAATTCACGCATTTGCGTTAACGTAACTGGCGAAGAAAATTCAAGCATGCGCATTGTTTTCTGACTGTTGACATGACAACGAAGGGATGATTTAAATTATTTTTAGGTTAGTTGCATGATTTTTTAAGTAAATTGTATTTATGTTAATTATATATTTTTTGTATATGCTTATAGTTTTAAGTACATCGTTTTTTAAGTATTTTTTTAAGCTGTTTTCAATGATTTAAATTATTTTTAGGTTAATTGCATGCTTTTGTAATTAAATTGTATTTATGTTAGTTATATACTTTTTTGTATATGCTTATAGTTTTAAGTACATCGTTTTTTAAGTAGTTTTTTTAAATCTGTTTTCGACCGATTATTTTAAACGATTCATTTTATTTTCTTAGTATTTGATGCATTTAAAGTGAAACATTGTTAATGAATCGATCTGTTCATGATGAATCTGAGAAATTTTTGTTGACAAATTCTTGAGATATTACATAAATTAAGAAAGATATTCTTTAGTGCCCATAAAGTTTAAACGCTGAGTGACTCTATTATCAGTAATCATATTATTAAAAAAAATGCTTTGTTTCAGTAAAAAATATTATTATATTAATTGCAGATTAATCATTTACACTTTAATTTAAAGCATAAATTCTACGAGGGGTAACAGAAAATTAGAGAGACACATATCACGTTATGACTGAAGGCCTTTATAATATTAGGAGTGCATTATATGACTATCAAAATATGAAGTTTTAAAATATTTTGCTGAAGAATCTATTAAAGTTGGAATTGCGTAAAATATTTAATGGTACGACCGGAGTTTAACCTCCTGCTTGGAGCAATTTTTAAAAATCGCCAACAACGGCCTTGCGAAATATTCAAAAGCAATAAGCAGATGTTCAATTATAGTCCATAATAAAGATTCCCAGCTTTGGCGCGTTATCGCAACTTTTCGAAGAAGGGGGTTAAACTCCGGTTCAACCTATTTAATTATTAAAATTTAAACGAACATTAAGATTGGCGAACCATCTGGTCGCCAAAGGCGGCTAGTATACAATATAGTAAATGAAATGATAAATAAAAAAATGTAAATTAAATCAAAATCTTGTGGAACTTATATATTTCATGAATATATACAAAACATTTCGAATGTAATAAAAATGCTGCCTTAGTTTTTCCTTTGGTTTCTCGAAAGAAATTAAAGAAATATTGTATTTTGATTTCTTATTTGTATATATATTAGGAAATGGGAAAATGAATTCATATATATATATATATATATATATATATATATATATATATATATATATATATATATATATATATATATATATATATATATATATAATTCATATATATATATATATATATATATATATATATGCATGCATGTGTGTGTGTGTGAGAAAGAGAGAGAGAGAGTTACAGTGAAAGACCAATATCTGGCAAATATTGGCATTATCCGGGGAATATCGGCATTCGCGCTATACATCCTTCACATCATTACATCATTCACCCGATAAAAATGTCGACACTTACCGGAGAATGTTGACATTCGCATATTTCTTTCATTTTAACATATAAAAATCTAATCGAAGGAATCTAAAGGGGAATCAAGAACATGATAATGTAGAGACTGATATAGGCATAATTTGAAAATTAGCCGTCAGATTTAAGAAACAAACACAAATTGCCGGCAAAAAAATCTTGGCTTATTTTTAATTTCATGACCAATATAAAATTTGCTGATATTTTGGAAAATGCATATATATTTATATTGCTCTATTAGATCTCGCCCATTTTCTCACATTCTGATTCTGGCAGAAGGATCACATCAAGATTCAAGGAAATAATTTCTCTTCAGAAGTGTGCTGAAAATTTTTTCATATTTATACAGGGAGGAACAGATTAATAGATGTTTCTGAAATAGTAGCTAAATCTTTAGTTTTGATGATAAATAAATTTACTAGCAAATATGCGTTCATTATTTTATGGTATTGACGCTTCTGTAACCAAGTTTCGCAGAATGTCTGCGAGGATAGAGGCTTGAATTTCTTAAGATCGCTACTCTGAATTTTGCACCTTTTTTCGAGTACTTTGTGTTGTTATCTAACGTTAGAGAGAAAAACTGTTCAGAAGATTTTATACCTGTGACGGAAATTAAGTTGAAAAGCAGTCATGGATTCACTTCTCCTCACAAAACAAAAATTCTGCTTCCTAACTTCAGGATCAAGTTTGTTGCATAAATAGAAGATACGATTATATATATAGCGTTTGCAATTTTCCGTATGCAAATCTATTTTTCTAAAATTCATAGAAGCTTTCACAATTTATCATTTATTGTTATATAACTGATCTTCTTTTGCAATCAATAGGAGAATTTTCAATGGTAATTTCCTGACAAAAGGATCTTTTTGCCTGAAGGAATATTTAATTAAAATCTTTATAATAAATTTTATTTGAGAATGGCCTTAGCTCCTTATAAATTATAGCAATAAATCTAATATTTCCATTATAAATGTGTGAAAATCGATTATCATTGGACAACAAAAGTACATTGAAACTGAATTATAATGAGTTCATATCATCAATATAACAATATATATACCCCTAATTATTAATATTTCTATTTTATATACGGATGCTGTATTTATTATTTAAATAACCATGCATTATAGATGCAATTCGCGAAGTAGTTTTCCATATAAATCTCATATTTTTCATATAATTAATTTTTTTTATCTTTTTTCCATTTATTACATTTTTTATCCTATTTATAATATATCAACTAAATCCCACGAAAGTATATATTCTTTCTTGCCATCATTAAAAGACTATAGAATAAATGAATATATAGAACATTTAAGTTCTTCAAGAAAAATTATAAAACCAATCAAATTTATGAAATATTCTCACAAGTCATATATTTCAAAATATTATCTACTTCAAAATAATTCAACAGAATAAAAAGTTATTTTAATATTCTTCGCCATTTTTTTTCAATAAGCAATTTTCGATTTATTTTCCCAGAATCAGTAGAGCACTGAAACTGCAGACCGGCTCATAATATTATAAAAAGGAAGCTTCATGAAGTAATTCAGCAGAGTGCAAGATGGAATTTTCCCCAAAGGATCAGCATTTTTATTTGTCATCAAGTAAATCGCCTTCTAGAAAGAGTTTCCAAAATAAGTCTAAAGCTGAAATTTCATCCACTGGAACAATTGAAATATATTTTTACGGCAAATGCAATCATCTTCGAAGATTAATAGATGATAATAAAAATTTCACTAAATTTTGCTGAATAAGAGTCAAAGTTTTATTTTGATATTGCTGAGAAATCCTTCATTTCGAGTTGAAAGATTTTTTCCATTAAAATTTCCGCTGAAACTATCTAAAACACTGTAAAAGATTTATTATTTTTTTATTAATCTCGTTTATTTATATCAATAGATATATTTCGTAGGAAAAAATTAATTATATAACAATAAAATATTTTTACAAGAATTTTGCAACAGTTTAAGAATTTATATTTTACTCTGGGACCCACATATGGGATCAACAAATGGATTCAAATCCAAAGTGGCACATTTTATTATTAATGAGCAATGCTGGTTAGAAATTACTAGGATCGTGCAAAAAATATGGACATTAACCATCTCACAGACTTAAACAAACTTCACAAGGCAGCGGGACATCGAAAAATCGACATTCGAGATCATGAATTATACAGAACAGAACGCCGTCTCATACCCCCGTATCCGTAACCATTCTGGTCACTGAGCTTTATGCCATCATGAACTATACAGAATAATCACAAGGTTTTACCAATGGAAAGCAATTAAAGAGAACAGTTATTATTTCACCGACGTCACTGTAAGCATAGACAACAAAACTGGAAGGTGATTATCCCGGTCAGCACTAGATTGAATGATTTTTGTGAAAAAAGGGTTTCAAGAAGAGATACCATTATCATATAGTGTCGGTGTACCGTTGTCCGCACACCTACTGAAGCGAATAAATGTCATCAAGACGAACTGTGTCCCGTTAGTTGGCCAGTATCAACAGAAGAAATACAGGGTGATCAAGAAATAACAGGAGGTGCTCGGAGCCCTCTAGCTTATTATGTACTGGACGAAATATAACAAAATTTGGCCATCATACACATTAAAATACGCGGTTTCCATTTATCAAAAAAAAAAAAAAATAGTACCAAAAAACGCCGATAGGAAAAATTTCGGCACTGCGATCGAAAACTTTATCATGCATTTTGCATATACGATTGCTTTGTGACTCGATATCGAGGATAAAAAGGAAGGATTGAGGGAATTCAAGTCATTCTGCAAGAATTCAAGGGTCGATGGCTGTGTCACTACGTGAACGTGCCTTATTAGTCAGGCTGTTTTATCAGCGGAATGCAAATGGCAGTGCTGCTCATCGTGAATACCAGCGGTTAAAACAATTCGCAGAGTACCAATGACCATAACTAACTTATGAAGAATGGTTGACAGATTTGAAACAACAGGAATTCTTGATGTGCAGCCAGGCCGAGGACGTAAAGTTAACAAGCAGGAACAAGTTGAAGAAGATGCAACTGCCGTTATGGATGAGGCGATAGCTAATAAGCAGTTTATCAACAGTGCACGTTCAATATAAAGACAAACAGATACCCCGTTCTTGACGATGCAGAAGATATTGCGTAAGATCCTGAAATTTTATCCGTATAAGATAACACCCATTAACTGATGACACTGATCTCAATCTTGGCAATTTTTGGTTATGGCGGTTCTGATTCACTTGAAAGGCGTTATGTATCAAGCACATGTTCCTGACATTCCTCCTTTAAAAGATCAGATAACGTTACATGTCAGACGAATAAATGCCGATATGCTGCGAGCCACCGTAGAAAACCTCGTGTACCGCACGTAATTATTGGAATATCAAGTTGGAGCTTACCTTGAGCCAAATTTGTAAGTTGTTATAATCGTTTTTCATTGGTATTTGGTGTATTGCTATTTACTGTTTCCATTGGCAGTTATGTATTCTTTTTCCGCACACTTTGCGCTTGCAGCGCCAAGATTTCTCCTATCAACTTTTTTTGGTACTAATTTTTTTTCTTGATAAATCAAAACTGCATACTTTAAATATGTATGGTGGACAAATTTTGCTATATTTTGTCCAATACATAGCATTCTACATTGCTCCTAAACACCTCCTGTTATTTCTTGATCACCCTGTATAACAGCAATCGACAATCTGAGTCCAAGTAACACCTCTTAAATACAGAAGAGGTATTGACCTAATATGGTCCTTTGCTTACATTGCAGACGAGTACAGAGACGTTATGACCAGGGGACAAAGAAGGGTGATCAGGGCGACAAACTAGAGATAGAGGGGCATTATAAAGACAAAACACTACCGTTTTATTTTGTCTTTGTTTAAAACGAATTATGATGACAAGAACAACAAATACCATGATCCTCTTCACCATTTATCCTGATTACGATTGATAGATGAAATTTTTTTTATTATGCCTTGTATTTGACCCTTGCTACGCCAGTAATAAGAGCATAATATTTAACGACAAAGAACAAAATAAGGCTTGATGCTATATCAGGGGATAATCGCAAGCTGTAATCTGTAGACGATGCATTCATAGATCCAGGGAATGGTTCATCACAATCAACTGGAAACTACCAGTAAATAATAGAAGTACCTAGACTTGAATGGGAAGTATGCATAATTAAAGTAATATTCAGTTTTTATAAATAAAATGTTTCCAACAATATACTGCATTTATGTTATTATTTCTGTGTTATCTATATTATATTAACATCAGTAAAACTTCAGCTCTTTTTAGATCAAGGGTGGGGGAACAAATTAGAACTAAAGTATGTTTATCTGTTCGTATCATTGTACTAATTTAATATGACTCCTTCCATATGATTTACAATTGATTAATTCCTTACTGATCAAAATCCTCTAGTTTATTAACAAAAAGAGAAATTTTACTTTAGAGTTGAATTTTTATACATCATTAAAGGTTTGATCATATGTAGTTTTCTTCAAGGTTAAAATATCTCACAATCAAGATAAAAGGTCTGGGGAGTGTTCTGAACATGGCAAAACATATTAGTCAGATAGTTTTTAAAGTGAAAGAAGTGTTTTTAGGTCAAACATTATTTGTTGTAATTTATATATTTTTATTCTTTCCAAGCTTTCCTATATATGTAGACCTGAAAGTAAAAGTGATAAGTAAGCCAGATTTATGCCATCATTTCTCTACAAAGTAAAAATGTATATAAAGATTTTATTTTCAAAAGTATTAGATTATAAATAAAACTATTGAATTTTTAAGAATTTTGATGTCTAATTACTTATTTGAAATCTGTGTAAACATCATTTAAATTATTATTTCTACACTCATTACCAATTTAAGAAAGCATCGCTCTGTAATTCAGCAAATAATCCTTTTCATAATCTTTAAACATCTCCTAAAATAAAATGAGCTTGAATTCATGTCAAAACAAAATAAGAATTCATACAATTCATGGTGTGTATGCGTATACTTTTTCTGCAATTTTTCCATGGGCTAGTATTAACATGCATTGATATTTCTAATAATAAAGTTACCGATTTTCAAATGTTATTTTACTTGCAACAGGGTAATAACAACAAATATTTTTTTTATATTGTTCCTAAAAGAAAAAAATGTCACATTGTTGAATCTTTGAATATTTATTATTTATAATTTTAAAATCAAAATAATCAAGTAGCAAGAAATTAAATAATTATTATTTGATTTTTTTTTTATTTATTAAGTGGTTTTTTCCTTTTTAAAAATGCAACATTTAACTTTTAATTTTATTAAAAATATTCTCAGTACCAAAACAGAAGAAAATTTACTTGAGGATACATGAGCTCATTGGAATACCTAACGTCTTTCAATCGAAATTTTTGCCGTGGCTTTTACCAGTTAGAACGGTGTTTTGTGAGATTTTATGTGTGGTTTGAACTATTTTTATGTAAACGATGGTTATTTCTAATACAATGTAAACAAGAAAAATTTACAAAAGATTTCACAATCACTATTTTTCTTATTTACGCTGCTACATGAAAAAACACTTCAAAGTTTCATCAGAGTATATGTGGAACACAAATTTCAAGCACAGCTACAACCTTGATTTTTATTGTTGCATTTTATGGAATCTCATCTTTAGTTATTGCACATTTTTTGCGGCACTTTAACAAAATAAATTTTAAGATGATCTTTTTAGGTTCCTTCATATCTTATTTTTTATAGGAATGAATAAAATAGAGAGACTAAACCTAATACTATTAAGCTTTATTATGAATATTCAAAAATACAATCAAGAAATAATATATTTTTTGGGAATATTCGTAATAATTCTCAAAAATCTTAACAGGAATATTATGTTTAATAACTCAGCTTTAAAACAAGTTTATAAAAAAATATTCTACAATAACATATTTAAACCGAAGACTTTTACCAAGCTTAATATTTTTAAACAGCACATACTAAGTATACAAGATAGTATGCTGAAGAAAATAATTATACAAGTCTTCAGTCAGAACAAATTTAAAAATTAATTATACAAAAGTTTTCAATCAGAGCTATTTTACGAAATAATTATGCAAAACTTTTCTGTCAGAACTATTTTACAAAATAATTATACAAATGTTTTCTGTTAGAACAATTTTACAAATTAATTATACATAAGTTTTGTCAGAACATCTTTGCAAATAATAATTTTCCCGTAATATCTATTACTAGATAATCCAATATTGTGTTATTTTTTATTTATTTTTTCCATAACAGTATACTAGCTCGGAAGAGAATTGGAATTTGTAATTGAGAATATATTATCCTGGTGCAAGTTATCGAGTGATATATCTATGATATTTTTCTATATTCTTATAATTTTCTATATCCGTACAATATCGCGAATATATCATGAAAATATTAAGAAACATTTTATCTAAAAAGAGTATAAATTTGTTCTTAACGCTTCGATTATAACTTTTTTTTACTTAAATTAATTATTATATTTCGTTTACTATCAGCACGAAGTCCATTATGTTCCGTTTATATTTAAATTGGATAAGATTTTTTTATAAAAACTTTGTGATTTAGTTTTATTGATAAAGATTTTTATTGAAATTGATTTATTACACGAAATTATTTGCACTGCATATATTTGTTTTAATTTTAGTTTTTCATGTTTGAGTACAGCTGGCTCATTTCTTTGCTCAAATTGCGAATAAACAGTGGAGTTATTCTTATTGAAGGTGCAAGTGCGGTTATCTTTATTTTGGAACGAACACATTTGCCGTAGCGTTAGTTTCTGTTTCTTATTTTATTTTTTCTGTTAATAATTAAACTTATTCGATAAAAAAAATCTAGTAAATGTTTTGAAAAACGATAATTAATATAACTTAGGTCTATACTGCAATTCTTATAAACAAACCACCATTAAAAGCACAATATTATAAATTTAACATCTATAATGAAACACAATAGACTCTAACGTTGATAAAAATTAATTGATACTACAAAAGAACTGAAAATACCAAACATTTCAGCATTTATTTCTATTGTTTAATACTGGATCTTTAATACTGGATCTACACGATTTATTGTTAAGTTCCTTTCATTTACCTAAAAAAAAAACTAAAATTTTATGCTAATTATTTGAACAAATAATAGTCACAAACAATCAAAAGTTCATTTGTTGAATTTTATCGCTTCTTTACCTTTCAGAAACCAAAAAGAAGAAGAAAAACGTGGCTTTTAAATTAAATAACAAATGATCCGAAATATTTTTTGTGGAACTAAAAAAATTAAATATGTATTTATTTATTTTACTATCTTTCTAGCTTCGTTATTAATTTCTTAAAAAATATTTACTAATTATCACTTACTACAAAACCTATTTATTAATCTTAAATATTTTATTATGGCATTATCTATAAACCCTGGATTAATGCTTATTATATGTAGGTCAAAAAATTTTAAAGCGTAAAATCAGGTGAATATTTTATAGATAAAAGAAATAATAAAAGTGAATTTATTATTTTGTTTAAATCCTATATTGTAAAAAAAATATTTAGAGGCATTTTGTGTTGGCGATTGATATTTAAGCAAACTTTATAAAAATTAAACGAATTCATTGAAATTTCAATTATTTGCATGTCGACAAACAAAATGATTTGAAGCATCTCTCATTTACGAGTCATCTTGTTTGATCCAGAGTTTCTAAATGTATTTTTGAACGTCCGCAAGTGATATTCCCATTAATGTGCCCACTGTCGCCTTTCTTTTGACAAAACAACAACAAAAAAAATGTATTGCCTCTCTTAAGTCACAAATAAGAAATCACAACAGCATGAGTGGTCTCCATAAAATTTTTTCACATATTCGCGAATAAAAATGCTATCCCACAGCCACCACAAAAAATTGAAGACCTTCGATAAAGCAGAGAACACCTTGCATAGCATCGACGTACAATAGTTACGAAATATTAATCTTTGGTGGGAATTTAACATTTTTACTGAATCTATCAAGTGATCTCAGGCGAGTTTTTTTGGCGATTAATCCCTAGCATGCGGCTAGTAGTATCCAAAAATCGAATTTGCACTCTAAACACATTTTTCCCCACTGATTGAAAACTAAAATTGGTACGATCGGAGTTTAATCCCCTGCTTGGTGCAATTTTCAAAAATCGCCAACAACGGTCTTGCGTCGTGTTTTGTGAAATGTTCAAAAGTGAGGGAGCAGATGTCCAATCATAACGCATAATAAAGGCGAAAGATAATACGTTTGCCAATCTAGAGAAAACGATGATTGCCAGCTTTGGCGCGTTATCGCAACTTAGCGCAGAAGGGGGTTAAACTCCAGTTCACCCCTAAAATTTAATAGAACTGCAGTAATAATCACAAAATCACATATCAAATTTGATAAATTTAAATCAATGCGTTTTAGAATGATCGTGTTTACGTGCTCAGAAAGTACATATCAACAAACAATCAACTACTTGTTGGATTTATCTCAAAATTTGATATGGGCCTGATTAACTTTTATAGATAACTATAGATTTTAAATATTCTTATCGTGTTATTTTCGAATAGCCAGACAGACAGACTTCTGAATGGATTTTGCTTAAAATGACAATAACCTACAAATTTGATCCATCTAGCTCCAAGCGTTTTTAGTTAACTTTGTCACAAGTAGACAAATAGGCGGACATAACGCCAAAAATATTCTTTCGAATTTAGGAATGTGGAGATTTGTCAAAATCTCAAATTTTTTGATAATTACAATACTTTCTCCATATTTCGTATGTCAGAAATTAACTAGATATCAAAAGGCGTGATTAGCTTCATAGAAATAATGTTAGAAAATCTGTTGCCATATTATAAACATAAATAAAAGTTATTCTAGCTAATATTTGCAACTCCACAATTCTTCATATTATTTCTGCCGAATTCAGTGAAATTTTACACAGTCATCAAAGTGCGAAAGTTGATTAAGCATTCAATTAAACAGAAAATAACCATGACTTTGTTTTTAACTGCAGTACGCTTTGGTGCAAATCATCCTACGCGAAATATTTCGATACCATCTTAAAAATAAAAATTCTACTTTTTCAGTGATGTCCCTTTCAGTAAAATGCACGATTTCATACTTTTTCACTTTTCTTTTTTCAAATTTAATAATTAATGGAGTAGATGTAAATGATTTTGAGACGAGAAAATGTTTCGAAGATTTGTAAAAATCGTCTAATTTAATCCCTATTCTTATTTTATTCTTTAAAAAAAAATTTAACATTTCAGTGATTTGACGTATCATAATTTATGCATAAAAAAGAAATCTCTCATTCATTCACGCATCAAAAAATATCTCAAACCACTAGAACTAACGAATTGAAATTTGGTAGATAGTTGCTTCTTGCGTAGCACATTACCAAAAATAAAGAATTTTTTTATAATTTTAATTAGAGTTTATTCAAAATTACGCCAAATTTTAACTTTTTTTCGCAGTAATGGTGGATCATGTTGTTGCTCGAAAACCATTTTAAGATCATCTAAAAATTTGAAAATTAGCTTTTCAAAGGCATCAATTTTATTTCCATACATTGTTTTTCTTCATTTTAATGAACTTTTCAAAATTTTGACTTATGATTACTGCGGCAGACGATATATTAAAAAAAATACATTACGGACGATATATTTCCGATTTCTGACTTGTTATCTTTACATTATTTTTTTATCTTCATAAGAAGCGATAAATTGTTTACGGTTTTATTGGATGGTTTTATTCTGTCGGAAATTTTATTTGATAAATATTTTTTGCGAATGCGTTTTTGTTTTTCTGAAAGGAAAAAGATTTATCAGCTTGCATTTCCTGTAATGCAGAAGTTCGCGCCGGTCTATACTATATTTTTTTTTATCTGGCATGTATTAGCATTTACCAAATTTTTCGATGGTTCAGTGCCTGTCGGTTTATATATTTTCATGCATGTTAAAGCAATAACTCAAAAACATAGCGACTTGTATCAATAATTTGGTACGTGATTTGACAAAAATGCATACAAAATGTATGCTCGGTTTTCTTTACTCAGAGGTACAAAACTCTCATTTCTATGACTCTGAAAATAAAAATCTGAGCATTCATGGCCTTTTTAAATAAAATTTTTCCTAAATTTTTGCTAAAATTTTTTCGCACTGAAGGGAAGTAAGAAATAATACATATTTTAAAGTACATGCTAGTAAGTTTCGGATTGACTTCTGGTTAATAAATATCTTTACCTAAATAAATTATATACCACCATTTACAGCTTTATTTCATTGCTCCTTTTAAAAAAGACTAAAAAAATGTATTAATAAGTTATCAATTAAACCTTTTTCAATTTCAATAAAGTGAAAATCTGAATATTCTTCTAAGCAATTGGTACTTAAATGTAAAGAGAAATATTTATTAACATATTTTAAATTAAAAAAACTAAATATTTCTTTAAAATCCAATTAGCACTGCTTTAAGAAATAAGTTAATTCTTTGAATGAAACAACATTTTTAATTTAATATCAGATTAATCTGGCATTTTGTAATATTCTTTGTTTGCATAGGTTTAATTGTGGAAAGGTCTCACAATAAATTATTTCGAAATCATTAAAATAAAATGGAGTATTGAGCTGAAGAAAAAGTATACAGTTTAAACAATAGCTTTTTAGTGAAACATTTTCCAGAATATCTTGTTACGAATTTTCATCGTTGATTAATTAGAAACAGGCAGAAAGCATTACCTGCATTAATTTAAAATAAAAGATTGTTGTGAAATAAATATGAAATACTACCTACAATATCAGTAAAATAATTAGTTTAATTAAAAAAAATTTGTTTTCTGTGTAAGTGAATTTGCAATAAAAAGAATTATTTTCAAAATAAATAAATATTTATCGCAATAACAACTTCAAATAGCAAAGGTGAATATTATATTTTGCTTATTTCTAATAAGCAAAGCTTGCGCATTATGTGAAAAAAAATGAAATAATTTGTCGTTATAAAAGTATTTCATTTTCAATTCTTGGAAATACTTTTAAACGCATGATATGTTACTTAAAGGAATTTTAAATAAATTTGTTAAATGCGCCTTTTTTTTTTTTTTTTTTTTTTTTTTTGAATTTGCTCAATAATCTCGCAATTTTAGAATTAAAGAAAGTAAATATAAAATTAGAATTACTAATTCTGGCATAAACACAGTTCTAATAGTCGGAATGTGAATCTCGGGTTTTCTTTTGAAATTTTAATTAACTAAATATTAAAACGAAATTTTAGCGAATTTCCTTAACATCTTATAGCACGAAAATGAGTTTTACGACATTCGAAAATTCAAACAATTATATTTTCTATGATACGAATTTAGTTGTTGTACAAGTGTTTTCGCTACTTTTGATAAAAAAATTAATTAGTCCATCACTATGTAATTAAATATAATTCTAAATCGTCAGAAATTATAAATAAGTTGAAATTTTAAATTCAGCATAGTTTATTATAAGTATCTCCAAAAATACAGAGGATATTAAAGTGATCCTATAGCTCATCGCTTACTCTTTCAACATCTTTGATCTGATGCTCTGAACGCCTGCTGATATTCATGTCTTAAGTTTATTAACGTCAGTTGATAGGAGGGGAACAAACGCCTTCTGTTGGAAGTAGCCTCAGAAATAAAAATCAGGCATCGCCGTGCACGCATAACTACATCTTTTCAAAGATGCACTTCAGACATACAGAAAAATGTAGGGGTTGAGTTTCTATAAAGCTTCGATATCCTTTAAATTTCTGGTAAAGCTCACACTGAACACTTGTAACTTTATTTAAACTTTCAACTCTTGTTTTTGATTTTCTATGTAAAACAAAACTATTTTGTTTTCTTTTAATAGACCTACAAAATTGCAATATTCATTTATAAAAACCTTATATAATATTTGGCTTTTAACAAAACATTGTTTCCTAACAGTCTAACATAGTTAATAGTCTGAGTTACTGTAAAACTTTGATATCCTTTGGTAGAGTTCACACTGAAAACACTTATAGCTGTATTGAATTTAAACTTTCAACTGTTGTTTTTGATTTCCTATATACAACAAGACCTTACTTTATCTTATTTTCTTTTAATAGACCTGTAAAATTTGGATATTCATTTATAAACACCTTATATAATATTTGGCTTTTAACAAAGCATTGTTTCTTAACAGTCTAACGGATAAGACAGTTTATCGAAGTAGCCAACTACATTGTATAATACGATAAAATGTGAAAGACAATACTGCATAATAATTTTTTTACAATATTGAAGCAATGTGAATTCTAAGATTTTTGTTTTATTAAAATACTACGGTAGAAAATAATTCTCTAGTATTGTGATTTCCCGAAATTGTACAATCAAATTCCTAATATTGTAAAAAGAAACCTAATTACTTGCTAGAACTTGGATAAAATATTACTTTGCAGGACATGTCGTGGTTACTCTTTAAAAAACATTTTCTATATTTATCCAGCGATTTCCTTTGCTATTCCGCTTATTTAAACTCGTAACTCTTTTTTTTTTACCTTTGAAATTCAAACTGAGGAATTTTCGGTTTGTTCAACAGCATTTTATCCATGAGGTTGTGGTGAATAGCATATAATCCAGTTAACAACTACGCTACACAAGCGTACGCTTTTGTATCCTGGTTTAGTTACTGGACTGCGAAACACAAGGTCCCAGGTTCTATCCTTCGCGCATCCCAATCCGCCACAAGGCCAGCAAGGTCTCGAAATAGGAATGTGTAAGAACAATGCATGAAAACAGCTGTAACAATTTAAAAAATTTTAATAGATAACTAATTATACAATACATTACACTTACAATTACACAACAACAATTCTACATTTAACCAATACTTAAATTTACAGATTAACATAATTAATTCTCGAGGTTTACATGTTCACAGTCTTGCAGGTGGCATCATACCTTGGATTGTTGAAGAGGTCGGCGCTTGGTTGGCTCACTGGCATTATTAGAGAGTGTTAAGTTCGAGGGGAGTTGGCGCTTGGTTTGGCTCACTGGCATAATTAGAGAGTGTTACAGTTCGAGGGGAGTTGGCGCTTGGTTAGTGCAACGGCATTATTAGAGAGTGTTACAGTTCGAGAGGAGTTGGCGCTTGGTTAGTGCAACGGAATTATTAGAGAACGTTACAAATGTCTGTCATGGTAGTGAGTTTATGATAAGGAGATTAGATCTAAGGGCGTCATGCATCCCCATATCTGGAATATTCTTTTAATCCCTATTAACAGCACGATATTTTGAATTATTTTTAGACAATACTGAAAACAATACTAAAAAGTCAGACTAATATCGAATACGCATCAATGATATTAAGCAATTTTTAACAGCATTCAAAAGGAGGACTAAAATTTAATTGCTTTTTCAACATTTGATATAGTTTAATTTTGGCTTAAAAATTTATTTCATTTCAAATTTTTTGAAAAAATTGATTGAAACAATTTTTTTGTTGTAAAACCAAAAATTATACTTGAGAGTGAATATTGAAAACAGTATTCGAATATTCACATTCCAGCACGACACTGAAAAAATTTACGACAGCTTTTATTATGAAGAATTTATATGTTTTATACCAAAATTACTATATTTCAACATCAAAAACATTTTGTAGGTAACCCTCCCTTCAGAGCGACATGGCGTGACTCGGGTTTTCTCTTTCTGAGTGTCCATTTAACTCTGAAATTCGAAGTAATAAATCCGTCGGCCGGTTACTTTGAGTAATTGCTTTGCGGATTTTTCAAAAGAACTTGCTTTTTGCTTTCATATTGGGAGTTTAAAGTTATTTTATTTTTATTTTTGCTTTTTTTTTATCACGAAGAATTTTTCTCACTGTTTTTAGAATGATATTCTTAGTATAAAATATTATTTGAAGTTTTCCTGCCTATTTATAAAGTAATTAAAATTAGATTTTCTTTAAAAAAAGCAATGCTCGCGTTAAATTTCTAAAAATGGTAATATTCAATAAATACAAGAAATTAAGTAAAATAAAATTCTGCGAGATATCATTAATTGAAATACATTTTAAAATAACAGATTCCTTCGATTTTTCACCAAGAATCTTTCGGGGATTTTTTTTTTTTAAAAGAAACTCCCATGGAACATTTCCAAAATGTTGCACATGAAGATTTATTTCCAAATTACTGATGAAAAAATAAATTTAAAAAAAAACAGAGATATATGAATATCCAATTCAAAATTATTCATTTTTGTGCATCATTTTTAAACTTTCAAAATATAAATGAACAATTTTTTCCAAATATGGTTCATTCATCAAATGTCAGTTTTAAATTTTTTTCTATCAGAGCAATTCGGTATGTTACGAGAAAAAATATTTTTATGGCTTCGTTTAATATCGAAATAAGAAGAATCTTTTAAATGAAATTCGGAAAAATATCATTATTCGAAAAAAATTAATATATTTTTTATGATTAGGCTACTTTTTGTCTCCATTAGAAATTGAAGAGTTATTTAAGAAATTTTATGAAGATATATCATATTTTAACTACTCATTGACCAAATAAAAACATCTTCAACAATTCTTTATGAATAACTAAAACCTTCGCTATACATACATATATATTCTATTTCGGAAGGCATAATTATGCAACAAACGTAAAATTATTACTTTATTCCATCTCGAGAAGCAAACTTTGTTCAAGAAACGATCATAAGAGATGTGTTAGTCTACATCGCGATACAAGAGTAGAAGAACAAAAGACACCAAAATTTCACAAATATATAATGCATAATATATATATAGCAAAAAATATTTAAAAAAATTATAACTATTATAAATATTAAAGATATGTCACAATACATTGAAAACGTAATAAAAATTTAACCTAGGTCCCAAATCACTCTGTTATTTTTCTCAGAAAATCTCGCATTTTTTTTTTTTGTGTGTGTGTGTTTTGACAAACTATCAAAAGACATGAGTAACTCGAGTTTTATAGAGAAATGTTTTGCCTGATGCTGATTTTTTTTTAACTCAAAAGTAATAAGAAAAAATACCTAAAAGATAATTCGGAAGAAAGTCTCTTTCAAAAGCAATTATTTTGTACTTACTTTTTTAATTTAATCTAATAATAAATTATGATTTCGAAGGAAAATCTCATTTATTTTATTGTATTACCTATCAGAAACCGCAGAGAATTAATTTAATTAAAAGGAGTATTCAGAATTCGATTTAATAATTGTATACTATTTGATGTGTAAACAAGACCCAAGTTTGAACTTCAAGGTAAGGGTTTTCCACTCACTCTCAGGCTCGAATCAAGTGAATTATAAAGATACCAGCAATTATAGGGGTGGCAGATGCTATAATCAATAAAATTTTCTTTCCATAACATTAATTATCTATGGATGTACCTATTAATGGTATTGAGAATTAAACTGTTAAACATTGGAAAACTATTTTTAGTATAAAATACTGGAATCTAGTATTCACAAATATAAAAAAGTCTTACATTTCTCTTTTTTTATTTTAATTTTTTTTTATTATTATAATGTAAAACTTAGCCTGTTATTGGTAAAGGAAACGATGTTTGCTTTCTACTATCAACAAGTCTTAGCAATATTGAGATATTTATATAATACATTTTAAATTCAATAATAGTATGATAACAATATTAGGTAGCTCCAAAACTGCGATTTTTCCAATCACGAAAAAAGAAGGAAAGAAATAGAAGGAAAAATTCACTAATTTGCAAAAGAATTTGAAAACGTTTAAAAGAAAATCTGAGCAGTAAATTTTAAACAACAAGTGACTTTTTTTCAAGATAGAATATATGTCTGTTATAAATGAAACAAAACTACGAAATTGAATTAACTTTCAAATGCCTACAAGAATTAGGAATGTCCCAAAATTGTTGAATCTCAGGCTGTTCTATTTTTTGCCTGTGTGATTATTTAGTCTTGAATGCAAGACGTTGCGTTGTTGCGCAACTATCCAATTGTTTGAATCTCGCCACTTAAATTATTATAGCATTTTCTGCTCAATATCATTAACGTACCTCAGCGATTATTCAAAATTATTCTAGTTCTACCACTGTCAAATGATACAGTGGAAAAGTTAATGTAGAGTCATTCATTTGAAAAAGCTTTTCAAATATATAAAATAAAAATAATTTATAAAGGCATTATTTTTATATTTGATAGTTCTTCACCATTATTGTTTTTTTTTCTTATGAAAATTTTATTTATTAAAGTTTAATATTTTTTCCTTAGCAAAAGATTTCTTTCAGTTCTAGAGCGACGATAACTCAAAATTTAAGAGATCTTTTCTGGCAACGTTTATTCTCTAAGTAAATCCGCGGGTTCGCTTTGGTTATGTTTTTAAAATTGAATCATAATAAAGAAAAAATTTTTCGCCGGATTTTGATATTATGCAATAATGCAGAAAGAAGCATTTGTAAGCCGGATAATTATCTATGAACTTAGAAAGCTATGCTTTTAGAGATTTTCATGATGATTGTATTGTTCTCTGACAGAAAGATTCCAAACTGATTTAACTTGAAAGCTAATCAAGTGGTCAATCCAAAATGATTAATTCCTTTTAAAAATAAAATTGTAAGTGTCTTTAAAATAAAAAGTTTTATTTTCTTGTTGGATTCTTATTTACTGAGCAAGATGAGTGATTCTGTCTCTTCTATTAAAAAAGATAATTCTTCAGGTAAAACAAATTTTGTTTTGTATAACATATTTTTTATCTAAAATTTTTTAAAGTATAAAATGACTGATAATTTCATCCTATAAACTTTAATATTTCTAATTATGGTATTCCTGGGATTTAAATACTTAGAATTTTCTTAATGCGTTTTTCATATTTTGCAATATTTCAAAACTCCATTTTGTAGATCTCTTTCATGATTTTTTTTATGATACCATACTTGATAGTTGTAATTTGAATCTTGCATGCTGTTTCCTATGATTTTTTTTATGTATGCTTTACAGTTTATTTTAGGTATGTTATATGTTATAGTTTTAGGTATGTATTGTAAATACTGAATTAATAATATATATGATCATTCAGAATTTCTTATACTTTTGAAATTGTGTGTCTGAAAACTCAAAATAAATTTGGTACTTGTGTATTAATTACATGGCAAACTTTAGTACAAAAAAGATTATTAGCAGGTAGTCTTTGGTGATTAAATGCATATAAGTACTAAAGTTGTTTTTTTTTTTAATTAAATAGAAGTTAAATTTGTTACTAATCAGAATTTATTGGTACTTCTTTCTGATTAAATAAAAATATAAAATTGATTTAATCATTTGAATTGCCATCAAAATCTTCCTTAAAATTTAACATTTTTATGGTATTAAATATACTATTTTTCAAATTAAGTATTTGAAATAAGTGGCGACCATTAGAAATTGAACTAACAACTTACTATTACCAGACTTACCAACTTACTATTTTGTAGAATCATATTGGTTTAGTTTTGATTAACACAGTAAAGTATATTATAATGAAGGTTTTTTAATTATATGAAGATAATTTCATATTTATTTCTAAAATTAATTTATAAGGTGATAGGACTGATTCATGTACATTTTATTCTTGATATTTTATTTTAATTATAATAGAATGACATGTTTTGTATATCAAATATTATATGACATTTAAAAAAAATAATTTTTAGTGATAATTTTTTTCTGAAATGCATATTTATTTTTCTTCTTTTCGAAATTGATTACATTAGCAACTAGAAGGTTTGTTGAGAAAAGAGCAAATTCAATGTTTAAAGGACAATTTTAATTTTTGTAAATGAATTTTTAGTATTTTCAGAAATATCAGACTGCATAAGCCTTTTAGTTTCTATTAGCATGATAGCAGTCAAAGTGCAAATTAAATGCCTGAAATATAGCTGGCTAGAATTTTTTTCCCACCTTTACAACATTAGATGCATTCTTTGCTCATAATTCGCAGATTGTTTTGTAATCAGTGGACTACATATATAAAATGATGCCTTAGTCAAATATTAATGCAAAACCTCCCTTATCCTACTTAAAAAAAACCAAACAAACAAAAAAAAAACACTACACTTCTTTATTTTCCTCCTCCTTTAAAAAAGTTGCACTATGATGGAAAAGTTAATATTAAACCTAAATAATATATTTATTACAAATATTACATTTTTGAATATTATGGCCTAGCAGTTCAACAGTGCATATACCTTATTCAAATGAACTAATAAAATTAATTATAAAAAGTAAATAATGCATTTTTTATTTTTATTTTTCCTAATAAATCAACATTTTCATTTTATTAAATGTTTGAGTTTCTCCTTCAAGTTCTTTAATGAATAATTCAAATGTTTTTTGAGCAATTTTAATCCCTTGATTGCAATTTATTTTCACTCGGCTATCTGCACAAGTGTACAATTAAATTTTATTATTTTTTAAGGGGAGATTATGAACTTTTTTTTTTCAATAAAAAAAAAACTTTTTCATTAATACAACTTTTCAGAAAAAAGAATCAGTTCTCAATAATTTCTGACAAGTGCAGCTTGTCATTGTCTGTTTTTCAAGAAAGTTCATGACAAGCTGGATTCATTATTTCAGTTTAAGGGTTAATGAAATTTCTTCAAAAAACTTATGAAACCAATTTAAAAATCTTTTAAGGTACTTTGGGATCATCCCGTTGACCATTTTTGTATTTTCGGATTATCCTGTCGACCATTTTCACCAAACTTGATATTATTGTCAAAAGGTAGCTTCTGTTCATACTCGAAAATCTCCAATCCTTTGGCACATTTTCGTGAGTGTTGACAGGTCAACAGGATAATCTCAAGGTACCTCTTTTAAAAGCACTTTTATTTTACATTATTATGATTCTTTGAGATCAAAGAGCCATTTGTATTTTATATTCATAGAGCAGTTATCTCTATTAATACTAAACATCCAGTTGTATTGGTCTATCAGTTGGCATATTAGAGGCCAAAATATTTTGACTTAATTTTACAAAACTTGACATACGCATATACACATACTATGGATGGTGAAACCTGGTCCTAAAAATATTTTTTGGAATATGAATTTGCTTTTTGTAACCAAATATTACTGAATATTTACTTGTTTTAGTGATTATGTAAAGAATTTTTCTGAAAAATATTACTGTACGAAAATGTTTGCAACACTATCTTGAAATTTAAAGTCTGATCTTTCTAGCTATATATACACATATACATATATTTAGAATAGTATATGGTATACTCTTTAATGGATTCAAATAACAATGTGCATGATACACATGTTCCTAGAAATATTAATTAAGCTGATAAAAAAAATGTTCTCCTGAAGAGCGCAGAAGTAGAGTAAAACATTTTAATATTTTCCAATCCTGCTTTAGAAGCATATAAAAATGCTTTAATATTGTTTTAGAATACAAAAAATTAATTTTCTAGCAATGCAAATTTATTTTACAATGTTGAGTTTTATAAATAGAAATATATCAATTTAATGTTACAAACTGGAAGTTAAATAAAGATTTTTATATCTGTCATACAGTAGAATTAAGAAACATTTTAATAAAGTACAAATGTGATGAACTCCATTCAAAAAGAAATGTATACAATTGTATAGAAATTATTCAGTGTCAAATACTGTGCAATAAATAAATGGCTATTAGCTATTAGAATTGCTTAAACTGAATCTATAAAATAGAACTCTTACTCTAGCAAATAATTCATTTTCAAATGCAATGCTAATGCTGTTGACTAAAAAAATATCATAGTTTCCTTTTTTTATTGTTTTGAAACAAATCTACTAATAAATAAATTCTGTGGAACCACAAAAGGTAGTGAGAAATATCAGATGTATAATTTCTTATACAATGTTCTCCTTTTATGACTTGTCTAATTGATTGGCATTTTCAATAAATAGAAATATGAGTGTTGGAGCTTATTTATATTAAACCTGATTTCATATTGAGTCTTGTTGTGTTGAATATTACTTACATGCTTCATGTATATTTTCATTATGTATTTGTCTATTAACACATTGGTTGCCATGGGAATTACTAGTGACTAATATCTGATTATCTCAGTGATGCCATAAGGGGGATCATAGGTGACTGTCAAAGTAGACTGATTGTATACTATTGCTTGGTGCTGACAGTCACACTCTTGTTGAATTTTATTATGTACAGTGATAAAAGTAGCCCTTCTCCTTTTTACTGCAATTTACCCTGAAAATGTTATTTGAAAGAAACATAATATTTTCTCATTTGCAGAAAAATTATTCTGTCAGTCCCATGGCAGTGCAGGTGAACATTTGGTTAAAATATACATTAAAATAATTAAATCCTAATTATATATATATATAGTATATATCCTTGCAAAATAAGTATGAAAACCAATATTCAATTTCAAATAATTTATATAAAATTATATGGTGATCAATATGCTTATCAAGGAAATTTTTTATTTTAAAATGTTCATGATTCAGTTGTTTAACAAATATGAAATTTGAATAATCATTGGAATTTGAAAAATTGCAACATAATTGAATATATCAGGATATTAAATTGAGAGAAGAATTCTTTATTTTTGTTTCTCATTTTTTTAAATCCTGGGGGGAAAAAATGGAAAGAAAATGTTTTTTTTTTGAAATGCTGTTAATATATTTCACTTTTTTTATACTCCCAGTAATGGCACTTTGGGTGCTTACTTTACTTATCCCACTCTAATTATGCCATTTGTCGTAATTAATGATTGCCATTTCCTACCAGTATTGTACCTCATGATGACTGTTGATGAAGAAATTTCATTAGTTACATTGTAGTGCTACCAAAGTTGAATTTTTTTTAAACACTGAATACCTATATTTGGCTCTAAATTTAACACTGTTAAAACTTAATAGTTCATGGTTATCTTAAAAATTGATTGAAATTTTGTGAACTTAGTGACAAAACTGTGTAATGTTTTTCAGTCTGATTTAAATTTTTTTGCATAATGATAAAATTTCATTTTTGAATATTCAAGTAGTCATAAAGATATTGATAAAAATGCATTAGTATTTTTAAAGAATCACTTTGGTTTTTCAGGTTATTTAATCCCTTTATTCTTGAATCATTATTTTTCTAGTTAATCTACCTTTCTGCCAATTTCTGTTTTTAGAATTTTATTTTTTCAAATTTAACCCTTTTGGTCATTTTTTCTTCTTTTTTTTAAAAAAAATCTTTACTGAATATTTTGATTTGGAAAAAAAAAATGTAATTTAAACATTTAATCTGTTAATGCTTTTAAAGAAATTATAAACCATTCTTTTATATATTGAAAGCTTTCACTTATTTTCTTATAGTTATTATATGAGTCTTCTAAATTATATGTAGTCACTATATAAATTTAAAAACATTTATTATTTTGGAAGTAGCAGTTTCATTTTGCAAAGCAGATACTTCTAACTTTTTTTTTTTTTTGATTGATATCCTTGTTAATAGTAATAATAAGAAGAAATATCAAATCAAATAGTGAAGGAAATGAGAGATTAAAAAAAAAAAAGTTAACAGATTTTAACCAGACCTTTTCGATTGGTTTTAATACCCTTGCTTATAATTAAAATTTATGATATACTAGAAAATGTTACAATGATTTTGGATGTAAATTTTAATAAGGAATACAAGTATGCAAGCATTCCGTTTCATCAAAATTTTATTTATAATAAAATTTAACTCTGCGTCCAGGCATTTTTTAAAAAAAATTTTAAATGTTGAAGAATAGAAGTCTGAAAAATCTGTTGTTCAAAAAGTTTTATTTTCCTTTAAGAATAATTGATTTATAGCTTGTATAAGATTCAATGTTCTATTGCAATAAATAAAAAAAGAAGGCTGGTAAGTGAGATATTAGAATTTTGATTTTTGTCCAAATTTGTAATTGAAACCTCTGTAAATTGTTAAAATGATAATTGAAAAGATTGATTTTTAGTCTCTTTTAAAAAAGTATGAAATTATAAATTATTTTATTGTTCGATTAATTTATGCAATGCAGTGAATTTTTTCGATTTTTTTAATCAGTGCTATTGCAATATTGATATTAAACTAATACTTTTATTTTGATGAATAATATTATTTATGTTTCAGATCAAGAAGATATTCTTATAGAGATCCCACAACTTGCAGGAAACGAGTTGGTGAAAAAATCACAACTTACAAGTGAGTATTTAAATTGCAGTTTTATTTATATCATTACTTTTGAGTTTATAACTTTTTTGAAAATAGAGAATAAAAGGAAATCTATTCTTTGCTTATCATATAAAATATAAATTTATTTTAAGGCATTCTTGTTTTCAATAATTTAAACTTTTTTTAACTTGTTAAACTTTTTTTAAACAAATCATTCAAGTAATCTCTTGAAAATTACTTGCCAACTAGAGCAACATTGTATTCAAATGTGCTTTAATATGCAGATGACTATTCCATACAGTTTTACAAAGGAGCAGGCTTTTACTTGTATGGTTTTAGAGTAAAGATTTTCTTTCTTGAAAGATTTTATATATTATTATACTCATAATAATAATTAAAAATGTGTGAAAAAGTTTTAATTTTTCAACTTTTTATGTCTTTAAAAGAGTTTTAATTTAATATATCATGATTTTTTTGTCTTTTTAAGGATGTAAAAAAGGGTTCATTATTTCTTTTATAAAGCTATTTTCTTTCTTTTTTTTTCTGTATTGAAAAATAGAACTTTTTTTTCCAATTATTGCATATTGAGGTACATTATACAACTTTTTAATTTTAGGATTGGACATTAGAGGATTAGTAGTGCGGTGCACATCATGTCTTCATCAAATCAATCATCATGATCCTGATAAACTGAGAAAACATATTCGATTAGGTGTAATTGTATGTAGTGTAAGTACTTAACAGTGTTTGAAGCAATTTTCTTAGTTTCCAGTTTCTATTACAGATAGAAGTATTGAAATTTTAAAAATAATTTGTTGGATTATTTTAATGTTTCTGATCTTTTCGTAACATTCATTTTGGCAAAATTATTCTTTTTAAGGCAGCACATGCAATATCATCTATCATGCAAACATATCAATGTAATGGAATCTTTTCATATAAGTGTTGTTCTATCAAATGAATATATTGAGCTCCCTTTCCTTTTATCTGTATTTTCATGTAATAAATTTTTTATTATGTAATTTTTTATATTAAAAATATGTTTTTTGTCCTGTTTTTAATGTAACGTGTATGGATTCCATTCTGAAATATTAAAAAGTTACTAGTTTTTCATCATAATTATTGGAATGTGATTTTATCATTACTCTTTGCCTTTTTTGTCATTGCACTTCGTAATTGCTCTCAGTTTTGCATTCCCCTCCCCCCCTATTTATCAAAGATGCCCTAAATGCTTGAAGAATGTGGATTGTTGCAATAACAGAGTTTCATTTAATCTGTGAAAGCAACACATAGGTGTTTAGTCTAGTACCATACTACCATAGTTTATTGAATGGTTTGTTTATTATTTAAGTAACTGTGAGCTTATTCAAAGTAGATTAGAGAATTTTATTAAAACAATGAGCTGTTCTAAATCTGTATTTAATACAAAATAGACAAATAAAAAAAATCAATCATTTTGCTGAATGGATTCGAAAAAGTTCCGCAAAATTCAGTTGTTGCGTACTGCACACTTTATAAGAAGATAATAAGCCTAAGTAATATGGGAAAACCAACACTTATTAGTCATGTAAAAAGAGGAAAACTTAAAAGTCTGCATGCCTGACTTTGTATCTAAAAGGAATAAAGGAAAAGAGACACATTGAGTTTAATGTCTGAAAATAAACTGATTTCAAGCTTTTTAGTTCAAGAACAGTAATTTTGAGTTGAATTTTTTTTGGACTTAAAACTTATTTAAAGCTTAATTTTTATGGGCATTCAAACTTGTATCCCATTGCAAAATATATGTTAGGCCATACAGAAATGTTGTACTTTATTTGTTATGGATCAGATCTATTAGCTCCATGAAACTGATGGCTGAAAAATCAGCAGAAGTTGCAAGAATTGATGCCTAAATACTTGAATTGGCAAAAATGAGTATATTAAAAAAGTAATCTTGCTTTGTATTTTTTTCTCTTGTTAAGTAATCATTAAATGATTTGTATTATGATAACTAAAATGTTTTGTGTTTATTTCACCTGATTCCTTAATTTTGTGCAACTTGAGTTAAAGAGCATTATAGGTAATATATCCCCTCTTCTTGATGTATAAATTTTGTCTTGTTAAATTCTAGATAATGAATGGAGATAAAGTTTTTTTTTTTTTTTTAATATGTAAACATAAACCTTTTTTTAATATGTTATTTCAAATAATGTTAAATTGTTGCTTTGCTTTTTCCATTTCTTAAAACCTATTCCATTATAACTAACACATGTGTGCTATTCGCACATATTCTGGTATCTTGAATATACATGTAGGGTAAAAACAGGGAAGACATAAGGATTTTTTTCCCAAATTTTAGTGGCAACCCTCTTACAACTCTAAAAAATTTTTTCTAAATTGACAGACGAATACATTGTCTAGATCATCAAAACTTGTAAAAACACTAAAAATGTCACTTATTGATTTGTCACCATTTCTCAGCAATTTGATAAAAGAATTAAAAGATGAATAAATAAAATTAATTGGAATCAAGACACATACAATAAATGGATGAAGCAGTTAAGATTTTATTGATGTATAATTCTCTATTTTCTATAAGAAATTTGAAACTCAGGATTTTGAATTATCTATGTGCATTAGAAAATTTGTGTGTTCATTTATTATGAATAGCAAATTATTGAAATAAATGACTAAATGTATTTTAAAAATATTAAAATGAATTGACTGAAATATGTACTAAAAAGAATAATCAAGCCTAATTACATTATTGGTTAGAAATAATTTTTCCAAAGGAAATTTCTTTTTAAGTAGAACAGTTTCATTCTTTTTGTTCTTAGTTGAAATTTTACACATCATTGTTATATTACAAATGTCAAAATTTTTTCTATGGATAAAAAATATCTAAATTTTTATGTCTCATTTTTTTTTTCTGTTTCTAGAAATTCATTTCATTTTTATGGTAGTGTCTGCAGAATGCTTTTAACTTTGATTAATTTACAAATTAATTTTTTTAAAATCTTCAACTATAATTGGAAAGTTGTTATATGATTAATCTGATATATTTGTTTGTTGTAAAAGCATTTTATGTTTTAAATGCAAAATTTTGAATATATGGGATAATGATTCCCTATTAAGATATTTAATTATTGGTTTAATTTAAGTTTAAAAAAATCCTTTCACTTTCTTCTCTTAATTATACTATTAGATAACTGTAACAACATTTGTAATATTTTATTAAAGTTGTTGATAAGTAATTGTTTATTCTCATAAAGATAAAATAAATGATTCTAAATTTTTATGACATGTTTTTCTTTTTGAAATTAATGATATTAATATGGCTATTCTGAGATATTAATGATAATAATATGGCTATTCTGAGATTTTTTATTGCAAAAACTGTGCTGCCATAATTTAATAAATAGCCACAGACATTTATAATTGCTTCTTTTCAAAAAAAAAAAAAATGACACACTGCTGTTTTTTTTATTTATTGTGTATTTATTTCTAAATTAAAAATTTACCAACTTAAGATAAAAACAGTTTAATTTTCTATAATTATTAAGTACAAATATGACATTCAAAATTTTATATTTGTGTTTTGAATTATTTATTTGTTTTGGTGATTGGAAACAGTTGAGCATTCTTTGTTGTATTTGTTTGTGTTTGATTATTTCCATTAATGTGTTTTTACTTTTTTAAGTAATTTTATTTAAATTTAACAAATATTTGCATCAGAATTTCATGTTATTGTGTTGTTTTAATGTATGCATTATTTTTTCTGTCTTATTTAGGACTGTTACGATTTTTATGGTAGTAGTGAGTTTTCTCAAGATGAGTCTGGTAATTACAATTACTGTGCATGGTGCGGAAACGGAGGAAAACTGTATCTTTGTGACTTTTGTCCCAATACATTCTGCAGTACATGTGTCCGGAGAAATATTGGTCGTGCTGCAGTCTCTGAAATGTCTAAAGAGGGTTGGAAATGTTACTGCTGTGATCCTTCAAAACTGAAACACAAAGTTGCATTTTGTGATTTACTTTTAGAATATTCAAAAAATGAGCAAAAAAAGAGAGACAAAAAGTCATTATTAACTTCAAAACTAATTAAAAATGGAATAAAAAACTTGCCAGAAGCCAATAATTTCCTTTTATCAGCATTTGATTCTGTTGATGATTCATGCAAATCATTTCATAAACGAGTGGAAAAGCTGAAAAATATTGGTATGTCCCAGTCAAAGAGTCTAAAACATATCATTTCAAAATTTGAAGAAACTGTGAATTCTCACAAACGAGAATTAAATCATGTAATAAAATCATTATCTTCCAAGTATATCAGCTATTTAGAAAACCAGAAAAAATCTGTAGAAAATCATGAGAAATCATCAGAATCTAAAGATAATAATATAGGAGAAAAGAGTGAAAGTAAACAAGATTTAGAGATAAATGGGGATGATTCTTTAAAAGCAGACCAAACTGGTGATGTAGATATGGAAAATTTAAATGATCATAATGATGAGGCCAAACTACATAATGGTGAAGAAAAAATTAATGAAGATAATTATAAAGCAAAATTATCATTATTAAATCAAGCAGAAAGTAGCTTGAGTGAAATTGATGATATTTTGGCTGATGCCCCTGCTTTAATGGACAGTAGTGATGAAAAAAATTCTGAAAATACAAAAACTGATGAAAAGTTATCAGAAAATGCATCAGATAATAAAAATTTAATGGATAATAGAAAGGAAGAAAATTCTAAAAATGCAAAAACAAAAACTAATGGAAAGTTATCAGAAAATGCATCAGATAATAAGAATGTCAGTGAAATGAATATTAAGAAGAAAGATGATTCCGATTCTGATATTGCTGAACTTTTTTGCAGTAAAATTAATAAAACTAAAAAAGTATCTGCTAATAGGAAACTAGATTTTAATTCCTTAACTTTTTTATCATCTGCTAGTGCTGAGAATTCTGAGAGTTCTATTTACCTCTCTTCTGATGGAGAAATTAAAACAAAAGAGAAGGAAAAAAAGAAAGCTGTTAAGAAATCAAGAAAAAAAGTTATTATTACTAAAGATGATCCAAAGCTTAAACTTAAAACAAGTGTAGTACTTCAAAGATGTGATCATTTGTTGCCAAATGGAGAAACCACTATACCATTACCTGCAAGTTATCTGTTAGAAGATCTTGATAAATATATTAAATCACTGACAAAGGAACCAGTAATAAGAGAAAAGCAGGCATCAAGTGATACTGAGAAGGAGGAAAAGCCAAAGGAAGTTAAGAAACCTAAAGGTATTTATTTTTAAATAGGAAAAGTGATTTTTTTCCCCCATCACATATGCTGAGAAATTTCTAATAGGTTTAATTTCTTACAGGTTTTATGGAGTAACTTTATTGCACTTCAATTGTGTGTATTTACTTTTGCTAACTGAAAAATATAATAACAAAAAAAGGGTAAAAAATGAAAGAAACTTTATAATTTATTTTTTACAAGGTTGATTAGGTTTCATTTGCATTTTAATATCTATATTGTAAATAAAATTTTATAAATTTGAAAAAGAGAGTTTAAAGGATTTATTTTTTTCTTAACTGGGCATTTAGACTTTTTACAGTTTTTAATTTTTTCGTTTTCTATCTTCAAGAGAGAAATGCTGTTTAGTGAAAGAAATAGGCATGATGACAAGAAGAAATTTATCTTTTTACAAATAAATTTTTAATTAATATGGCTTATTAAAATTTTTTTTCCTTCAATAATTTTGAGGAATATTTTTCATTTTGAGTTCAATGATAGATTTATACCTTAAATAACTGGTATATTGTGAATCAGTAAATGCATCTCTCTATAATATAATTCACATTTTATATCAACATTTCAGAAATGTAAAGAGATTATGAAATAAAAACATTGTTATTAAAATAAATCAAGCTTTAAAACTCAAGCATGTGTAGTATTTATAAGTTGTAATCATTTGTTGTCAAATGGCGAACCTATTATATCTTTACCTGCAAGTTAAAAACATCTCTTTACACTATTTTTATAAACAAACAAAAAAAAAGGTATTAAATTGCACTAAACTAAATTTTAAAAAAGCTATTTTTGTAACACAAGAAAGCATATTTTTGAGCAGAAAATTTGTGATCACAAAATTGATTTTTCATGACAAATCAAATAAATTAATGTGTTTACATATTACTGAAAGAGATATAACATGATTGAGACTGTTTGCTAATTTTATTTAATCTTATAATGAGGAAAGTATCTACTGCAGTTATTATTAAGTTTAATTGCAAAAGTTTCTTTTTAACCTTTTGGTATTACTTACATAAGTATGATTAGAAATTACAAAACATTTTATTTATTGTTAATTTTTTTTGTTTATTAAACCTTTGCACTATTTTATGATTCTCTGACACTTTTTTAAAAATCTGTTTTGGGTACATTTAATTTGGCTGAGTCTTTATTTTTTTAATCACTTGATTTTGTAGTTTACAATTGACTGTGATTGATTGTTATTTGGTGTCAATTAATCATTCTAAATTGTTGTATTACAACATTTAACTAAAAAACTTCATTTCTCAGCATGTATTATATAATTTCTGAATTATTACGTCCATTCTAATGATTTTGTTTTATAGTTCCTAAAAAGAAATATAGCAGCTCTTCGAGCTCTATTTGCTTATCGTCAACTGAAGATGAGGAAACAAATAAAAAGGCATGCAGTATTTTTTTTCTCATTAATATTGGTAAATGTAGTTATATAAATTAATTTTTTTATTCCAAAATTTTATTTGTATTTATTTCAATACAATTCAGAGCTAGTTTAAGTTTGTAATATTTTTAATGATTTGTATTTACTGATAAGTCAAAAATTTTAAAAGTAATAATATTTCTTAAGTTTTTTAAAGTAATTGCTATTAATTAACTAAAAGAATGCAAAATATAATGAGGCAAAACACTTCATTGTTAACTGACAAGGAGAGGGCACAAGTATGAAAATTTAGTTTGTGATGAGATTCAGTATAATGGTAGTATATATTTAGAAAGCTCACTTTCAAAAATGTTGAAACGCAATAGCTAATTGGTTTTGAGAAAATGGCCCTCAAACCTTCTGCATAGCTTATATGCTGTTGTTGCAGAGATGTGAAAAATTTAGTGGTTAAGACACAGGTGCAGCAAAGAGGAGACCTGAGTTCACTTCTGGGGGAGCATTTTTTGCTTTTAAAATTTTTTTTCCAATTTATTTCAAATTAATTTAACAATTTATAAACTGATTTAATTGATCTATTTTTCCTTTTTTTTAATGCAAAAACAAATATTTATTCTCCTAATTCTTGACTTATAATTTACTTTTTAGAAGAAAAATAATTATACATATGAATGTATTTTTTTAAATCTACAGTATTACTTAAAAGAAAATTAACATTTTAAAGATAATTTCAATTATTATGATACTAATTTGTATCTGGAAAAACAAATATATTTTCTGTTAATACCTGAATTATATATATATATTTTTTAAATTAAGGTATGAACATGTTTTTCTTTTTAAGAAATATTTAAATAAAATTGCGGGAAGTTTTAATTAATATGTAACTTTTATGAATAAAAAATGAACATTTTAAAAATAAATTTCCCTAAAAAATAAATATTCATTCCCATGTTACTTGAATTATAATTTTATTTTTAAGCAGAAAGAATAATTACAAATATAACTTAAATGATGATAAATGTTAATTAAATTTCTGACATCTCATTAAATATTTCATTAATTTTTTTTTATTGCATACAAGAGACAGAATGGTAATTATAAAAACCTTTCAAACACGATAGGTGTATTTTGACTCAAAATTCATAAATAATGATTATCCACAAGAGAAACCTTAAAAGGATCGATAAAAAAAAGTATTGATAAAAAAATTTTTTACCTTCAAAAAATATTTGTTTTTCTTCAAAGAATGTGATAGCATATATCGTATGTTACTAAAATTTTTGAACCATTTGTCTATGAATTCCATAACTTAGCATTTGCTTTCTACTTTTTTTTTTTTTTCAGTTATTAACATTTTGAATGTTTGTGGATATAATTTTACTTATTTTAGCTGCTCTCTTTAATTCCTGATATAAATACAACTTCGTTGAGTTATACATAATTTATTTTTGTAGAAATCCAAAAAATTTTAACTTTTCATGATTTTATGATAAAAATAGATATTTTAAAATATTTTTATAATTTAAATTATATTTATAATTATTTTAACACTTCCAAATTAAATTATAGTTATAATTCAAGGACAATATACATGAATGTAATTATTTTTCTTTAATAAAAGAAATTATGTATTAGAAGAAAATACGTTTATTTTTCCATATAAAAATGAGTATGATATTAATTGAAACCATCTTTAAATTGTTAATTTAATTTAAGTAATTCTGAATATTTAAAAAAAATGCACTCATTAATTATAAGTATATTCCTTCTAAAAAAACATTAGTTAAAACTATTTGTAAATTGTTAAATTAATTTGAAATAAATTAGAATAAAAAAAAAGCAAAAATTGCTAGCCCAGGATTGAACTCTGGTCTCCTGTTTGCTACACCAGTGTCTTAACCACTATACTATTCGTGCCTTGGTAACCTCAACTCATTATTAGTATATAACCTATGCAGAAAGTTTAAGGACCATTTTCTCGAAATTGACTGGCTATTGCGCTTTAATATTTTCATGAGTAAGCATTCTAAATGTATACTACTTTTATATTAAATCTCATCCCGAACTGAATTTTCAACCTTGTGCCCTCCCCTTGTGAGGACATGCCATTAACAAACTTAAACATAATTACAATCCATGTTACACCATTTATCACTATGAAATATTATTTATTGTATCCCTGTATCAAGGAATAATACCAATATCTGATGATAACCAAGTGATAACAGCTTGTCTCACAACATTGTTCTATTAGATCTTCTATTCAGAAAAGGGAGAGGAGCAAAATCCAGGTTTATAAGGCGTAAGAGAGCACATTTCTCTTCCTGCATCTCTTATAAGATATTCTTTATTGCCATAGTATGGAAATATGATTGATATATTGATATGATTAAATACTATTGCATTTCACTTACCTTTAAAAATATAGGATGTTGCATTGATGCAAATGTCAGAGGAAAAGAAGTAATAATGTTGATCGTTATCACCGAGAACTACGCCACATTTTCTTTACGTTTTAAAAATTAGAAATTTTTGTAAGCTTATTAAAGGGTGTAAAATAGTCAAAATACTTCTTTGAAAATTTTAATTTATTAATGATTTTTATCAGTAATTTAAATATTAGTTTGTGAATATTCGCATTTATATATTTCTTCTTTTTTTTAAAGCAAATTTCAAATTTTTGAAGCAAAATTTTGTTAATAAATTCTTATTTATGAGCATACTATTATCAATTTAAATTTTATTTTTCATACTACTGTTCAACTACTCTGTATACTTTTACTTTTATGCTTATACTTTATATTACTATTTATATTTCATATCATTCTGCATGTAGTTTTATTTTTCGTAGCATTCAGTAATTGTCTGTATAATATTAATTCTTGCTTTACAGAAGTTATTCAAAACTAATATTGATGATCCTAACACCCTTGCAAAAAAGAAAATATTCTCTGTGACATCTGATGAAAGTGTTTTTACTGATACCACTGAAGGTAATATAATTTTTTAAAATTTATTAATTTAAATAATTTATTTTTCTATTGATATTTATTGTATATCTTCCTTGAAATATCTTATGAATCCTTAGTTCTTGATTCCAGCATAAATTTTCTTCATTGCTTTTAATAATTTATGTTTTTACTATTTATTATTCAAGCATTGCATATAAAGTGCTTGATTCAATCAGATAATTTTAAAGTGATTTTTTTTTTTTTAATTTTATGAATTACCAACCAAGGGATATAAAGCACAGCTTTTTAATTTTATGTTTTAAAACTTCTTTAAAGTAATTTTTTGTTTGTATTCTATTTTCAGCTGAAACCAGTTTTTATTTGTAAAAATAGCGCAAATTTTATTTTAAATTAAATTTTAATGCTAATTCAACCTTCCAGATCTTTTATTAATCATGTCCATGATAAATAAGGAAATTAATTATTCATAGAAAGAAAAAAATGCATAAAAATAATTAGCTGTAATTTCTTTTGATTGAGCCTCTTAGTTTTTTTTTTATTTTTTTATTATTATTATTTTTTTTTTATTGTGTACATGTTTGGTTTTTATTGAATTATTCCTTTAAACATAGCTTTTCTTAACATCTTTGCTTTGCTTCTGAAACAAATTGCCACATAAATGTATTTACTGTGCATGTGTATACACTGTTTAATTCTCTTATGATTTTTATTTTGTAGCTACACAGTTTCTGTTTTAGATTCAATAATCTTTTTCTTTCACATTTCTGAATTTTATTGTTTCTAGTTTTATTCTATAAATATATAATAGTACTAAATCTTTTGACTATGCATTTCAAAATAGAAATAAAACTACAGTATCTATAATTCTCGTTGTCTTAGTTCAATAATCTATTTGGAAACAAGCTGTGTGAGCCTCTTCAAACTACTGGATCATCAATTCTTTGCCTATTGGGTTCCAAAATAACATAATTTCTTTTTGAAATTATAAAAATTCTGTCATTAGTAAGACACTGTTTTTGGTTATTAATGGTTAAAAAACTTTAAGTGACAGAACTTCCATGTCCAATATTCCAAAATGGCCAAGGATAACAAAATTCCTTAGTCCTTTAGAATCACAAAGTTTAAATCTAATAACTTCAAAAACCACACAGTAAAACCACACAGTATTGTAAAATTCTTTAGTTTTAAAAAGAATAACTGCACTTTAAAAGATATAATGTTTATTACATTTGCATAAAATTTTCTTACTTAATGTTAACTACTAATGTTAAGAATATTGTTTATTTTTAAATTGGTCATGATTTATACAAATTGTAGTGTTTCTTTACTCTTGCTATTTTGATTTGAAACATCATTCAAAAAACAATATTCTTAACAATATAACAATAGCTTTTAGCAAACCATAAATGACAGTTTAAGATTGTTTTAGTTTTTCACTTGCTGTTTTAGCAAGGGTAGATGTGAACAGTTACTGTTCTTTTTATTTTGTTTATTTTTCTCAATTTTCATAAATTCTCTCTTTATTCAATGCATTTTGTTCTTTAAAAAAATGTTTGCTTTCTTGAGACAGAAAAGCATTCCCGCTACATGAAATGGTAATAAAGAAAAGAGACTAAAAAAAAAAAAAAAAGTCAACTAAATGTGGTCTATAAAGTTAGTAGATATTGAAATGATTCATTGTTTGAAGGGAAACTTGCAGATTGGTCTTATTTGCAGTTCTTTTACCCCAAACATTTTTGAAGGATGTATCTTGTTTATCTAACTGTAGAAAAGTCCACTATTTGTCTATAATATGTACATTTTTTGTATGAGAGAATTATGTGTTCAATATCATTAATGCTATTATATATATGACAAAGGGGATCATTATGGTGGTTAAAACAATTCAACAGTCCTGGTGTTATGGTTTTGCTGATTAGTCTGGCCAAGACAACATCTTCCCTCCAATTTTTGGATCCGGAAGACAGTACTTCAATGCTAAAGATATCATCTAAGGAAATGAAATATTTACTGTTTCTATAATTATTTATAGTGATCTGATGTATTGCTTTCTTGATGCTTGAAATAATATCTTCAGGAGAGATCCATTCAAACTTATTGTAAGTTGTAATTATTAGTCTGATGATTAAAGACTAGACTAGAAGATAACGAATAAAATAATATTTAGTAAATTTTTTTTATAAAGTGTGGATATTATTTAATTCTGTGTCAGTAAATAATTTATATTAATTAGGTATAGTATTTATATTCATTATGTCTGTTACTGTTTTTTTTAGAAGATGAAGAAACAACAAAAAAGAAAAAATCTAAAAAAGGAAAAGCACAATCTGACTCTTCTGATGATTTTCAACCAAAGAAGAAAAGGAAGTTTGATAAACTACTTCACAAGCGTATTTCATCAGAAGAAGATTCTGATTTTGAAGGGGAGAAAAAACCTGGAGAAAGGTACATTTTTGTTTCCTTCCAGTTCTGAAATTGTTTTAGGCTGGTTTTTAAAGTATCATTATTTTTATTATATTTGTGAATTCTAAATATCCTTAAATATGTATATTAAAATTTTTCTGAATTGCAACCACTTGAATATAAACGTTGCAAGCTCTGTATTTTTTTTTAATCATTTTCTTAAACAAACATTAATTTATTTCTGCCATTTTATTATATCTGATAAAAAAGAAGGAAAAAAAATTACTTTTCAAAATTTTAACTAGTTTTTCTTATTGATCATAAATTAAGGTATATAAAAATTCTGTTCTGATTCATAGGCTTTTATTCAATGACTGGATTTAGATTACAAATATTATTAATTACAAATGTTATATAAATAGCTGTAGAGAGAAAAACAGTTGGTATAATTTATTTATATTTATATTGCCATTAAATTCTTTCCAAAGATTTTTTTTCTTTTTCTTTCAACAAGTCATGTATTTTATTGATTTCAGATTTACTGAATCATGATCTTCAATATGATAGCATCAGTTTGTTTGGTCTTTGATTCTCTAAATTTCCAAATTTTTAATATCCCTATGAGGCTCTTGTGAATGTTTCTCTTTTTTAAAAAAAGATTTCAATAAAGAATGCATATTTCAATTTTTTTAATGATATATAAAAAATTATGCATAATTCTTGGAACAAATGAACACTTCCCGCTAAATGACAAACAATTCATAATATACCTGCAGAAGGATGCTCTTAATTTGCTGATAAGTTGATTTTCTTGGCATTTTATGAAACAAATATTATTACATATGAATATTTTTTTAAAAAGTATTTCTACTACATTTGTACAAATTTTCTTTAATGGCACTTAGTGATATTAAAGAATACAAATTAAGGGGAAAAAAAAAAAAAAAGAATGTTTTTTTTTTAAACCTATAAACATATTTAGATTTTCATTTTCCTCTATATTAGGCAAAAATTTTATTTTATACTTATAAGAAGAAGAATAATTTCTGTTAGTTATGATTCTTTGGCTGTTGTATTATTAATTTTGTAAATATATATATATATATATATATATATATATATATATATATATATATATATATATATATATATATATATATATATATCTATCCAGTTTTTATGTTGCTTAGAAGTGTACAACATAAACCAAATTAACATTTATTGTTATGCATAAATTTTAATTTGCAAATTTAACGTAAATTGATTTTTGTTCATTTGTTTTTAATTGATCTTCTATTTCAAGGGTTAAACTTTTACAGCATTGATATCCACTTTTTAGAAAGCAAATCTGCAATGTTTTACTTCATCCTCAACGCTTGTAAGACAAATAACATATGTTCTTTCTGAAAGTGATTTTATATATTAGAAAGATTTCTGTAAAAGGAAATCCATCCATTTGTCTATCTATAATATAATTTTATAAAAATATTTCCAATGATGGAGATTTTAAGCCCACAAATTGTCGTAAGATATATTCAAGATCTTGTTGCATGTCTTTAAAAATGCAAGTGAAATGTACATAAAGTTTGAGACCCCTGTTCTAATTTATTAATTAATTCTAAATCCAAAATCATTTTAAAATGAATTCATCCATAATATCTTTTGTTTGAACGATTGTAGGCATGTTAAGATTGCCCCCTCCGTTTTTTTCTGTAGATAAAACTCAGAATGGTTGTGTAATTTTAATGAATTATATGTTAATACTGTATAGCAAAGATCCTAAAATATTATCAAACTTTTCTAGATTAAATATGAACATTTTTTACTGAAAATACTCATTTCCAAAAATACATTAGAAGAAGGAAAAATGATGCAGAGCATTAAAAAAATAATGAAATTTTGGAGGAGGTAAATTAAATTCAAAATTAGTGCTTTTGAAGTAGTTATCTCAAATTTTAGATGTGCATAGCTAGTAATTATTAATGTGGAAAAATGTTCTGCAACACTATTCTAATACTATTTTTAGAGTTGCTGTTGCATTTTCCCTTGCCACAGTTTCTATGATGAGATGATTTAGATATAGAATAAAAAACAAGAAAAAAGTATTTTGGGCAGGAGAAAGAATTGCACCTATACCTGTAATGTTTAAAAACTGTTTATTTATCAACAGTGATTTAGTGACTTTTATTTAGTTACTGTAAGTTGTTTTGCGATTTTTTAAAAATCAAGTTTTAAAAGTGGCATCTCTCTTAGATAACAACAGGATCTCATTAATATTGATTAATTGGGAAAGGAAATATGTTTCTAGAACTATCTTGTTCACGTTTTGTGATATCTGCAGAAATTGATAGCATATTAAGTTCTGTAGTAATTTATAATTTTATAAGCCAGAATAAGTAAATGATATTGAAAATCAGGCAGATAACTTGTAATTAAAATATATCCATAAACTTTCAGAGATTTAAATATTCATTGTGTATGTAATAAAATTTTATTACATCATGTACTACTGAAGAATGAGAGGAAAGTGTTTAACTCTTTATCTGCTTTCTTCAACATTATTTTCTTGATATGTATGCCAGCTTCATTCACTGTTTCTATCTCATTATCTGTTTGCTTTCTCAGTGTATATGTTCTGTTATTTTATTGCTATTAAGAGATTATGGCAGGAAGACTATTTTTTCACTGATTCAAAATTTTGTTTCTCTTCAATAAGTTATTTCTTTATTCCTGGTTCTTAACTATTGATTTAAAATTACAACTTCAAAAATAAAACTATTTTGATATTGATGTTTTATTTAGTTCCTGTTGTAAAAGATTTTTCTATTCAAAGGAAAACTGTTAATTACATTCATTGTGTTAACATTAACTGCAATTAACCTTGTCCATGTATTGGTCATGCAAAATTTAATATATATATATATATATATATATATATATATATATATATATATATGTATTTATTATTTGAATTTTTTTTTTGTTGGAATCGGACAAAAAATTGCCCATAATAGGAATTTTGATATTACTGTGAAAGCATTAATAATAGGCAGATTTACTTTGACCTTGTATAATTAGTAGATCAATGTAAGAAACATAAAATTCAGAAATTATTTGTTTCTTATATAAATTGAAACTTATAAACATTTTTCATATTTTGTTTATATTGTGGATAAATGTAATTAGTGTTTTATTAAGGTTTGTGACAGTCAACTAATTGTTTAATTATTTACAAATAAAAAAAATGTGTCTCCTTGCATTGTGTTACCGTATTTATTGAACGAAATATTATAAATAATATATTTGCCTATTATTTACAATTTTTAATAATTAAGTCATTCTTCCAGAATTACAAATAACTTTGAGAAAATATTAAATTTTGATGGTTTCTAAAAATAATTTGTTATAATTATTATTTTTTCAAGATGGTACAAGGTATAAAAAGTGATTTGGGGCATCTGCTATTCTCATTTTTATTTGGGATTTATGTAAGTTTCAAACCAAATAAAGGTTTATAAAACAACCTTTGGCAATGAGTTGATTTGTCTGGAAAACTTTCATTCTTAATGTTTTTTAAAATTTAATTTCAATAGCTTTCTGTAGAATAGCATTTTTAAACTAGAAATTTAGATAGACATATAATTCATACTATTTAAGAAACACTACATGTTACTGCTCATTGAGTTATACATTTCCATAAATTTTTATTACAACAAAATTTAAAAAAAAAAATTCTTAGAATGTATTGATTACTGAAACTTACTCAATATGAAATATAAGCAAAATCTTAATACCTTGATCATTAGATATGGAAAAAAGCTAGGATGAAAGTCAGTTACAACTATGAAAACAATTTTAGTTTCCTTTCAACACTGAAATATAATGTTGGAAAATGTATGTAAAAAATATTTTTTAAAAATAATTTAAATTAGAAAATTAGATGATAAGGAGGAGGGAGGGTTGTATCATTTAAAAAATAATTTTGTTTATTTTAAAGTGGATGTAAAAATAATTTTTGTTTGATAGAATTTTTGGAAGTTATGATGCAAAAATAGCAAACTTTCATTTGATTTTTAGATAATTGAATTTTTAAAAAATTCTTAGGTGTAAATTATCATTTTTGTAAGTTTTTAATTATATATGTGCTTGTAAAACACCAACGCATGATTGCAGATACATTCATCTTTATTGTTAGTTGGGATAATGATATTTTCATAATAAAATGCTGTTTTTAATAATGCATTTGGGTTCTTTGCATGTTTTTTTTTCCCTTTGAGTTGTGGTAGTAAATATATTTTTAATTTCTTATGTATAATCTATACACCCTGTAACCTGCAGCTGATTTGACATGTTATTTGATATGCAATTATTGTGTGTTATAAGTACTTTCAGTTTTGTTCACAAATGCTAATTAAGTAAAATATTTTAACAAAAATTTCGTGAAATTTATTAAAGTGTCTTTTTTATTAATAAAATACATGAGGTTATTATAATGTCATGCAATGGTGGATGTATCATTTAGTTTTTAATATAAGAGGATTTGAAGGCACTACTCTGAATACCATATTCATTTTAGACTTGATTCTTAGAAAATTAGAAATTTATTTTCACACTTTCATTTGCTTATGGTTATGAAATTTCAGCTGATGTTTCAAGACTCCATTTTGGATAGATTTGATGCTTTATTAAGTTTCAAAAACTTGAGAAGAATGCATCAATTTTTATTATTTAACATCGTTTAATACTAGTTAGGATACTAAAATCGTATAATTTACATTTCTGTCTTATAGAGCACACTAAGTGCATAATGAACATTCATTAAACAATAAATGCTATCACCAACTACTTTTTTAAAAGCAAGCAATTACTGGGTAATATTCTTTTTATAAAAATGATTCTTGTGAAAAAATTCATAGAATACTCAATTTAGTACCAAGTTCAACTTGTGATTAATTAAAGCATATTTTTGTAATTTATTTTTTTATCTTAAAAAATTAAACGAAACAATTATGTGTATATTGTTAATACCTTTACTCATTTATATCCTAAATATTCTGAAATATAGGAAAAAACCAACCAAGAGGAAACGATTGGCTTCAGATGATTCTAAATCTGAAAATAAAAAGTTGGATTCAGATGAAACAACTTCGACTGATTCAGAAGAAGAAAAACAAAGAAAGAAGAGGAAAAGGAAAAGAATAAAGAAAGCCGCAGTTTCTTCTTCTAGTGATGAGGGTAAAAAAAAAGATGAAGAGGCTGAGGTATGTTATATAATTATTTTTAGCTACTGTTTCCCCCATTACTTTTCCAATTTGTGAATCCCAATTTCATATCTTAAAGCATTTCAATACCCAGAATCTGTTTCATATTTCTTTGAAGAAATCTTTTTATGCTTGACTTTCTGTTTCTTTTTACTTTTTTTAAAATAAACCAGAAGCTAATTGCAATATATATTACCGCCTTATATTTTATCATATGCCAATTATCACAGATTTTATTTGTTCTTTTCTGTATATGAAATTAGATAACTCTTAGTAATATTCTATTCAAATGACTTTTGAGATTGTGTTGATTTGCTAAATAGATTCATTTTGCATTACATCTGTATTTTCCATTTGGAATTGCTGGCAGAAATCATTAATAAATCAATTACTATCAGTATTTTTTTCACTTTGTTTTTAATGACTTGGTCTTAAAAGTATTTTGGTGCGTGGTTTAACACGCATTGCCAAATTTACTTTAAATTAAAGTATTAAAACATTTTTATTTAATGAAAACTGCCAGCCATATAGATAACAAAAATAAATTTTAATTACAAATTAAATTAACAAATATAGAATATGATACATTGGCCGTAATTCCATCAACCAGCACGAGGCAGAAGTTCTAAGCCAGCTGGTGAAGGCAGGAAGTGAATCACTCGTATCCGTTGGAGAGCAAAGTTCATCTCCAAAGGTATGATTGATGCTTATCGCCAGTTGGCGAAACAAACAGTCATTTATCGCCTGTTTGGCCGCTGCACACTCCCTCCGCAGTCTCATTGGAAATGGACATAACGACGTGGGGGTCGAACTTGTCGGCCTGAGCGAGTTGTTTGCCTTGCTGGAACGACGATGGATGTCTCAGCTGGAAGTGTTTTGGTACACTTAGTAGTGGAACTTGCTTCCTGCTTGGCCGGTGGTATACTGGAACACTCAGGAGGAATAATAAAAGCAGGTTTCAGACGGTCTATAGAGATGGTATGGGAAGCTCCCTTGATCTCGAGATCAAACGTTTTTTGTCGCCTGACAAAAACTTTGTAGGGTCCATCATATGGTGCTTGTAGGGGTTTGCGTACACCGTCATGTCTCACAAATACATATGAACACTCGTTGAAATGTGGATGTACAAAGATTGTTCTTTGTCTATGACAGGAAGTTGGAACTGGTCTCAAAATGATGTTTTAAGTCCTCCACGAGTTGCTTGGGTGATGCGCCTCCAGGTGTTGGATCGAAAAATTCTCCTGGTAGTCGCAGAGACTTGCCATATACCAGCTCAGCTGTCGTCGCTTGTAGATCCTCTTTGAAAACGGACCAGAATCCGAGTAACAAGGTGGGCAGTGCTGCAGACCACTGATCTGTGTTGTAGGCTTTCAAAGCTGCCTTTAATGGGCGGTGGAACTCTTCGATCAGGCCATTGGCCTGAGGATGATAAGGAGAAGATCTGATCCTTTTAATTCCTAGTAGCTGAGAGAGAGCACGGAACAAATCACTCTCAAACTGTCTGCCCTGGTCAGTAGTAATTCTTACAGGACAACCAAATCTGGCTATCCAGTGCTTAAAAAAAATTTGTGCTACTGTCTGTGCTGTCATGTCTGGAATTGGTACGGCTTCTGGCCATCTCGTGAACCTATCTATCATTGTTAAACAGTAGTAGTTTCCTTGAGAAGGAGGTAGAGGGCCAACAAGGTCAAGGTGCACATGTTTGAACCTCAGCGATTGATCTACAAATTTTCCTACTGGGGTCTTAGTATGGCGAATTACCTTCGATTTTTGACACAGGATGCAATGTTTAGCCCAATTGTTACAATCTTTTCGAATGGAAGGCCAAATAAAACGCGATCGAATTAATTTTGAAGTGCTGCGAATGCTAGGATGAGATAAATTATGTAGTGATGCAAAAATTTGTTGACGAAATGATTCAGGAATATAAAGTCGAGCTGTACCTGTTGATACATCACAATAAATGGAAGTTTCGCAATTTGGAAAAGCAATTCTTTTAAATTGTAATGTTGCAGAATTATCGATTAAATTTTTTAATTCCGAATCAGTTTGTTGTGCATGTGCAATTTCGTTATAATCTATGGGATTTGGCATGTTTATTGCGTTTATCCTCGAAAGTGCATCTGCTAATATATTCTCAGAGCCTTTTATGTGATGAATATCGGTGGTAAACTGAGATATAAAATCTAATTGCCTAGCCTGTCTCGGAGAGCATTTGTCCAAGCGTTGTTGGAAAGCGTAAGTTAACGGCTTATGATCCGTAAACAAAGAGAAATTTCTAGCTTCAAGCATATGCCTAAAGTGTTTGATGGCAGCATGAGCTGCTAATAACTCTCTGTCGTAAGCGCTATAGTTTCTTTCTGCTGGGGAGAGTTTCCGAGAAAAGAATGCGAGTGGTTGCAATTCTTCATCAACTAATTGAGACAATGACCCACCGATTGTAAAGTCTGAAGCGTCGACTTGTAAAATTAATGTGGCATCTGGTTTTGGATGTGCCAATAAAACAGCATTTGCAATTAATTGTTTACAATTTTGGAATTCTTCTTCCGCTTTATCTGACCAGTCCAATTTCGCTTTATCATTCTTTTTCACGCCTTTTAAATATGAAGTTAAATATACCTGATGTTTTGCTATGTTCGGTAAAAATCTACGGAAAAAATTTAAAAAACCTAAAAATCTTTGAAGATCTTTAACTGTTTTTGGTTTTGGATATTTGAGAATCGGTTCAACTTTATGGGGTAAAGGTTTAGTTCCCGAACTAGTAATTAAATGACCTAAGAAAGGAATTTCTGAGACGCCAAATATGCATTTTGAAACATTTATGGTTAGTGCATATGTGTTTAATCTCTCCAGTACGATTCGTAAATGAGCTTCATGCTCTTCTTGACTTGGAATTAAATATTAAAATATCATTCAAATAAACATAGCAAAATTTAATATCTCCCAGGATTTCATTCATGAATCGCTGAAAAGTTTGTGCTGCCCCACATAGTCCAAAATTTAAGAATGGGAATTCAAACAGTCCAAACGGTATATAAACTGCGGTTTTTTGTATATGATCCGGATGCACTGGTATGTGAAAATAAGCACAAACTATATCAAGTTTCCAAAAAAATATTTTTTCCGTGGAGTGCATTGGAAAAATCCTGGATATGGGGTATGGGGTAACGGTCCGGTACAGTACAGGCATTCAATCTCCTATAGTCACCAACAGGACGAATGCTGCCTGAGCTTTTGGAAACGACATGAAGAGGAGATGACCAAAGTGATTTTGATGGTCGGCATATGCCTTGGTCCATCATGAACTGAAATTCTTTTTTGATGGCGTTATACATTTCTGGATTTAGCCTTCTAGGTTTACTATGGAAAGGCGGACCTGTTGTTTCAATAAAATGCACCGTATTATGTTTAACAGGTTTTAACCCAAATGTTAATTTTGTTAATTCTGGGAATTCTTCCAAAATTTTATGGTATATTGATTCAACAGAAATAAGTTTTAGAGATGCATAATTTGTTGATTGTGAAATGATTCCGGGTTGGGTAAATTTAGTTACATTATCAATAAGTTTGCGCCCTTTGTGATCTATTAATAGGTTAAAGGTTTGTAAAAAATCGGCCCCTATTATTGGAACAGGCACATTAGCAATTAAGAATTTCCATGGAAAATTTCGCCTGAGACCTAAGTCCACATTTAATAATTTAGATCCATAAGTATAAATTTTGGAGTTGTTAGCTGCAAAAAGTTGCAGAGAATCAGGTTTTAGATTCTTTTGGTTTTTATTGAGTGGTATGCATGAAACATCAGAGCCAGAATCGATCAAAAATTTGAAATGTGATCTCTTATCAAAAACATGCAAACGATACGATTGCGCGGCTGCCGCCGATGCAGGTTGATCGACAGCCGCTATTGCGAGTTTCCCTGATCCGCGTTAGTTGAGTACGAACATGGCGGTACGCACTTCAGTGCCTTTTCTCCGAAACGTGCTTGATAATAACAGAATTTTCTCCCACGATCACCGGAACGCCCACGCGAAAAACTGCGCTGTTTGTTTTTCCGATGGAAAGGGCCTCTGCTTCTGTCGCGGGAAAGCCGCTGTACCTGTTTACTTAAAGCGGCGATTTCGCTTCGGAGTGCAGTAAACTCATCCAGAGAGGAAGCTTTCCGCATGGCATTACTTTCCGCGCTTCGGCTTACGGCAAAGACGCTACTATCTGTTGAGGAAATACGGACCTCGGCAATTTTGTCAGCCATGTTGACCAAATTATCCAGGGGTTCAGAACTTATTGATAAAATTGCCTGCATTTCTGACGGTAGTCTTTGCAGCCATAAAGTTTTGAGAAAATCGTCTTTTATGCCTGTGCCACCACCGAGTTCGCGCATCTTTCGAAGTAACTGCGATGGTTTATCGGCGCCTAAATGTAGTTCCGAAAGCAGTCGACGGATTTGTTCATTTTCCGAAGCGGAAAATTCGGCTGTAAGTCGAGCATTTAACGCATCATATTTGTTGGTGTCGGGGGGTGCGAGTAAAATATCAGCAACCGCTGATAAAGTTTCCGGATCAATAGTTGCAATCAAATGATTGTATTTTGTAAGATCATTGGTTATTTTTGCTAGAGCGAAATTGCTTTCTACTTGGATGAACCATAATTTTATATTGTTCCTCCACAGCGGTGGTATTTTCAACGACAGATAGGACACCTGCGACTCTGTCGGAACGTCAGCATTGACAGTTTTGTTTTCAGAATTAAGCATTTTTGGTTACTCGATGTGGAAAATTGATCATTTATACAATATTTATGAGTATTAGAAAAAGTTATGATTATTTAAAAATACATTTTTTAAAAAAAATTAGGAGTTAAGAATCATAATAAACATGGTAGCCAAAACGAAAGTAATAAGAAATTAATACTTCGAATACGAAAAATAACACAAAAAATAATGCTGAATATAAATAATACGATTTCTTCGCCAAAATAATGGGGAAATAAAATATTGACCAATCACAGAGAAATGAACAGAAAATTTGAGCACATACCTGGTCCTTGATGCATTACTTCTAGGCACAATAATCCAAAATAATCCATTACGAAAAGTAATTGAAGAGCTCAATTACCAAAATCTGATTTGAGCATATTTTAAAATTTTGAGGCTGGACTTCGCAAATTTTAGAAGAGTAAAAACGAAAGTACGGGTCACCAGTTTGGTGCGTGGTTTAACACGCATTGCCAAATTTACTTTAAATTAAAGTATTAAAACATTTTTACTTAATAAAAACTGCCAGCCATGTAGATAACAAAAATAAATTTTAATTACAAATTAAATTAACAAATATAGAATATGATACATTGGCCGTAATTCCATCGACCAGCACGAGGCAGAAGTTCTAAGCCAGCTGGCGAAGGCAGGAAGTGAATCACTCGTATCCGTTGGAGAGCAAAGTTCATCTCCAAAGGTATGATTGATGCTTATCGCCAGTTGGCGAAACAAACAGTCATTTATCGCCTGTTTGGCCGCTGCAGTATCTTTTCAAGGCAGAAAAATATATATTAATTGGCATGATTCAAATATAGTTCATTCCTCACTAACTATTCAGGAAAATTATTCTGAAAGAATTATTCTGAATTTTGAATTCTAGATTCTTGTTTCTTGTAATTATAGATTCTTGCACTTAAGATTTAGCATCTTGATGTGCAAATGAGTTTCTTCAGTTTTATTTGCAACTTTTTTCAATGATAGAGAATTATTTTTTGTTTTGTATGACAGATCTGAAAAGTAGAAATTTTAATTTTTTACTTTCGGATATTGTGTTACATTTTTTTTAACCATTTGGTATAGATATTAACTTGTTTTTATGCATTAATTTTTATATTTTATTATATTCATAATTAATATTTTTTTAAATTTAAATCTACATAAATAGTTTTTAATGGTCTTAAATTTATATTTCTAATTATTTATAAGTTAAATAAAAATAACAGGTTTATGTAAACTTATATTTTGAATAGAATTTTTAAATTGAGAATAAAATTTTGCGTGTATTCATTAATCAGATGTTTTTCACATATATGTAGTAAAACATTAATGTATTTCTTGTATAATTGTAATAATAATCTTATTCACAGTCTCAAAACACTCCTGGAAAAGGCCGAAAAAACATTAAAAAAATCCTGTCTAAGAAGGATTTAGCTATGGAAACTAAAGAAGCACAAAATCTTGAACGAGAACGAAGGAAAAGAGTCCAAGAAAGACAAAATTTGGTGAGCAGAAGGGCTTATTGAAAATAATGTTAAGTTTTTAATGGAAATTTAAAGTTAGTAGTTTTGAATGTACTTCTAAAAGTTTTCCGATGAATTTTTTTATTTATCATTTAAATATAGCTAATATTATTAACAATAGTCATTATTATTTAGAATGTATATTTAGATGATGCAATATAGAAATTTTGCTTAGTTCTTTAGTTTTGTGCTTAAATTTTTTTATAATAGATTGATTAATAATTATAATATAATTAATTAAAAATAAATATTTTTATTTTGAATGTTGCTTTTATGAAGGCTTATTCAGCTGCAAATTTGGATTACTTTGCAAATAAATAAAGCATTATTTTTAAAAATGCATAGTGTTTTTGCTATGCTACATAAATCTTATCACATATTTTTTTTGGAGGAGGATGAGCTAAGGAAGGAATAATTCTGTTGTATATAGGGTGAAAAAAAGAAAAAAAAAAAAAAAAAAAAAAACCATAAGATTTGCAACTTAAATAATGTATATTCTAATTACTATATATTTTCTAATTCTTCTAATATATTCTAATTGGAACTCTACAGCCACTTTCTTTAGACATCTATATTAGACATATCTCATAGGTTATAGGACTTAGCAGAAATGAAGTATATTTTGTGCAGTTTGATTCAGTTAACATTCTATTGAATTACGAGTTTTAAATTTTTATACAGATTTTTTGTGCTATAAATCATATTTAATAAAATATTCTCGAGACACTAGTATTTTGTATTTAAAAAATCCCACTCTTTCTTTACAAAAACAGAATAAGTTATTAAAATTTGAATATTACTGTTGTATGAAAATACATGATTGTAGATCATTCCCTTGACCCTCTCGAAGATGTTCCAATTGATTCCTAGTTTACCTAAAATAATAAAGTTATTGATTATCCTGAAATAAGGATGATGAAAGCTTTTTAAATAAACCAAGTTTCATTACAGAATGAATTTTTTTAAATTTAAAAATTAGAATACCAAGGACATTTTACTGAATATAATTCATTGGACCAAGAGACTGTATACTTCACAGTTTTTTTTTTTTTTTCAGAAGTGCATTTATTGAATGAAATAAAATAAAATATATAATTTGCATAATTAGAATCCTTTTGAAAAACAATAACAACTGAATTTTATGATAAATTAGATAAATTGTTATTGAAATGTTCTTTGAAATAATGAATAAATTATTAAAAATTGTTCTGTTGTGCACATGAGAATTTAATGCTAAATGATTCTGCTCATACTTTTAAAAAGCATGTTTTATTTTAACAAAAAAGTTTTTGTATTAATTGAAATTTAATCATTTCTAATTCAATTTTAAGTTCAAATTTTATGGAAACTCATTGGAAATTAGAGATATATGTAGTACAATGAACTAAATGCTGTAAAGTTTCTGTTATGGACAAGTTATATGACTATCAAATTGTGAAGCGTAATAAGCAATCAACATTTTTCTAAATTTTAAGGAGAGAGAGAGAGAGAAAATAAATCAAATAGTTTTTTTTTAAAAGTACATTTCATTTCTATCCAGGCTATATACATATCAATTACATAAATTGTTCCTAATAATAATAATTTTTTTCTAAGTAACTACTGACATAATGAAAAAAAAAAATACAGTAGTTATTATTTATTATTGTTGTATCATCACAAATAATATCTATCTTTGTTATATATCTGAATTTTTCCACAGTACAATGTGATAACTGACACAGGAGCTGATGGTTCAGAACTGATTACCAGAAAAATGGTTTTGGAGATTGATCCTGTTTCTAAAGAAGAAATAGTAGAAATTCATCCTGATATTGTTGACAAATTGAAACCTCATCAAGTGAATGGTAAGTTGAACATATGTGTTATTCTCTTTTAGCTTTGAAGTATTAAATTGATAGAATCTTATTATATTTGCCTTATTTTACTATCTGTCTCAAAAATTCAATAATAGTATATTTTGATGATTTTCCTTCGTTACTTATTTTATTAGTAATTAGAAATTAGATGCAAATTAATGCATTGCTTTGTGACTGTTTGTTAATTTTGTGAAAAGGAATATACAATTTCATATTAGTTATTAATTTTTTATTATTTGCTTACCATCCAGTAAGATTTAGTTGAAATTTATATTTTGTGAAATTAGCAAATTATGCAAATAATGTTTTCTTGCTTTTGGTATGTAATAATTATTTGTTCTGCATGTTATTAAAGAATTAAAAGTAATTTTTTTGTTAGAAATAGATAGAATTGTTATAGTATGTTTCATTTTTTAAAATCAATTTATCTTTCTTGAGATAAATTAATTTTCTTTTTATGTGAAAATTTCACAGTGTTTTTTAATACCGCAAACACTTTTTGTGTATCTTAATTTTATTGTTCAATTAATCATAATTATTTCACTTCTCATTGTCGAGCTATCTAATATTTGTGTATGAGTAAAAATGTTAACCTTTCTTAAATTTATATATTAAATTTTTTATATTAGTAATATTATATTTATATATAATAAAATTATTATATATATAAATATTATATATTAGTTTTTACTTACAGAAGTTTGATTTTCTAGGAATAAAGTCAGCTATAAGTTGTGCATTCTGCTGCATATAATTTGCTATTACATATATTAGAAAAATTATTTTTTCAATTAGATGAAATTTTGTTTATTTTTCTACCATAAAAATAGAGAAATGTTTTTTTTTAATTAAAAATATATCTTGGAGTATATTGATTGTTTTTTTTTCTTTCAATATAAAAAATTTAATATATAATATTTTACATTTAAGTTCTGGGAATTTAATTTTATTTTTGTAACTATTATAATAAACATATATATATATATTTCTTTTCTGTTAACATTTCTAAAATTAGAATATATTTTCTAGGAATCAAATTTATGTGGGAGTGTACTATTGAGTCATTAAAGCAATTGGAAACAGAAAAAGGGTCTGGATGTATTTTAGCTCATTGTATGGGTTTAGGGAAAACTCTACAAGTTATTGCATTTTTGCATACCTGTCTCACTAACAAACATGTGAATAAATACATCAAAACAGCTTTGGTGATCTGCCCATATAATACTGTATTGAACTGGTCTAAAGAATTAGATTATTGGTTGCAAGAAGTTGAAGGAAATATCTTGGTAAGTAATTTTTTTTTCGTAGCTTCCTACATATTTTAAAAATAAAACTTTAACATTACATTTTTAGTATGTGGTGATTTTTCATCTGATTGTCTTCATTGTTTCAATAATGTAAAATAGAGAAATCGATTTCACTGTTTTTTTAAATCCTTTATTTTACTGCATTATTTTGCCATCAGTTTTTTGATTTTTTTAAATTTTAGTTTTGCATCTTTTATTGCAAGTTTTATTGCAGAATAACCCTAGGAAAGAGGAACATGTATCTTTAATGAAATTTAGTTATGCATTATATAAAGATTTTTAATTTTCCCCTTTAACTGATATCTACTTCTTACTTTTGTAGCTAAATATCTTAATCTACTTCTGAGTACTGTTAGAAAAATGTGTCATATTGCAAAGATATCAACATGATTAAAACTTTACTTTTAATTACTGTCAGGATATAAAGAGTAAAGTCTGTGTTTTAATTTGATATTCATTAAACAATTTGACTTTTGAGTACTTTTGAGTGTAAATGCATATCTTTGTCCCATTTTTATTTAAGCAGTCACACATCAGTCTGCAGATTTTTTATGAATCACTAAATTTTGTCCTGGTTTGCTCCAAAAATGTATTTGATTTTTTTTTTTGAAATATAAAGCTGAATATCATTTTATTTACTGAAATTACTTATAATGAATTTAATTTATTCTATTCTATTCCACTGTTTTTATCTGCTACCAGATCTTGAAGCTCGTAGATTTCTGAATAATTGATTAAGTGATTTTTCAATCTTTCAAGAATTTAAAATATAAATTGTTTTGAAATGATCTAAATAAATAATAGTTGAAAGGTACAATCTAGTGGAGTTTTTTGGATGAAGGAACAAAACATCCCAATAATATTGTAATTATTATTGTTATTATTTTTGGATAGCTAAGAATATGTAGTTTACCTTTCTTTTACTAGCATGCTATTTTCTTTGTTTAATTCAGATTGTTTCTAATTATTTGCTCTCTTTAATTTACTTAAATGTGAGCAGTATTTTAATGAGTTAATAAGCCAATTTTTGGGTAATAATTCATGATGAATGAAATGATTCCACTCTCACCAGTATTTTAATGAGTTAATAAGCCAATTTTTGGGTAATAATTCATGATGAATGAAATGATTCCACTCTCACCAAATGCTTATTTTCTCCATGTGTAAATGCCTTTTACAGTTGTTGAAAGAGCATCTTTAAAAAAAATTATTTTTTAATATTTGATCTATGAATATTATTATATATAATTAATATTATATATGATTTAATTATTTTTCATCACCTGTAAACATCTGTTTAAAAAAATAAATTTATTTCATTGTTCTTTAATAAGGATATATCCTTAGAAATTTAGATTATCATGCACATAAATACAGTTACCTTATTGATTGCTTCAAATTGACATAATTGCTCGATATTGCAGATTTCTTTAGTCCAAGAATTTCTCAAATTCATGGAATTTTCAGTTGTTAACACTATCATATAGTACAAGTATGTTATGTTTTGAAACTTATTCTGTCATCCAGATTTGATATTTTGATAAGACTGAAATTGTATTTAAGAAAATTTCTAAATTTCTTTATTGCCTTTGAACCTCTAAACCACAAACACCCGGCCATATATCATAACATTGTTTGTTTTTTTGCATTACTTTTTACTATATATATAAGATGTACTGTAATTTTTTGTTAGTTTAGTAAAATTCTGAGAAATTCTTTTGAAATTATTGCTTTTGATATATAAATTTTATCATTAGGATTTTTGTATGCTGCAAGTTTTGTTTCAAGAAAGATCAAGAAAATTCAGTAGTTATTATAGACAGTTATTTCAGATACTTCTTGATATCTGATATCTATAAATCTTCAGAAATAAAAAAAAGAGAACAGATTAATGACAAAATTGCTGTTTCCATTTGATCTTATTTCATAGAAGCTATACTGCATTTTGTATAAGACTTTTTACAATTTTTTCATTCCTATTTTCTTCATGTATATAAATTTAAACATGTATTTTTGTAGATTATCTACTGGATGATTATCAGCTCAGAAATTGTTCTCATTTTAGGTGTAATTTACTATATGTTGGCTGGGTACAGTTTTGGAAATTTTTAGTAATCAGTTCCAGCATGTTCATTGGAGATGGAATTGAGAAATCTTTAATTTCCTCAAGAACGAATCTTGCATATTAACGATTTGCCGCATTGACAAGGGTATTAGAACAAAATTAGGCAACCAAGTTAACTTTGGACACTTAAATCCCTTTTTCTGCATTTCTTAAATATGTTGGCACTGTTTGATAAGGTCTTAATTTCTTTTGTTAATATCATCTGGTACTCGTCCTCTGCAATTAATTTCATTAGATGCAACACTGAATCATTTTTTGACATGCTCTAGTCTATATGGTGGCTAAATTTAAAATGTTTTGGTTATAAGATTAGATTGATTCATTTGATTTTGAGGTACAGCTCTTAAAATTTTTTTTTTTTTTTTTTTTTTTTTTTCTTGCCCTACCTACAATTAAGTATCATCAAAAGCATTTTTCGACTCCATTTTGGAAATGTCCCATGATGTGAGCATGTCATCAGTGTTGCCATACCATTTTTTGCATTTCCATCTAAAGAGAACTACATGTTTGTAAAGGAAAGAGAAGCATACCATTGATTAAATTTTGATTGAAGCACCTCTTGATTCTTATAGCCACTTCATTGGACTTTGTTGGGGTTCGCCTTTAAGGCTGGTTTACTTTTTGGCTCCCAAAATAGTGCTGAAATGAATAGGACTCATTGGGGTTTTACTTTTGGTTTGTGTGATAATTACTTTATTCCCTTTAGCACCTTCTGTTTAAAGTTTTTATTCCAGAAGGAGATGCTTCTATATTGAGATATCACTTCAAATTTCTTCTACTTCCAGAATAAACGGAATATTTGGTGCCTCCACCAAATATGTCTTTTAGAATTATACACAATGTTTTAGTTTGGAAAAGTTAGAAACCTTTATTTGCTAAATGCAAACAGGAAGCATTGGGATGATTAAACTGCCATCAGCTTGATAGCAGTTCTTTATATTCAACCTAAGAATGAAATATTTATCTAACAATTATTTGCATAATTTACAATGAATTACATAAATTTATATATTGGAAATCAAGCAAAAACTAAGCAAACAGCCAAAACTCTTCTCTAGCTCGAACCCTCAATGTGTTCATTAGACCAAGGCAGCCCGCTCAAATTTCCTAAAAAGTGACAATAATACTATTTCACTTATATATTTTGTTTCCAGAATGCCTTAGATGTAGAATTGGAATGTTTTTGAAGTGTGGAGAAATTTACTATTCATATAGCTCTTGCAAGGTTGCATTTGTATTTGGCATTATTTCATATATCCATGGTGTTCTGTTTAGGCATTTACTGATCTTAATGTGCATAGTCTAATGTATGGTGAATATTCAATTAATCCTTGAAACAAAGTAGGTAAATTTACTTTCATTTTTTAGATTTAAAAAAAAAAAAACACACACACAGGCAATAGGGAAGTTGAAGTTAAATATGTGACACCATTTTTAATCTTTTATCCCACAGCTGAAGATATTTTATGAGATACATAATTCTATGGAAAAATTGAATTTGAGAAAATTTTTATCTATCTTCGTAGTTAATCCAACAGTAAGTTGGAATTTTTTGACATATTGAATGATGAAATCTTACAAAAAAAGGTCTTGATAAATGTGAGTAGTAGCATAGGATTCCGAACCGCTTTTTATCTAATGTGTATTATTTATTTGAAGGTTTGTCAGCAAGAAGTGAGGATTGTATTTCAGATTTTCAGAGGGTGAGAAACTTCCAAAGAATTTTTTTATAAACTTAAATATCTATAGATTGCAGCTGCTGCTGAAGGAATAATCAAAATTAGGGAAACTTGGCATTATATGTTGAAAATTGCATATTTTTAATATCAGAATCTAATTTATATACATGACTTGCATCTCTATAGAATTTATGAAGTTTGAAATAACCAAAAATCAAACTGATAAATTTTCATAAAAATATTTAAAGGATCAAAACTCTTTTGAGAAATAGGAATTAATTAAAATTCTGATCCTACTGTCCATCACCAGATCACAATTGAAATGGAATTTTTACTTAAGAAGAAAAGCACGTTGTAAGAGCATGGTTTCAGCAGTATTGAAAAATAAATTTTTTTAAAAAGTGGTACGAAGTAAAGAATTTTCAAATCACAAAAGAATGTATATGCAGAAAAATGCCCTCTCTAAATATTTAAAAAAAATGGACAAGCAGAGATAACAATGTCAAAATGGTGAAAAGCATAATATATATATATATATGTAAATTGAAGAGAACATTTTTAAACTGTAGAAATTTCGAAACAAAGTAATTGAAAAGATAATTGAGATTTTAGTGCATGCAGAATCAGTTTTTGGAATTGAATATTTAACGACAGAATTGATAATGGAAATTGGATATATGCTAATGTTACACTGTTTCTTTTGCATTTGTGTAAATATAAATAAAGATTTCTTGATTTGTATCTGTCCCTTGAGTTTCCCACCTTATTCCGCTAAACACTTGTCAAATCAAAGGTAGATATTCCTATGGAATTAACATTTTTTAAATATATTCTGTTTCAACAGTGTGAATGTATTTGTGACATCAACTCTTTTTAATAGTTTGTGTGAAAGTAGCATCATATAGTTTCTGTATGGTGGATAATGGTTAAGACGTTTGCATTATGATTTTAAGATCCTCTTCGAGCTGCAAGTTTTTAGCTTTTTAATTGAATATGAACATGATAACTACTCTTAGTGCTGTTCTTCCTTAAAGCATTTAGAAGAACAAAAAAGCACGTAAACATGCATTGAAAAATTAATGTTGAAAATATTTTATTTGCATTTATTATTATCACTTCTATATTGAAAGTATGCTATTTTATTATTAAGAAGTTCTTGGAAGATAATTGTTTATCTCTAATAAGAGCGGCAGCCGTGCTTTGAAATGGTAAAACTTTATTTATTTATTTATTTTGTTATTAATATAGGTTCATGAATTAACCTTGGCTAAGGACAATTTAACCAGAGTTGATGTTCTTGAATATTGGCAGCGTGATGGAGGAATTTTGATTATCAGCTATGATTTATTTCGTCGTTTGGCTGTTGCTAAAATAAAGGGATTGAAAAGCAAGAGCAGAACTGCAATTTTTCGTAGTTTAATTGATCCAGGTATTTAAGCATGCATTTTTCTTTTTTTTATGCATTTTAAAAATTTGCATTATTTAATTATAGACAACCATATTTATTACATTTTTCTATTCTTCCTGAAATAGAATTATGTTAATCCTGTTATTCTGTTTACTTTTATTATATGAATGTAATATCAAACCAGTATGACTATAGCATTCAATACTAATTTCAGTAACCTATATTCTTCTTGTATTTAGAATATTTTTAAAATTTTGTAATAAATGTAACATGTAAATGTTTTGTAATATGTTTATATGTTAATAACTTACAGTTTGCATGGCTTGATTTTTTATTCCAGCTTCTTTTCATGTGGAAATATTTGCTGTCAAAATTAATAAAGTTCTATTATTTTATACATACCATATTTTAATTCCATGTTCAACGGGTTATTTGATACATTCTTTGCTAGCTCCCCCTTTTTGGAAAAAATCTAATTACTCATCTGTTGTGACTTTTTCAAAAATGATAAATTTTTTGTTGAATTTCTAGTTATTTTTTTTTTCAAATTTCTCAAAATAAATTTTTGTCAAATTTATTTATTGTCAAAGCGAATACTTTGCAGGAATTTATTTTTAGTTAGTTGAATGTGTAATATACAGAACAAGATTTTTAAGTACTGTTAAGAGAAATCAATATGATTGTTATATTGAAAATAACTGTGCATTTGTGTAATTTGAACAAAAATGTGTAGAAAATCTACAAATAAAGAAATCTTTTAAATATAAACATACTATAAGAAAATAACAACATTTTTGTGGATAAAACTGCAAAATATGTATGAAATATCTTTATATTGTCATTTTTCACAGATAGTTCAAAAATGTTTTGGGTCAAATAGACCCAACCAGAACAGCGAAGTTAATATTTAAAGTGTAGCTGCTAATTTTTTGTTTTTGTTTTTAGTCAAATTTTAGTTAATGAAATTTTAAAATTAATAAATATACATCTATTAAACATTCATTTTGCAAAGTAAAAGCTTAATCACTAATATTATTTCTGAGTTAGTATCAGTATTATATAAATGTGAAAGTGTACAATAATGAGACATTTTTTTCCCATATATTTTTGTGTTTATATTAATCCTATACATCAATATTGCAATTTATTTCAAGATTTAAATTACCGTATAAATTTATCTCTAAATATGAAGAATAATTGCTGGCATTATAAATTTGCATATAGATTTAAAATTAATTTCATAACTGCCTATAAAATCTTGCATTTCAATCCCCACTATCATATGATTTAACTTGATCCATTTTTATGCTCTTCCTTATGATAACAACCCCTCGGCTATTCTAAAAAGGGCATTTCTCTTGTGGACCTCTACTCAAAATCAATTTTGTATTTCTAAGTAGTGAAAATAGTTATATGACTAGCAACAAATAACAGAAAGGGTTGCAAATGCATATATATATATATATATATATATATATTTGTAATGATGTTCTTAAATGATATTTCAGCTTTACATTCATACTGGTATACCCATTGCCATGTCAGCCAACTGTAAAATGGCAAGAAATGGAAGAAACATTTTTTTCAGTTATGCAGTTGAAATGAAAATATATCAAAGCTAAGCACTTTTTTTTTTAAAGGATTACCTGTTAGTCAACACTAAACGCTTTGAAAGCGTGATAGCAGCCATGAGGCTGAAAATATGATTTATGGCCATATGTTAATGCAAAAAATTCCTACATGTAACAAATAATTTTTTATTACCTTTTAGATAAGACCTCATGTCCATTTCAGTCAATATTCTTTTCTCTCTGAAAATTGCTGTTTGCATTTTGTGCTCTTCTCCAGAAAAAGAATTTTTTTTTTTTTTTCCCTTTGTTGATTGACTGGGTTTTTTTCTTCTTCTGAGAAGTGATATTTGTATTATCTAGATTTGTTAATGTGCCTTAAATAATTTTTAAGAATAAAATCTTCACTATGCAAATTGCTGAATTGTTAACGAAGTTGATGGATTTTGGAAACTTTATTTATTTGTTTTCTGCTAAATGCTGTTTATATAATGCTGTTTTTCTTTTTTTTTTTAGGTCCTGACATTGTTATTTGTGATGAGGGACATGTTTTAAAAAATGTGAATTCTGCTATATCAAAAGCTTGTTCTACAATTAGAAGTCAAAGACGAATTGTTTTAACTGGAACACCTTTGCAAAATAATTTACTTGAATGTAAGTTTTATATCCACTCTCTTCTAAATTTATTATTTTGTAGAATTTTCATCATTAATTAGAAATAATTAAGATAATGTTTGTGTTGGTGTATGTAAATAAGTACATTTGCCTTTTTTTTTATTTTTGAATAATTTCCTCCTTCTGTTTACTAATCGGCTATCCTTATCATTAGAGCTTATTTTACATCTTCACAACTCAGATTTGAGGATGAGAAGTTTATGGTATGGTGGTTGCTTCTTGCCATCTGGGTGGGCACTAAATTGATGTGGGGTAGGCAACACCTATTTTCCGTAGAAGGGCTGGTGACGATCTTTAGGACTCGTCCTCAGGTCACGGTGTTCCGGTCATTCAGATTTTTCCATGTGCATCAGGGTGTGTTAGAGTAGTTAATGTGTGGTTATTAGTAGAGCCTTTTTATGAAACTGAATAATTTATCTCTATTTTGCATCAATAAAATGCTTAGTTATGTTCGTTCCATTTTTTATGCTTGTGGAATGCACATAAAATATTGTCATGGAAAAATTTGACCTTTATGAGTATAGCAAATCATTTGACAGGTCCAGTAATAGAAAATGATGTTTTGTTCTACAGCAAAACATGAGAAACAGGTAAAAAAACATATAAATATGCAAACACATATGTAGCAGATCATTATTTCATAATTGCATTAAGTAGTTGGAGAGAAAACATTTAGATCAACATTTCCAAAGAGAAATCACTCTATTACAGACTCATTTTCATCTGTTTACCTTCAAATTTTACTGTCACTAGGACAAGGCATTGAATATTTTAAAATAAATGGTGGAATTTGAGTCCCAAAGGAGATATTGCTGAGTTTCTTGAATATTGCAAAGATTCTCGGAAAATGGAGGCTTCTATTTTCCTGTTTATCACCAGGGCTGGGATTCATTGATTTGCCATTCATTAGAGCTATCTGTAAAACTTTCTTCCTTAGCTTAAAATTAAATGAACAAGGAAATAATGCTAAAATTCAAAACAGTATTTTTTAAAACCTAACAGCATTGAAATATAATGATTACAATTATAAATTAATTATTTATAAACTTTCTTAAAAATTAACTAATCTTAATAAAATTACTGTGTATCTTTTCTGGAAATTTTGAATAATTATTCTGTAATTAGCAAATTAAAGACATAATTTTGTTTTATAATGTTTCAGCATGCATGAAAGTAATCAGATAATTTTATAGGAATATTAGATGTCTAAATATGACTGCACATTTTTAACAGGTGGAGGTAAAAGCATTGCTTGCTTGCAAATAAATCAAGAAAGTTATATTTGAAAGGATTGATTGCGACTTTAAAAAATTAGTAACCTCTGGTTAATTTTTAAAATCTATATTATTCAGGTTTAGAAAATCTGTTGAGTTTTGAGTCAAACAAGCTGATATGTTGCATTATTTCATTGCAAAAAAAACTGCAGCAGAAGTACATCAGTTATTGTAGAAAATTTATGGTAATAGGACCCATCGAATACAACTTATAACAAGTGATTTCAGCAATTGAAAAATGATGTTTTCAATACACCTGACAAGAGCATGATAAATAATCTAGGAAATCCAAGGTGCAGATTTCGAAGCATTATTTGATAAAACCAGCAATGATGAATGACATAAACAACAATTGATCAATTTCAAAGAAACATAAAAGGAAAAATGTGCAGAATATGGACATCCCCCCCCCCCAATGCAAAAATTTTAATGCACATGTTGTCATGATCAATGAAAGAAACTTTAGAATAATTTTGCTCTGTAGTAGCCACGAGTTGTTCCTTTGGACTACTATTTGTTTTGCTGCATGTTATGTGCCTTTTCTAAAGAGAGTTTGACTTATATCAAAAATTAACTCGATGACTGGATTGCATTGAAACAACCAACACTTTTACTTCACTGAATAAGTTTATTGCTTGAATGACAGACAACTGTTGTAGTTTGTGATGACAGATATTTTGAATCGGCCAGTCTTTGTTTTTTAATAGTAAATTACCGTCTTCTTTTAACTTGAAAAAAGATAAAGTCATATTATACACCAAATATTTTTAGTTTCATTCAGATTTCACAATCCATATTCAACTATATTGTCATTGAGCTTATTATGTTCAAGGTTTCTGTATTGCTGAATCAAATATTAAAAAAAAATCTAGTGTTTGAGGTTTAAAAAAAAAAAAAAATGCCAATTAGTTCGTCAAGTGAAATAAAATCATATTCAATAAGTCCAAGTAAAAATACAATAATTAAAAAGGCACATTATATGGCAAAGAAACACATTAAAAATTTGAAAATTTTATAATATGATACAAAATTAAACTAAACAATAAAAGAAAGAGTAATAAAATTTATTATTATTTAGCATTAAAAATGAAAATGTGCAGTCAAAAATTCTCTTAATATTAATGAAAGAGTGCAAGTAGTAGCAGCAGTAAAATAGACTTGAATTAAAATAAACATGAAATTAAATTTTAGAATTAAGCAGTAAAATAGGTTTAGAATTAAAACAAACAATAAATGAATTTTTTGTTCAGTTTGAAAAATTAATTGAAATGTGAGAAATTTTTTTTCATAGATTGAATTGGTATTATTGAAAATCTTTTTAAAGTGCAAAAATATATTTTGTGTAAAAACTTTTTTTTTAAAATTATGGTGGAAAAACAACAATTTTTTTTTCTCATTCACTGCTTTTGGAGAGGCATAGAAATTGTGTAATATCATATTTATCCTTTTGGATGCTATGTAGCATATTCCCACTTTAGTTCAAATAATCAAGAAAAGTGGAATCACATTCAGTTCAAACCAACAAATATATGTTCAATTTTATATGTAGAGATTGTATGTGTGTAAGATTTCAAAGCTAAATCATTATACAGAGATAGGATTATAGTGTTCTAAAAATATTTAGTATTGTGATATGTTCAAATCTTTATCAGCAGAATCTGATTTTAATAAGCACTATACATTTTTGGTAAACTAAAATTCTATTAATTTAAGACCTTCTTTTCCATCAGAAAATTAGTAAGCCTATAAATAATAATTAAAAAAAATCATGTGTGCATTATTTAATTCAGATTTGAAATGCATGGCATTTATGTTTCTTTCTGTGCAAATTAATAGAATCAATATTTTGCAATATCGATTAATATTGATTTCTTTTTTATTTTGACGGTAAACAAAAAAAGGAATGTCTATTGATTATGTGCATTACGTCTTTCATCTTCTTTAGATCATTGTATGTTATCATTTGTGAAACCTCATCTTCTGGGTACTCCTAAAGAATTTCGCAATAGATTTATCAATCCTATAATGAATGGACAGTATGATGATTCTACTGAATATGATGTCAAACGCATGAAGAAAAGGATACACATTCTTCACAAGCTTTTAGAAGGCTGTGTTCAGGCAAGTAGTAAAGTTCATATTTAACTAACTAATTATGACATTCTTATGTTTAAAAAGTTGTTGGCTCTTGCATTAAGGGAAAATTATTCTTTGCCCTCCATATTTAAATTTTATTTATGTATCAGTCAGAGTGTAAAAATTCAAAAATATTACAAGAATTTAACAAAAACTTTGGGAAATAGAATTTTTATCAGTTTTAAAATCTATAATTGTTAAAATAAGATAAATGGCTTCATTGCTTATTTTTTGGTTTTGAACTCAAAACATTTTAAATACCATATTTTTATAAATAATTTTATAAATTAAACTTTAGTCAGTTTAGTCTTTATGCTCTAAATTTAGAGGTTGGCCTAGAAAGTTTAAAAATTGTGTGAGATATTTTATTGTACAAATTTCATATGTTCTTCACCTGAGGTTCACAGTGATTATGTCTTGAAATTTAAGTAATATAAGGACATAAAATGTCAGTAATTAAATAATTGCTCCATACAAATATTTAAATGTTTTGAATTGTCAATGTTGTTTTCTTTATCACATAAACAACATCCAGCGATTTTGTAATCTGTGAATTGATATTCTGCTAAGCTTAGAATATCAGCTTCATTTATTTGGACATTTTGACAAAAGGTGGATGCTAGGCAAAAAATTTCATTTCTGAATTTTCATAATAATTTTCAAATGAATTATTGGCACAATATTTTAAAACAAATGGCATATCTATGATGAAATACCAACAAAACTATATTGCAATAAGCAATTTAATAGTTGTTGAAAGTTAATTTTTTAATTACTAATTTAAATTGAAACTTTGACAATTATAAAACAATAAATTCAATCATTCTTGGTTGTATTTTAATTCTCGAGCACACACACACACATTCTCTTTCTTTCCTCATTTTGCCATCTTTATGTTAAAAAAATTTATATTAATGTCTTCTTTGAGTTTGTATTTATTGTTTATTTTTCTTTTCAGCGATGTGATTATGGTGCTCTTACAAAATTTCTACCTCCTAAACATGAATTTGTTATAAGTGTAAAGCTGTCTGAAATTCAAATTAAAATGTATCGATGGTATCTTGATAACATGTCACGTGCCAGAACACAAGAGAAAATACAAGGAGGAACATTATTTTCTGATTATAATATTCTTAGAAATTTGTGTACTCATCCGTATATCATTCAGACAAGTTATGAACGTGCAGAAAGAAGAAAAGTAAGCCCATTATAATAAAATTTTGAATGTAGTTTTTGTATTTTTGAGTACTTTATAAAGAACAAATTCTTCATGCAATTTCTAGAAAATCTCTAATGTAATGTAAAACCTGATTAATTAATTATAAATATTTTGATCATTATTTTGTAACACTTTTTTTCTGTCTATTAACGAATAAAATATTCTCTGGAAGAATAATGAAGCAATTTCACATTTGGAAAGAAATAAACTGGGTTATTAAGTAGTTTGTATTTCTGTTTGAAATGGAAGAATATCATGTTGAATAGACTTTAAATCTTAATCCTTCATTGCTGTTAAAATATAAAGTAAAAAAAGGAATATAGTAATTTTTATTTAATGGAACTAGTATTTTTTTTAAAGATAACTTTTGTAGTTCATTTCATTTCTGAGTTGAACTGCAATTCATCTTAACATCAGTTGTGTGTAAATTATACAACAATCAAAGCAAGTTTGTCAGCAATTAATTCTTAGCATTATTATTAAAAGAAAAGTTAATGTAAAAATCGACTTTAATAAGCGAGAAAACATAGAGAAATTTTAAAATTTTCATAAAAATTGATAAAATACATTTATTTTTATGTTGCTTATTATCCCCCCCCCCCCATCTAAAAAATGCTGTCGGAATAAAAGAGCATGTTCATTGCTTCCAAAAACGAAATAATTCCATTTGCAATTGTGTAATGCAGAAATTCAACTTTTCCTACTTTATCCCTCTTTTTTCTGTATAGATCAGTCCAGTTTCGATTTGTGAGACAGTTGTTCTTTTTGCATAAGATTCCTGAATTGCAGTTAATGAGCATGCATGACACTTCTGTAACTGCATAAAGTATACATTTCTGTGATGGGAACATTTAATCTGCATGGAAAGCAATGTGGTGTTATTTAGTCTACCATACTTGAGTTTATTAAATGGTTTATTTATTATTTAGGAAACTGTGAGCTTTTTCAAAGTAGATTAGAGAATTTTTTCTATAATAATTTAAATGATTTGTATCATGATAACAAAAATGTTTTACGTTCCTTAATTCCTTAATATAAATCCTTAATTTTTTCTGACTTACAATTAAAGAGCATGAGAGGTAGCAAATTCCTCCATCCCCTTATTATATAAATTTGCTAAATTCTACATAATAAATAAAGAGAAATTGTTTTTTTAATGTAAATATCAAAATTCTCTTAATATGCTATTATTTCAAATAATGTAAAATTATTGTTCCCTTTTCTTTCTTTTTCTATTCCTTAAAATCATACTGCATTATAACTAGCACATGAGTGCTATTTTTGTTTTTCCCTGTATCTTGAATATATGTACAGGGATTATTTTTTTCTTTCCAGATTCGCCTGTTCATGCTTTTTGTGAATAAACTATTTTCCTCGCATTTTTAAGTAAATATGTTACATAACATAATATGCTAATTGTTAGCTACCTTTAGCTAACTTGGATGGAATATTGGTTATGCTAAATTTAATTAAATCTTTTAAGCATAGCTAATGCTCATGATTCCTTTAATGGGTTATTTATTTATTTATTTTTTTTTTTTGTTAAATTGTAACAAATATTGATATTCTATTATTTTGATAGCTTTATAATGATCTGGTTATTGTGTAACCTGCAATCCTTTAGGAACTTGAGTCTCATGTCCTCATAGTGCCATTAGAAATTGAAATGTCTGGCATATCTACTTCAAATTTGTGTTAATGTATTTTATTTTCGGATATGAACAGTGCAAATAATTTAAAATGATCTTTGTCTTTATCTTTCAATAATGAAAGAAAATCAAACAATTGAATGTTTGATTAAACAACGAAAATGGTTAGAATTCATTCAAGAATGAAACTCTTGTTAATAATACTGCAAAATTTTTTAAAGAATTTTTTTTTTTGAAATTTTTTTACAATAATATTTTTATTTGTTATATTGAAAAATGTTAACATTCTGCTGAATTTTTAATTAAAATTTCTGAAAATCACATTCTTTTATAATTCTGCTTTTCTTCAAAGTATAGTGTCTTCTCTCAAATTTAAATAGTTTGTCCTGTAAAACACTAAAATGCACTGTTCTGTAAACATGTATGCACATATTCTCTTTTATTATTGATTGTAATGTTGCTTTGCATAGAAGAAATTTACATATTTTATTAGAAAAAAACATCCAATTTGGGATATGATAATATTTTCAACTTTTTTATTTTTAAAAGTAGAGTGTGTAATTTTATTGTAATTACTGTAAAAGAAGAGTGTATTAATTTATTAAATTAATACACTCTGCTTCATATTATTATTTTTTTACTAACTATTTTTATTCCAATTTTTAATTTTTTTTCTTAACATTTCCACTTAAGCTTCTGAAAGACGACGACGAAGATATTGCAGATTTTATAAATGATAATAGTGAAGAAACAGCTGAAAGTTCTTCAAGCTCAGAGTAAGAAATAATGCATTTATCATTATTTTGCTCTTCTTTTAATAATATTGTAAGAATATAATTGTTGCATTTAATGATATTATAATATTTCTTTGTAATACTATAATAGTTCAACTTTTAAATTGCAGTGCAGATGAAGTTGTAAGAAAATACAAAACAAGATCCAGGAATAATGACCCAGGTAATTTTGCTTTGTGTACTTAAATCAGTTCATCAATTAAATATTTTGCATTATTAAATATTTTATCATTTTAGTTGTCTATATATCCAGATGTGTTTATTACTTTACATTAATAAAACTTTAAGGTTTAATAACATTTTTAATTAATTTGGCTTTTATATTATTACATTTCTAGTTCTATGCACACTGAATCCAATTTCTATTCACTTGTCTTAATAAATAATAATAAATAAATAAAGAGATTTTTATGACATTGTTAATTTTAGAACTAAATATTGGAATATATATCCTTACACTAGTTTTTCATTTTAATGAGTCCTACAAAAGACCTATTGGTAGGTATTTCTCTGAAGAATATCATGTCTTGAATTTGAAACTCCATTTCACCAGATATGCACCATGGTTGCTGGCCTGACACATATTTAGTCTGTTGGATTTTAATACTGGTATATGTAAAAGTTTGAAAGGGCATGCTAACTGAGATGTTGCCATCATCCACTCATATTTGTTCAAAATTACGAGATCAATGCTGAAACTGTTCTTGTATATCTTCAGAATTGAATAATAGTATAACAACCAAATTAAATACAGTGAATTGGGGTAATACCCGATACTAAAATACTTAAACTTTTTATTTTCTTATGTATGATGTAAAGAGAAAGTATTGTAATCGTCAAAACATTCAAATTTAAGTTTTTGCAAAAAAAAAAAAAAAAAAAAAAAAAAAAAAGAGTTTAAAAAACACATTTTCAAACTCGTAACATTTTTGATATTATATCTGTCTTTCTATCTCTCTGTCTGTGACAAAGATTACTTAAAAACACATTGAGAGAGAGTGATGTTATTTGATATATATGGTCTTTACACTTAATTTGTTGATTTCTGTCAAATTTTGATTGAAATCTGTGAAAAGAATCTGTTCTGTTTATTGTCCAGATACAAGTTAAAGTCAAATATAAGTTAGGTGAAAAGAAACAGATGCATGAAATTTAAATAGAGATTTAACATTTAAAGTGTAGGTACCTATCAGATTTGGAACCAAATCCATCAATTTGTGGACTTTCTGCTGGTCTGTAATTTTAGAAGCATATAAATGGCATAAAAACACAATGATTTAAATATATGACATTTGATATGTGATTTTATGATTATGATTGTAATTCTTTATTAAATTTTGGTTACATCAATTAAAAAAATGTGTCTAAATTACAAATTCGATTTTGAGGTACCTATTTTTAAATGCTAGAGATTAACTATCAAGTATATATAGATATTCTCATGTGATAGATTAGTAAAAACACTAAATTCATGCTAAAGATTAAAAATATTCTCATGTGATAGATTTAGTAAAAGTGCTAAATTTATACTAAAGATTAATATTTCATAATCATTGTTCACCAGTGCCATACAGTACTAAGGTTCTCAATTTTATGCAGGTTAAGGGGATACTCTTTTTTCGTATGTACGAAAATTTTAAGGAGAGCATTCCAGTTTATATGAATTTAAAATATACTTCTGGATATTACATAACACAAAAGATTGTCCATTTTTTTCAAATGTCATTTCTTATCTTTAATTAACATATCAAATAAAAGAAAAAGAAATATGATATTTTGTAAACTAATCCTTTTCATTTAAGACCTACTTTTTTATATTTTTTTCTTCATTTTGTTACATATAGATTTGTCTCTTATCATTAACTTACTTCCCCATATGAGAAACATTTAATTAAATTCAATCACTTAATAAATATTTATTACTTGTTTTTAATTCGTTTGTCTTACCATGTTTAATTCTATATTATACTTCATTATTAAGAAAATTGTACTTCTTCAAAACATGTTTTACAATTAGTGCATATGTAGTTTTGAACATTCTCTATTGGTTTTATTAGATGATGAAATTGAAGAAGAACCAGTGGCTGAAGCAATAAAAGAAAAAACCTGGTTTGATGATTTCATTTCTGAGGAAGATAAATATAAAATTGAACTGAGTGGAAAAATGGTTCTTCTAGTGGATATTCTTAAAGAATGTGAGGCTATTGGAGATAAAGTGTGAGTTGGACAATTTTAAAATGAATTCTTCATTTTAAGAAATGCATATTCATTTTTATTTTAATTCTTTGATATCATAGCATATGTAACTTTTTAAAAATTATTGTTATATAATGCATTTTTATTATATTTTCTGATGTCTTTGTTGATGATCTTTTCATAGATTATGTATTTTTTCCCCTGAATCTCAAAGTGTATTTCTGTATTTTATATATATCTCTAAAAATATTGTGTCGATAAAGCAGTTAAATTACTTACTGGAATTGGTATTGCCCCCCCCCCCCAATTTTAATAAATAGAATTTCCCAACAATCATGAATTGTCTTGCAGAAATTTTGCTTCATGGAATCAATAGATTAGATGTTATGAATTTTAAATATGTTCTTTTCTAATCTTAACAAATGTGTGTACATCAAATAATAATATTAGGAGAAGAATTTAATTCAAGTAGTGAATTAGTAATCCTTCTCTTGCACTTGGATTTTTCAGACTTTATATCTGCTGGATTATTTGATTTAATTTAAGAATGTGTTGATCATTATGCACCCTTTAATATCTGTTTACTGGATTGGAGTCAATATGGATACTGTTTCTGTGGATACCTTCCAACTTTTTCAGTTCATTCCATATTATGTCCAACATTTACTTCTGGATATGACATTTAATAACCATACCATTTAAAAAAATTATCTTAAATTTGTACTACAATTTTGTATATTATGATTTCATTTCACCAATGTCAGTATGAATTCTGATGTTCATAACTATAAAAGAAAGTGACTAGTAATCTTATAAGCATCTGAATATGAAATTGATTAGACATGAAGTTTTAAAAAATTCTCCGAAATTTTTATTACAGCTTTGTGTGTTATAATTTCATTTCACCAATGTCAATATGAATTCCTATGCTAATAACTGTATAAGGAAGTGATCAGTACTCTTATAGATCTATGGTGCTTAGGGCAACATGCAGGTGAAAAACTGATATGCATGACATATTGCTTTCTTGGGGATTTTTCAAAGTAACTAACCAGTATTTTTATTATAAGAGTAGAAACCATGACAGACCTGGGACATCAAGGAAAAATCATTGAATTTCATCAAATTAGAAAAATCAGGAAAAAGTCAAGAAAATTCATTAAAATATCTAAAAATCAGGGGAAAATGGTGGTCAGCATTTTCACTAACCAGACACAATCAACAAATTTGTACATCCAAAGCCTAATGTCACTAATTTCATGGAATTTCATTAAGATTAGAATAGCAATAAGTTGATGAATGTGGTTAACAACATTAGTGAAAGTTTCTGAAAGATAGGTTTTCATTTTTTAAAGAATGGGATTTATAATTTTAGTTCAGTCTGCTAAATTGTTCGAAATGATAATACTTTTCCATGTAAACAATAATATATAGAGAGAATGTTTAATTAAAGAGTGCCTATGGAAGAATATGAAAGAGCAAACACTTATTGCAAGACAAATGTTTAATGACACCATTCAAACAAATGGTGGAATGAATAATTTTGAAGTGTGAAAACAATTGATTTTGTGAAGCATTCACAAACTAAATATAAAAGTATAATGAGAAGAAATAAAAGGAAGAGAAAAAATTAAGTGAAAATTTGGAAAGGGGAAAAGAAGCAGCTTATCAATTTAAATAATTAAAAGAAAAATAATCTTGAGGCAACTTATAAAGAGTGAGAAAGAAATTGCTGGCCTCAAAATTTTACAAAAGAAGTTTTTGAAACTTTTTAATTTTCTTTTTTTAATAAAATCAAATGTTTTAATGGTATTTTAATAACTGATGTTTCAATTTTGAATTTAATAATTCATATTGGTAACATTTTGAATTATTAAGTGTAAGAGGCTAGGAATTGTTATTTCTTTATTTGTAATGATAAATAAATATAAATACCTTTTTATAAAATCGCCAGTTTTTGATTAGAGCAATTAATTTGCAATTTGTTAAAGAAAGAATTTGAAGTAATATTATGATAGTTTCCCTTGTTTGCCAAAATATATTATTAGGTACATATAATTATACTATCTTTATGTTTATGCTGCAACATGTTTTCTGGCACTTAAAAGAAAAAAAGAAAAAATCAAATAACTTTTACTGTTAATATAACTTATATTGCAAAAGGTAGCTTTAATGCATCTTCCATTTTTTAAAATTTAAATTTCACAACTGATATATTTTTACTATGAAATAACTCATAAAAGTGTTTTAAGTCATATGTCAGGGAAATTTTATATGTTTATTAATCAGAGAAAAATCAGGATTCTTTTTTTCATAGTTTCTGTAGCCACCTTGTAGAAAACTTCCAAGTTGCTTTATTTAATCATCCGATTTTATAAAGCATATCTTTCGCTGATTAATCTTTTTCATGTTCCATTTTTAAAGGATGCAACTATATTTAAATTTAAGATTTTCTTATCAGTTGAAGATTGTATTGTCCGCTTTTAATTCATAGCTATACTAGCTAGATTTAAATTCTGTTGGTACAGACAAACAATAAATGAATGTTATGTATTTTAAATTATAGTGCTACACATTTTTTTAACATTAATAATTACTGTTCAAATAATTTGATTTCATATAATTAGTAATAATAGTGTTCATCAAATAATTTGAGTGTTTTTAATGTTTTCTAGAATTTTTATGCCATTTTAGAAACAATATATTTTATTAGAGTTTCCAGTATTTATTTTTTTTTTCTATATAAGAAACATAATATGCTATTTTAATGTTCTTTTGGATGTTCATTTCATTTTTAAAAAATGATGTTTCATGGAAATTTATTTTTTTCTTGTTAAATACCTCATAGAATTACTTTTAATAATGTGTATTGTACATGTGCCATAAGATAATTAACAGCTATAATTCAGGGAAATGTTACAAATTTGATCAGGAAATTTTTTTCACAGTGCCTGTAGCCACCTTGTATATTCATGTATTTTGATTTTCATGTGCTTAAGGTTTTTTCCCCTTGTTTTTCTTTTTTCAAGTTCTATGAATATGTGATAATGCTATGAGGTTGTATTTATTTAATACTTGGCAATAAAAACATCTATAATATGTTTGATAAATTATAGCTTTTTTCCAGAAATGAATAATGTTTTAAAAGTTGTGTATTTGGTGTAGTGTGGTCAGAAGTAAACTTTTGAACCATAAATCCGAAGTAAATAAATATTAGTGTGCAAATTATATTTAAAATTTTAAAGCATAATTATTTAAAAAACAGTTACTCTGTATTAAGAGTTGTGCTTTTAATATTGATTAAGACTTTATTTAGTAAAAATATTGGAAATTAAAAGTTGATATTGAGTTTATTGGTATTGATATTTGGGTTAAATGCTTATTAAAACTAATTTTATATTATTTTACAGAATTGTGTTTTCTCAGTCTCTTTTGACCTTTGATTTAATAGAAGATTTGTTAAGCTACTTAGATGAGCATCCAGTGACCGAAGAGGAAGAAGCTCGTGATATTAGATTTACTTGGAAAAAGAATGTTGATTATTTTCGTATGGATGGGTCAACTTCTGCTGAGTTTCGAAAGCAATATATAGATCATTTCAATGATCCAAATAATGACAGGTAAATGTAGTATTTTGTTTGGTCTTTTTTTTTTTTTTTTTTAGATATATACCTACATACTACATGTTATCCCATGTATATTAACTTATATATTACATATTAACCAGTTATAAAATTTTCCTAATAATTAGGCTTATTCTTAATGAAAGAAATTCTTATCAATGTTTAATCCTTTGATTATTTGTAAACATTTTTGTTGCTTCAGACGAAGTAATTATAGATAGAAGTTTTATGTGAATGAAGTATTTTTATTTTGGCAGATTCCTTAAAATACTAAGTTTGGCACAATAACTCATAATGAACTTGAATGCTTCAAAATCATAGAGAAAAAGAAATATATTAGAATCAGAGAAATGCCATTCAATCAGTTAACAAAGATTACATGCACATAGTGTACAAATTGTTTCTCTCAAAAAGCATTTACTGGTCATTAGTGCTTAGTTCTTAACACAGATTTACTTAAGTGATCATTTGATTGCATATTGATTAACATAACCATAGTAGTTTGTGATCACTTAGAAATAATAATTTTTGAGCTTAAATAAAAAAATAATTATATTTCCATTAATTAAGTGCACTGCATTTGAACATTCTAATAGTACTATGGAATACTTGAAATCTATTTGTAACTTTAGCTGCATTAAAGTTAGCATTAAAATTTGTTCAAATTACAATAATTCTGTTAATTAGTTTTTTTTAAAAAATCACTGGCTTAAGTAAAATAACCAGACCCAATTACTTTAGTTATTTGTTTTAAATTGTTTTTGAGAAGGCTATTTTTTATTTGTTTAATTGTTAAAAGTCATTTTGTTTTAATTTTTACATGTAAATTAAAATTAAAATGATTTTTAAGCAATGCAGTGCTGAAATATACAGAATAATTTAAAAATATAACATGGTATGATGTAATGTAAAAATTTTGATACATTTTCTCAGCTACTTCACGTTGTTTTTCACTTTGCATCAGAGTTCTTTTATTATTTATTATGTAAAACATTAATTATGGATTTTTTGATAACTTTGTTGAAAAAATAGGAATGAGTAGAAAATAACATTTATGGAAATTTATTCATAAAATTTATCAAATGTTGTTGATAGTAACTTATTTATTTCTTACATTTTAGAGCACGTCTTTTCCTTGTTTCTACAAAAGCAGGAGGTTTAGGAACAAATTTAATTGGAGCCAACAGAGTTGTAATGTTAGATGCATCATGGAATCCATCTCATGATGTTCAAGCAATTTTCAGAGTCTATAGATTTGGTCAAAAGAAACCTGTGTATATATACAGATTTCTTGCTCAAGTATGCTTTTTGTTGTTATATTTTTAGTAAAAGCTAAACCAACTAGTATTCCATCTAGTTAAAACAATTTGCTTTCTTAAAACTATACAAGATTTTTTTTAAATTCAGTTTAAATTTGTTTCTAAAAAGTTAATGATCTAAATGAATTTTGATGAAGAACATTTAGATGCAATATATATACATGTCTGTATGAAATTATTTTAATGTTATATTTGTGAATTAATCATGAATTGTGATAAAAAGGTACAGATTTCAAAATTCAGTATGTAGAATAAAACTTCAATTATTTTGATTGCTTAAAGACCAGATCTTTTGTATTAAGATAGTTGAATTAAGAGAAAATAAATAGGTTTTTTTCTGATGGAGGGTATTTAAAATTCTTATATTATATGTTTATATTATGACTACATTTGTATTCATACATACTTTATTGAAGAATAATTTTTTTGATAATATCATTCAAGGATAGTTTCATTGCTTTCATTTGTTTTTAATCAAATTTCTTCTCAAAACAGTCTTTTTTTTTTTTTTTTTTAATTAACAAAACAAATTTGAATCAAATTGCAGTCTTTTGTATTAAACAGACTTGAAAATACTAGTGATGACTACAAAATAGTAATGATGAAGATTAAGTATACTTAATTTTGATATGTTTTCTACGTCCAATTTGATGTTCATTTTTTTTACTGTTGCAATAAATGATAAATATGAAATATGTTTATGAATACATTCTATTGATTTTTGCTTATCAGCGATTTTTTTTAATCAACGTTTTTAAGGTAGATTTTTGTATAATATTCTTAAATTATTGATTTAAGTAAATGTTTCTAATTGAAAGTTTCTTTAAAGCAAATTGTTTTTGTAATAAAATTTTTCCTGCAAAGCATGGTTTTCAAATGCAGTAACTTTAATTGTATTGACATTCATAATTTTATGTAGTTATTTATTTTTGAAAACTTTTTCTTGCTTGATTTTAAGACATATTTTTTCAAAACTATGTAGAGTGTGTGTGTGGAGTGATTTTTTTGTTCTATAGAGAACTAGATGTGGAAGTCTTTAACAAAAGGAGTTTAATTTTTATCCATTACTAAGAGATTTCTTTCTAAAATCCATAATTCAGCATGCCTCACTGTGAATAAATAAAAACTGGTGCTAATCAGAAATTAAAACATTGTTTTTGAATGCAGATCAATTGAAATTTTTATGCACATTGAATACTTTTTATGTTATAAATTGAAATACTTGTAATGATTATTTTTTCTTCATTTTATGTTTATCTGAAAGTCATATTACTATCTATTCGTCATGAGAACTCTGATCATCAAGTGTCTAGATTTATTACGATCACTATAGGAATAAGTTTTAATAAAGAATATCTATTTCAAAAAGATGGAATCCATTGGAGGTCTGATATTTATTTTAGTATGGGCATGAATTTGAGGCTATGCAAGATCTGTCGATCATTTATATGCACTTTTGCCACAATTGCAGGCATCTCTGTATTTTCTTAGCTTGTTTCAACTAATTAATGAATAATGAAAATCAATTAACATTAATTATATTTTGTTATTTATTAATTTTTTTTTTAATTTTGAAAAAAAAATGTTTTTATTGCATTTTAATTTTTTGAAAGGAAAGACTTCAAAATTGCAAATATGTAAAATTTTAGCTAATGTTACAGGGTTTTCTCTGAGAATTACTAATAACTGTTTATATTCATTGAAAAGAAATGCTGACTTTTCACTCAACTATTTGAAATGATAATTCTTAAGAGAAAGCTTCCTTTGTAATCTTTGCTATTGGATTTCTTTTTCATGTTTGTGAAAATGAGTATTCTGATCATCTGGAATACCATCTGAAGTAAACTTTTTCATCATCTTTTGGTAGAAAATAATTTAAAGCAATATTTAAAGTGAGATCTTCATAAAAAAAGTCTTTTTTTGGTCATTTTATAGTTTTTGAGAAAATTATGTTTTAAAAAATGTGTGCATGTATTAAGTTAAAAATCAAATATAGGTAAACACATTTTTTTGGATATTTTAGTGTGGTAGTTACTAATTTTCTATTTTGGAAAATATATACTTCTAACAAAGTAAATAAATATGAATTTCAAAAAAGTTTTGTACATATTTAATTTTGGGCACATTTAATTGTGGGACCATCATTTCATAGCATGATATTTGGATATAAACAAGTTTTTATGATATATTATTTATTATATTTATTTGAATTATTATTTATTATCATTTGTACTGTCATTTTTATGTTCATCTAGATGAATTACTCCAATTTGATCTGGAGAATTTGTTGTGAATTACTTTTTTGGGCATGAATTGATCCTAATATTACTTTATTAATGAGGTTTTCAAAATTCTGAGAATAATTTGTTTTTTTTTTTTTTTTGTAATAATTTGCTTTTAAAAATAAAATCTAATGATACTTTGTGTAACCTGTTTGTCACCAAGCATGCAGTGTAAGAAACTTGAATGAACTTTTACATATCCAAAATACCTCGTCTTACAGTAACCTGTTTCTATAGCAGCCACCATAAATGAAAACATTTGGTGGCAAGAGCACTTTTGGTGGGCAGATGGTAGTCTTGTTTGTTTGTATGATTTTTTTTAAAAATCCCAAAGTAAAATATTTTTGAGATTTTGAAATATTTATTATTAAATTATTTTTTTCTATGTTAAAAATTCAACTCTAATGGCTTATTAAAATTAACTGTTGTATTTCAAATATACTTTTACAGATTTGATATGTTCACATTGAAGTTGTTTATTGTTGTATATTTAGTATGTGAACATTCGTTAAGTTGAAGATTCTTAACAATCATGACATGTTTACATTTTAGGGTACAATGGAAGAAAAAATATATGATCGTCAAGTGACTAAGCTGTCTCTATCAATACGTGTAGTTGATGAGCAGCAAATTGACCGTCATTTTAATGCTTCAGAACTTGCAGAATTGTATAATTTTGATCCAGAATCTTTACCTAATCGTCCAACTCCTATGGTTCCCAAAGTGAGTGTAATATTAGTGCTATACAAATTGAATTTTACTTTTTGAAATTAATTAATATTTTAACAGTATGAAAACATTGACTTATACTAATGTATTTTATACTATTTTTTATTACCTAATCAATTTTAAAATCAATAATTGTTAATTTATTTATTTTTGAAAAAAAACAAACACAATTTGCTTTGTGATCTTCACAGAAATAAAATGTTTTTATAGGATACTCTTTTGGCTGAAATGCTTATCAAATATAAAGATTGGATTGTCACTTACCACGAGCATGATTCTCTTTTACAAAATGAAACCGAAGAGGATTTAACTGAAGAAGAACGTAAAGCTGCTTGGGCTGAATATGAAAATGAAAAAGAAGGCAGATATGCTATAGAAGATCTGCCTTTAGAAGAAAGTAAGAAATTTTTTTAATGTCACTGCTTTAATTTCAGATTTAGTAAATGTATGTAACTCTTGATTACTGTCTTTTGAAATTGTTCTTGATTTTTATTTTTTTAATTTTTTTTTTTTAATGTGTGTGTGTGAAAGGGAGATAATTTTGAGTGTGTGTGTATGAAATGTAATGATATCTCTTAATTTAAATCCTAATTAATTGTTTATTTTTTTTGTCTTAAATTAATCCATGCTCATTTATTTTTAAATTTTCTATTATTTCCTGATCCAACTTTTTTAATTTAAAAAACACACTCTGAAAAATCTTTTGTTTTTTTTATGCCATGATCTTATGGATAAGAATCCTGGACGCATATGCAGGTGTTTCAAAGATACCTAAGATTCCCTTCTCTAAATTGACAAATGAATCTCTATCTCAAATGAATCTCTATCGGATTTTCATAATAAAACCACTAAAGAGAAAAATTCTGTCACTTTTCACTCATGTCTTCTTGTGTAACATACACATCACCCTTTGTTCCTGTGTAAAAATTATATCTCCCATGTTAAAATTAATTGAAGTTCAAAAACTTTTTTCTTTTTAGTCACATAACTGCCAAAATGTTATTGTATGTGAGATAGAAAATCTGTGAAAGTATATTTGCATTGCTTAACGATACTTTTTTGTTTCAAAATATGTAATAATTTCGGTTTTGAAGTATTACATCATTACTTTTGCAATAAGACTTTGTTGAACAAGACATGAATTGAACAAGAAATTAATTTTAACGATCTAGAAGCCAATAAAAAACATTTTAAGGTATATTCAGCTGTTTCTTGGTTGAACATTGACGAAGCAATCATAATGTCTGTGAAAGTGCCAGTGATTTAGAGAAATGTTTAGTCTTTTAATAACTGAATGAAACAGAGTTTAATAGCTTTGTTTTTAACTTCTGGGAGATGATTTGCGAGATTCATGGTCAGTCATTGTCTTAGAGAATAATTTGTTTTTGTATTTGTCTAGTGTTAAATATAAATGTTGCAATATTCGATGCTTTTTTGTTAATCTCTTGTTAGTATTTTTTAAATATATTTTCAATATTTAAAAAGTTACACTGTGTAGTTTCTTTTTGATAACTGCTCAGTTTTAACAATAATCATCTTTTGATGTAACTTTGATTTGTGGGCATGTTTTTCATTTGTGAACTCATTGTGTAAAGCATCTGTTATTAATGCATAGAATCCACTCTTCATTACATGTAACAAAACACTGCAGTAGTGGATCATTTCTGCTCTGTGAAAAAAGTGCAGAGCATATCTCTTTATGACAAATCTTTTCTTCTTCATTTCATTTAATCATTTAGGGTCTACTTATCCAGAGTGTGAACTGTTTTTAAAAGTATTTAAAAACTTCTTTTTTTCCCCCCTTTTATAAGAAACTTAATAATGCCCAGTTCGGGGATATATTGATAGAATGGGAAAAATATTTCCTTTTCATTTGCTTGACTCTTCTTTTATCTCCTTTAGCTAGTTTAGATGGGGGGGGGGACCCTTCCTTTTTAGAAATAATTTTATGTATGTTTTAACAATAATTTCAGCTTAGCCCTGCTTTTCTGCACATGATTGCTCCTTTGAAAATATTTGTTAATTATGTTTCAATGCCATTTAGTAACTTTCCATTAGTGAATTTCATTATCTGACCGTAGTTCAAAATTACGAGGTCCGTCCCAAAATAGCTCTAGTGTTGCTTTAAAATGGGACATTAATATAACTAAATGAAACCATTAATGAATTTTTTAAGTATTTTTATTTCAATTAATTTTTGTGCAAAAGTTTAGAACGTCTTAACACATGCTGGAAAATGTGAATTTGATTCATTATGGATTTTAAAAGTGAATAAACTGAATTTTTGAAGGCTTCCAAAAATTAAAATGAAGCAAAATGTTGAAAGTGCACAAAAGTTACTTGTAGGTTATTTTTACTCTTGCAAAAAGATACCAAAAACAATTGAATACCAGGAAAATTACTATTTTACTTTTTTGTATACAAATTATTCAAAGAGAGAATTATAATTACCAAAAAATTTGAACTCGAGATTTTGTCCTCTTTCTATGATTCAAACTTCTGGATAACACATTTTTGGTTTTTTTTTTGTCTCTCTGTGAACAAGATAACTTGCTTGATAAAGTTAAATTTATTCTTTTTTTTTTTTTTTGAATGCAAGTGGATGGGATAACTTCAAAATGCTACATCCGTAAAATGTGGCATACAGTTTTAGCATCTAAAATAAAATAAAAGTTGATCATCTGTCTATCTACATGTTCATGTTCATAACATGCATGTGAATGCTATAACAACAACAACAGAAAAAAAACTTAGATAAATGAAATTTGATAAGTTATCTTGATCCTAAAATTGTAGCTCTTTAAAAATTTTGGATTTAATTGGCTGGCCAGAAAGTTTTGAGCATATTCATTCCCCCCCACCCCCCTCTTTTTTTTTTTTTTTTTTTTTCTATACCAAGATAGAATAAAATCTACTTATTTGTAGCATTCATGGCTTTGTTTAAGATCTCTACTTTTTATGGCAAAATGAGGGGTAATAATCTTCATTATTAAGTATGCATTAATGCAGATATTCTCACCTGGTTTTGCATGTATTTATGGCAGAGTGCATTAAGCCATTTCTTCAAATGTATTAGTCATGACCTACTTTTGCCTGCTTATGTATATGATACATGTAAGTTAGTAAAACAAAGATTTTAAAGAAAATTTCTTTGTTGAAATTATTTCTTTTGTAAATTGCAAAAGCCTTTTTTTAACATCTGCAATTGATCAAGTAAATGCAAGCATAAAAACGAACAAATTATTGAAAAGCTTGCACTCTACAAAAGCAGGATCGATAACATTGTAATCTTTACAAGTATGAATTTTCATTAACTTGTTTTAAAACTGTTGGAATGCATAATGAATTTAATAAATTTTTCATCATTAAAAAATGTTTGTGAGAGAGAAATTATGAAAAATGAATATGTTCTGTGTTGTACTTTCATCTAAGGATAAAAGACAGAATGAAAGAACAAGACAGAAAGGGTAAAAGACAATTGCCATTTTTATGTATTTTATAGATTTCCTGGTCACATCACCTTTGCTTGATTGATTTCAATACTTTTCATGTCTGAAAAATGAGACTGGATGATTTTTTTTAAATAAAAATTCTTTATTTAAAGATTATAAATTTTTAAAAAGAGGGATTTTTTGAAATTTTCATTCTTTCTCATGAACAAGTATCTTTGAGAGAGGATTTGGTATTAATTAAAATATTGAAGTGGGAAATTTGAATGAAAAATATCATGTTTCACAATTGCAATCTATCACCACATGAAGTAGTCTGGTAGAATCCGTTGGGTAAGCATTATTAAAGAATTGAGAAAGTTAGCAATATCAGCCCATTCAAAATGTTGCTTTTTTTGGGGAAACAAATGGCGAAAGAAATAGCTGTCAGTGACATAAAGAAAGCTAGACTCTTATTTCTTGATTTCTTTATGGAAAAGGGAACTGCTGTAATTGAATAAAAAGCTAATGCACTTATTTATTCAACAAGTCTGAAACTTTTCACTATTAACAAAATCAATTAGTAGGGAAAAGTTATTAATGAAAAAAATTGAACAAATTGAAATTCGTTCAATTGAAGGAAATTCGTGAAAAAATCTTTGAAGATAAACAATCTTTTACATACATATGTAATAATTATTATTTTACTTATGTTTTAACCTCTTTGGTGGAATTAGAATGTAAATGAAGTAACAGTAAAACTTTTTTTTTCCCTCCTTATACTACTAACTAGTGTAATTAAGATATGTGATGAAAGTTTTTTAATAAGGTTTTTCAAATAAAATTTACATTGAAAAAACATTTTAAATAACTTAGTTGTTTGACATTATTGGTGAAAAATATTCGGTGATCCCTGGTAGTATTTAATGTGTATATTTGTATAAAATTTTACACTTACTTAGTTAATATCCAACTTATTTCATTTCAACTAATAGTTTTATATTTTAAAATATTAGATTAAGGTTGGTTCTTATTTTTTCTCTAAAGGTGCTTGTAAAGTGCTTATTTTTTAAGATAAAATTCAGTCTACTCAATCTGTTATGAGGCTTTTTAGATTTTCCAATTTGATGCAACTGTCAGACTATTTTTGAGCACTTGATTTTTAAATTAGTTCTACATTCCTGAAACTTCCTAGCAATTTTGATTAATGCATGTCCTTTTTTGCCTTCTCATCTTTTTTAAATCTCCAAGACTTCTATATCCTTCTATAAGCAAAATTTCTTAAAAAGGTGTTATGATGTACATTCCTTGTTTATTCCCTATCCTAATATCCTTTTTCTTCTTATGTGTAACTGATCATGCTGCCAAAAATGCTCTATTATGGGCTGATTTATACTGTTTCAAGCACAATTGCTGCTTTTTGTCTTTGTTTAATAGGGAAAGATATTGAAAACAAAATACTATCTTATACTACTACATTTAAAAAGCTGATTACACTCTGTCAAATAGTTTACAGTAAAAGCTGAATTAAATATATTGAATTTCAAATAATAATAATAAAATATTGAAAGAAAAAGAAACTTTTACAAAATCTGTAGATAGTAAAACTGCTATTATTTTTTCAGTAACATCAAAATTTATTGCATGGTGTGAAACATTTTTATTTGGATAACAGCAGTTTGGATGTTTTTGTAATAAAAAGATTTGTTAATGAAAAAGAATAAATAAATAAAAATCTACAGATATGCAACCTAGGCAAAGTATGAATATATATTTCTAAATTTAACATTGAAAATTTATAACTTAAAAAAAAATAAATTATGTAGTGGTAGATAGCTTTGAAGTTGTCTTATAAACTTTTGTTTAAATTTTGTTAAATTTTTGTATATCAAAGTCAGTGATGACTTTGCCCTAAATTTTTTTAAATTTTTTTTTATTAAAAATTTTATCTTGCTATTTAAAGAAATAAGTATGATTAATCATCTTTTTAGTTGTTGTAAAGTTTATATTGCCTGCAAATCAAGCTTGAATCTGGTTCTGAAATGAATCTTTGTGGGTAAGAACTTGACATAAAATTATTAGGAGTATAATATCATTTTTGTTGAAAGTTATATTCTCTATTATATTTGAATATCAAATTTATTGTCTGCCACATAGTACTTTTATGTTTGAAGGAGGCTGTTAATATATCATTACTGTGAAAATTTAAGGATAAACAAATTACCATCCCTTGTGATTTGCATTTTTGTGTGTCTTTAAATAGAAAATTTTGGATGAAATAATAGATAAAAGATATTGTAATTTTGTCAGTTTCCTTAAATTTGCTTTGAAATTGAGGTTGAATTGGCTTTTTTGAGGAATTTGAAAAAATTAATAGTTCAATTATTGTTTTATTTGTATTTTACAGTTAAAACTTTTTGCAATTTTAGAATTATATAAATTACTTGCATTCACAATAATTAAACATCACAAATTTAATCAATATGTTTCCACTTTCGGCACGTAATGCTTAAAATGTCCATGTAATTTGTTAATTTTTGCAATGAAATATAGTAGTTTTATGGAAAGTGTTTGACTTGATGGGTGCCGAGGTGGGTATTTCCATCTTTGACATTATAATTCCTATAGTATTCCACAGTGCATATTATTGGGAGGAATTGTAACTTAGTTATATGTATTATTACATATATTACAATTTACCAAATATTACTGAAGATTAAGTACCAGGGCTTTTTTTATTATAGGAATTATATTATACCAGAGAAAATATAAAATATCCTTGCAATTATTGATAATTTAAATGCTGTTGAAATTATGAAATATTTATTCTCATCAAAAAAGTGGGAACAGAATTTTTGTGTATAGTAAATATTTTAGGAATTTTTATTTAATGACTTGATAGCTTTGCTAAATTCTTTGCATTTCATTAGCTGTTCTTTTAAATAGCAATTCCTCTGTCTAAATTTGTTAGTTTTTGTACTTCAATTTCACATCTAATACTGGATGGTAAGACAAATAATAATCCATTATCTTAAAGCAAATTGTCTTAATTATACCAGTAGAAAAAAAATCTTAACACAGTTGACGATAACTATTTGAGATGACTCCATAAATTAAACACCTGCCTCTAAAAAATATTTAAGCTAAACCTTAAAACACTGTAAATGCATAGAACAGAATCAACTACATAAAATAGTGCAGTGGAACAAAAAATTTTTAAATATTTTCTTCTTTTAAAATTCTTTTTCACTTCTCTGATTGAATTGCTTAAAAAATATATTTTTACATATATGTATGTATATCATATGTGTATCCTGAATTAGTCGGAAATATATCAGATTTCTGTTCATTGTAATTTTCCAGATTTCAGAAATGGGGTCGCAATCAGACCCATATAAAACACTGAATTTTGATTTGCTATATATTCTATTCCAACATATTTGGTAACTTTTTGCTTTGATTTTTCTATTTTGTTTGAATAGATATTTAAAAATTTTGGTATGCATTTCTGTAATTAAATTTATTTATTTGTAGCAATAAAAGGATTCTGCAGGGAACCTGATTTTAATGAAGCAATTTATGAAGGCTCTGTTATACCAACTGCAAAATCTATGATTGAAGCTATAATTGCAGCTTTCAGGAAACAGGTAATTTTAAAAATAAGTATAATTTAACCTCAATATATTGAATGTGAATATTCTTGGGGGAGGGACTTGTCAGTTAATAGCAGTATCAATGCACAGAAGTGCATATAGCAATGTATTCATCATTTCCTAATTTAACTGCTTCGGTGAGTTAATTTTTATTATTTAAGTAGTCTTGCATAAATAAACAAGCTATCAAAGAAATTTCATGTAAAAATATATTTATAATTTCTAGTTTTACACTGAAAATCCTTGCCATTCTTTCTTATAAAAGAAATTTTTGCAAGCTTGTTGACTACAATAGACATACATTATATTGAGCAATTATTGTATTTTATTTGATTGGCATTTTATTTGATATATAGAAATTTTATTGAATTAACAAAAATTGTTTATTTATTGAAAATACAAAATTCTTGAAAAAAGTTTGGTAATTTGTGATGTATTGAAATTTGATATGTAGATTTTGACAGTATTTGAATTTTATTACTCGGACATTTAAAAAAAAATAATATTTTCTTGTAGTTATTAATACTTTGTGTATCAGTTTATTTGAAAGGATTATAGCATTTGGAATAGATTTAATTTGCTGATGCATGGAATGAAGCATATAATGACAGAAGATTTTGAGTTTGTGAGTTTAAATAAAGGATTAAACTTGTCATCCATAACTTAGGCAAAACAAATGCATGATAAGTTTCAAATTGTCAAATATATCCAAAAAGCTGAATAATCACTTAATAAATTTATTTTAATTTTATATTGCTACTTATTGAATATGAATGATATTATGTTGTCATCAAAATATTATAAAGGAACACTTAAATATAAATGTGAGGAATTTCTCTATAAAAATTAGTTTTTATTTTATTTTTGGCCACAAATATTTAATAGTAAAAATTCATTACAGTGATTTTGAAAAGTTTTCTTATAGAGAAATAGTAGAAAGTAAACAAATTAGATTTGATATATAGCTACATATTTAGTATTTAAAAAAAATATTTTCATTAAATTAAAATCTTTTTTTAAAGTCCCTTTACTGTTTCTTTTTAAGATGTGCATGACCATACCATTTGTAATCAGCTTTTTGAATTAAAAGCAAATATTTGTTTTCAATTTTATATCAATTAAAAAAAATTATGAATTTTGTTTAGTAGTATTAATTGTATCATTTTATCTAATTTATTTCAATAATTAGTTTTTGATTATTTCTTTCAGTATCCTACATCTTCTGCTGTTGAATTGCGAAAGAAACTTCAGATGGCTATCTATACTTTAAGAGCCATGTTTCAAGAAAAACATGTTAAAATTCTGCGAATGAAACAAGAAGTAAACATATTTTATGTTCTTTTAACCCCTTTTACAGTTTGTTGGAACTGCAGGTGTTTTTTTTTCTCTCCCACCTCCCATTTTGATTTTCTTTTTTTCTTTTTAGTATGTTGCTAAGGGATCTGTACCAGTTGCTGTAAATAAATATTTGGAGGAAGTTAACCATATTGTTTCAGATTTAACTATGCATCATGAAAATGTTTCTCAGGTATGTACAAAGGCCAATAATTTCAGTTTTATATAGAAATGGTTTCAGTGTAGATAATGAGAAATTATAGTATTCTCAATTTTCTTTATTGCATAAATTAAATCACTAATTAAAAAATGTACTTGAAACTTAAATCCATTCACATGCCGAGGCAATTCCCCTTTTAGTGCTTTTAATATTCTAGGACAATTGAAATCAAAATGGTATGTTCCTCTTCATTGAAAGAAAAACTTAGGAAAGATCAAATTTTCAGTCAGTAATAATTTCCTTTTGCTCCTCATTTGTATCTCCCCCCCCCCCCCCCCAAAAAAAAAAAAACTTGGTTTGAAAAAAAGAAGGGACTTAAAAAAAAATTGCTGCCTAAGAATTGTTAGAAATGGTATTTTAACTGTTTTTACATTGTGGTGAAATTTGTCTAAGATTTCGAAAAAAAGTAAATTAGTTGCAGGTAGGAAAATTGTTAAAAAAATATTTTATTGTAAAATTTTATTTGCCAATAAATGTGAAAATAGGTCCTTTGCATGTGTTTACATTCAACTTGCAAGTCATAACTTTCTTATTGTTTAGCTGCTTATGCGTAAATCTGCATGAAAAATAGTAAAGAGTGAATGCATGCGCTTTGAAGACAATTTTGAATCAATGTAATTGCTTAATTAAAATTCTTATATTAAAAGCTATCTATCAACAAAAATTTAATTAATAGTTTTCATTAATTAGTTATTAAATTTTTCAAAATTAATTTGAAAGACAAAATCTAAATTATGCTGAAATGCATATGCAATGTGATATAAGTTACAGCATTCTTACAGTTATATTGTTTGAACCACCCCCGTCCCCCAACAATTGCTTAAACATTTAACAAAATTTATCTTATGAATATTTTCCTGTGATGTGAGCCTTGACGAATCAGACGGTGTCTTTTACAGCCCATATCTCCTTTCTTAAATATTTTTTTAATAATAAAAGTTTTTTTTTTTTTTTTTTTTTTTTTTTTTTGTTAATGAAAAGTTTTGATTTGTGTGTGTGTGTGCGCATCCAAAATCAAGACCAAAATTTTTCGCTGTTATTTAACTCAAGTGAAGTACATGTTTTAAACCAGTGCCAAAATTTTTATTATTAAAATGCTGTGGCTGAATTGTATTTCTTGCATCATATACTTGATTCCTTGCAATTTATATGTCTGGTCAAAAATTGCATCATTAATTCTTTGATTGGTTTACTTGATTGATGGAGATATGACTATAACTGAAACATTCTTTAAATTTTAATATGTTTCATTACTTTTTCTTATTGTTTCAAAGAATCTGATTCCTGTTACAAATCCAGAGAAGTTTCTATTCTAGTATTAACATATAAGTAACTCTTAATAGCTAGGTGCCATAAAATGCATTGATCATAAACTTATCGAAATAAAAGTTAATTGAATATATCATCATTTTACAATTTCTCATTTCTAAAATTATTTTTGTACTAATTAAGCAGTTTCCAATGAGCCTAGTTTTTTTTTTCTTCTTCTTTTTTTTTTTTTTTTTTTTTTTTTTTTCTTCACTCCTACTTATAAAAAATATGCACTTTTTTTTCTCTCAATTTTATTTTATCCAGACTTACAGCAATAAATTTAATCTCTTTCTAGTTTATACTTTCTTATTTTTTCTTATTTCAGCAACAGTTTCAATCATTTCCTTTAATAAAGATAAAGCACTTTAATAGCTGCTGAATTTTTTTTTAAAGAGAATTTTTGTTATTATACACTAATTAAAAACTACTTGTTTTTTGCTTTAATGTATAAACATAAATAGAATTTATGTTCAAATAGTAGACTAAATTTATCACAAACCAATTAGGGTTAACTCTTAGATAATTTTAACTTTTCATTATAACATTCATAAATTAACTTTTCACTATAATTTTTACAATTATAGTAATCTACATTAATTCAATTAATTATTTAGTTAATTAGCTACATGCTAATTCAAGCTCTTGCTTAAGCTTTGGATTGGATGGAATATTGATATAATCCCAACCATAAAGCTGAGTTGTGAAGATTGATATATTGGCCCCATTTTATCAAATATTTATTTTATAATTTAGCCTGATATGCATTTATTCTTGAAGAGCCAAACATCTTCACATTGCTGTTTTATATGTCACCCTTTATATATGATCATGAAACAAAATTATGATTGTTTTTGTAAGTAATTCATATATTGAGTGTTGAAATTTTGTTTTTTACTTCTAGTTGGTGAATAGAGATATTAAAGCTGCTTATGAACAGCAAATGGCTCAGAAAATTAACAGTCAAATGCAACAAAATCAGCAACAACAGTTTGGGAATAGACCATTTTCTATGCCAGTTAATGCTAATTATCCGCGAATGAATGCAGCAGCTTTTGGCCAAAGACTTCCTTTCATCCAAGTTAGGATGAATGCAGCAGCTGCAGCTAATTTGAGACCAGGGAATCCAAGATGGACTTTTCAATCACAAAATTTTTCTGAGTTGTATAAGCGATTAGCTGCCAATCAAAATGCACAGCAGAAAAATACGACTACAACTCCTGAACCTGTGATCACAGAAATGGAAACTAATGACATTTCAAATGATACACATCCAAATGTACAGCAAAACAACACTACAAAAAATGCACATTCAACTGTAGAAATTACAGAAATCGAGTAACTTCTTATTTATTTATTTTTTTTTTTTTTGTTGCAGTACAGTAAATGTTTTATAAACATGCATTGCTGATTTTGAAAAAGAAAATCATAAAATATCCATCGTCTGAAAAGCATTTTACTCTGGATTGTAAATATTCTTTGTTCATCGATGTTAAAATCAATATAACCATATACATATGTGAAAATATTCTTTTTTTGACAAACCAAAAACTTGATAAATTCTTTAGTCAGAATCTTTACAAAAACAAATATGTGTGCTCTTATTATTAATTTACATTGCTACATGTATATATGCTTATTTATAATGCAATCTTCTTTTGATTATAAGAAAATCGTATGCTTGATTTTCAAAATGTTATAAGCGTTTTTATCCATGATTTGTACCATATCTTCATTGTTGTACAGCAAGAATTTTAGACTGTAATGTAAAATTATGTCAATAAAGTGGCCAGTTGGAAAAAATTATGGTTTTTTAATTAAAAGTATAAAGTTTATAGAATAGCAAATATAATAGCTTTTATTTAAAAGGAATTTAGAATATAGAGAATAATTTTTTTAAAATTTATGTAGAGTAAATGTATAATATGTAATAATTTACATGAAGAAAAGATTTAAATGAGAATCCATTTTAAATTTATGTCAGTAATGGAAATTCAGGAAATTTTTTGAGCATCATATCCTTTTCCCGCCTATCTGAAGAAATCGGCAAATTTGTTTTATGCCTATGTTCAACCATCCAATTGTATCCATCTGCGTAGCGTCCAATTTCATTCCCCATAGCTCAAAGCGTTTTTGAGTTATCTTTTTCACAGACAGATAGACGGACATTTTCCAAAAATATATTGTTACAAAATTTTTTTCTGCTACAAATACCGCCAATAAATCGTAATGACGCAGCACATTTAATTGCTAGTTCAGCAACTTTCTTGCTGTCTAATCCTCCAGTTTCTCTACGTGTTGGCGACTCCGACTACCTCACACACCACTTCTGACGATAGACACAACTTCTCCGCAGCTTCAGAGTGCTCGTCTTTTATATTTCCGGGAGGCGGGGCTAGAATCTTCAGACCAATCAGGGCGTACCTCAGTGTATCTCGATTATTACTGGATGGATCTTGAAACTTCCCGAACTTTCTGGTATTATCAATTTTGTCGCCAAGCTCAGCACGCACAGTACGGATCTTACAAAGGTTTTAACGGTTTTTCCAGGATGACACTATTCGTGCCGGATAGCAAAATTACAGATTTGTAACAATATTTTTCGAATTCAGTGAGGTCTAAAACGTGTAGATTCGTCAAAATCTCGGGTTCGAATTCTTAGATGATTGTTATACTGTCTTTATACTTCGTAAACGAGAAAGTAAGAAACGGCCGTCGTAGGATGGACAAATTATAAAAGAAATACCAATTATAAGTGTTTTATCGATTTTAGATAATTATTCATAAAAATCATTATCAAGAAAACATTTTGTTTTAATAAGTAACGAGAGTTTAATTTCAAATATCTTAATGAAAAACAAAATAAAATGGAAATAATTAGGATTTAACGTGTTGCGATTTATTATGCTTTTGCAATTATTTACAAAAGAAACGGGAGGGAGGACATTTATATTACGCAAATTAGACAATGAAATGAATGTAACCAATGTAATATTTCACCACCGCCATTTTTTATTTAACAAAATCAATGGCAGAAATTTGTAAGTTTTTTTGAATTGCATATTTTTTTTTCTCGGCGGTACAATATCAATTTAGTATTGATTAATAATGAATGTATTTACTTTTTTAACATAAAAATTACTTTCAAAGAAAGATATTTAAATTATGAGATTCAGAGCATCTTAAATTTACTCCACGAGTGTTAAAATAGCTTCGTGCATTAATCCAGGTGATCCTTTTCAAAATCGAGGCAAAATTCATTAATTGTTTGCGAAAGCTTGGCAAATATGAATCGTCTTTTAAACATTTGGCGGCAGATAAATAGTAGTGTTTTCATTTCTATAATAAGTGCCTTTTGAATGCAAGTTTTTTAATATTCGAATTAAAGGATTAACATGTTTGAAATTGCAATTAACAAAGAATTTAAATCATTCGCTATGGCTTATCAGTTAGTGTAACTGATTTTTCAGCTTATACTGATAAATTAATTCAATCAAGCTTGTGATTATTTTTCTCTTAATTATATTGCTTTGGTTCTAAGAAGTTTGGTGAGAGGAGGGGGGGGGGGTAGATTCCAGCTGAGGTTCCGTCCTTGTCATCTGATCGCGGTTCAAAATTACGAGGTTTGTCCCAAAATAGCTGCTTTAAAAACGGGACGTTAATATAACTAAACCGAACTAAATTTGGATTCGAGAAAAAATATACAGTGGCCACTAAAATCTGTTTTCCCAATATTAACTTGAGGATGGCCTTAGCTATTACCAAAAATTTGGTATCTTAAATATAGTCAGGTAACTATGCATTACAAGGGGAAATACTAAGGAAAGATGAAAGTAAGGGATGTTTACATTTAACAATAATATAAACTCGGATTACACGCAGATTGAATTAAAATAATACGATCAGAAACGACACCATGTTCACTTACACGTGAAAAAAAAATGTGTCTAATAGGGCGAAAACAAGGTCGAAGAATTCCTGGAAATGCGCTCATCCTTCCGCGTCTCTCCCCTTAATGAGATAAAATCGTCGAAAAATGATCGTCTCAGAATTCTGAAACGAATAGTATTATTAAATCGAAGACGCTCTGCAGTTTTGTAACTGATTCCCCCCTCCCCCCTGCTATTTTGTATCAATTTCATGATAGGAATGTTAAATTCCCTTATTTCCAGCTAGATGACGCTCTAATACACCCAAACACTATGTGGTCACAGTTGTCACTGCTCTCAAGTTATTGTGAAGTATAAAGACTTTTGTAGACGTCCTTTCTGTATAAATTATTCTTAAAAAAGATTCTGAATTAAATTAAATTATTTAAATTCCTTATGGAATATCGCGACTGCGTTGAGTGCATTATTCAGTTCTCAATCGCATTGTCTTCTCTTATTTAGCTGAAAATATTACTCTCGTTCCAAATTTAGTTGCATCTTTTACCCTTTTTTTTTTTTTTTTTTTTTTTTTTTTCTTTCTTTCAAGTTGGAAAATGGGCAAAATCATATTTTAAAAGAATTCAGTTTATATATTTGACCATGAATTTTAAAATTATATTTATATATTGGGGTATTTTCTAAACTGCGACTAGCATGAGGGAATAAAAATTGTTCAAAACGCTCTACAGGGCAGATTATTTTAAATTCTGAAAATTATTTGAATGTGAAACAATCGTAAAGTAATTTTTTTCTATAAGAATATATGTAAAAGAGAAACATCAATGCGTTCCATTTCGAAAAAAAAAAAAGACTTGATTTTATATTAATATAATATTTTTTTTAATGCATGTCTTTTTAATAAGAAAATTGTCTAAACACATTTATTTTTGTCTATGTTTCAAAATTTGACGAAAATCAGTCATATCATTATTGCTAAATAGACTTATAGAACGCTTAGTTGTTGCCTTAGGAGGATTATTCTCAACGAAATATGCAGTAATTTCCCTTGCTTTCAGTGGCCTGGTGGTAAAATTCTGCTTCGATACCAGAGGTTCGAGACCTGATCACACAGAAGAACGGTCGTGTAAATGAGTCTGGTGCACTTTAAATCTGTCTCGGATAAGTATGCATTACGTCTGGGCTAAACGAACCCCCGAAGTTGTAGTGTGGAACTTTGGAGAGGGGGGGTGCCAGTTCAGGTATCGTCCTCGTCATTTGACCGCGGTTCAAAATTACGAAGTCCATAACAAAATAACTTTTGTGTTGCATTAAAACGGGACATAAATATAACTAAACTAAACCCATGCTTTCAGCATCGCCTTTATTTCTCTGAGAGGTCGATGTTTTACCGAGGCTGCTATTTCCTTTTCTTTTGTTCTAATCTCCTGCTCCGCTTTTTGCTATGACACAAAATATACCTTCATGACTTCTGCCTATGTTTTTCCACCAGATTATCCGTGCTGTTATCCTCATCCATTTCCATAATATTGTCGAAAGGTCTCTAGACATAAGTCCCAGAGACATAATTTCGTGGGCCTTCATCAAACTCCTCGAAGTCACCTTCGATGACGCTATTCAACAAAAACTTTCATTTAGATATAAGGGTTTCTTTCAAAGAAGCTCACAAAACGGATTGGGGCCGCGGTGGTAATGTTTCGGCTCCGGTGGCGAAGGGTTTCAAGTTCGAGATCCGATTCCACCAAAGATCCGTTGTTTAAGCTGGTCTGGTGAACATTAAAACAGTCTGGGCCAAACGTCCATCTGATTGTGGTTCAAAATTACGTGGTCTGCCCAAAATAGCCCTAGTGTTGCTTTAAAATGGGACATTAATACAACTAAACTAAAGTAAACTAAAACAAAACGGATTGTACAGGCGAATCCAGCATGAGACATCATGGCGTCTTCTTCCCATCGATCTGCGAAAAGTTGTTCGTTAAGTAAGTCGCTTTTTTTCTCCTTTATTATGTGAATCACTCGTTATGCGAGGTTGACTGTAATTACTTCCTGAGCTTTAGGAACTTATAAATATCCATTAATTGGGAAATATAACATTTTAATCGAACGAATTTAGTTTTTGATCTTTATACCAAAAGTAGATATGTGTTGTCTAATTTTAAAGTAAATGACGTCAAAAAAGATATTAGCTGTTTACTTATTTGCTCCGTGTGTATGAATACCATGAATAATTCGAAAACGAAAGTTAATATCACGTAATTTGATATACATGATACAAAATTTCAAATATTCGAAAACGGTGAAAAATGTATACTTGATTTTTTGTGTGTGTGTGTGTGTGTGTATAACTACGAAAAAGAAAACATTCTGTCTTGCGTAAAGATGCAAGCAAGTCAATAAAAGAAAAATCTCCACTTTTTTTTTTAATATTTTGTTTATTATGTTGTTTGTTTATATTTATTGAAGATTGCTTTTTTTTAACGTTTTTATATATAACAGAAGAAAATTTGTGGCTCTAACTACTGTCAAATGATATTATTTACTCTAGTGCATCATTTTAAATGTATTTCATATAATTTTGTATTTATAACGTATAATTTGTCATATTTTATAGAACTGAAAATCTGACAATAACTAATCACTTTTCAGTATAATATATCTCATAAGCAAAACGGTTAACATGGAACCTGATATTGAACCAAATATTCATAGTACAAAGCACAATATTTACTATAATAAAGATGAATGAATGTATGTGTCTGTTTCTATTTATCTGTGCAGTTCTCTTAAAACTTGACTGTTTGACTTCTGCTGAACCAGACTTGACCCATATATATTTTAGAAAGTGAAATGATAATATTAAGTATTAAAAATTCAACTGAATTTTTACTTTTCTTATCGATAACTTACGAAAATATTACTGCGCAAAAATTATCTTTACATTGTTTTAAAATTTAAAAAAGTTTCTTTTTTAATGATATCAGTTTAATGACCATGCAAATTATTTTTGATTTCTAGTAATTTAAAGAAAATTTGTTTTCCTAAAATACATTACATTGGTACCTTGAAATATAATCCTTTATTTATCGACGACAGTTTAAAATACCGTTTAAATCCGGTTGATATCTTCACAATATGACTATATTTTTTCTAACAGCATTTGATAGAACACGAAGAATGTATTTCCAATACAAAACAGTGAATGCTAAATAAAAATAAATTAATAATAAAAGATTAATTAAAATATTTTAATTAAAAAACTTTCTTCTTCCTGGGTTTATTATGTACCAAAACTTAACTAATGGTTAGAAAAATAAATTTGAAAAATTGATAGTAAAATAATTCACTAAATAAAGTGTTAAACCATTTTCATTGTTTATTCAAATATTTTATCGCGGGATTTTCTTCCATTGGACTCTGAAAAAAGATTCTGTTTAATATCTGTATAATTTACAAGGTTAATAAAAAGTGAAATTGCATCATCATGAAATTTAGAAAAGAGATGAATGGACAATTGCGTTTTTAATAGAGCTTATAGGAATTGGTCAGGTAATAATTTGAAATAAATTTTAATTAACTAATATTATAAAAATTAGATCCGGAAAGTAAACATAAGGTTGCCGCATGCACGCAAGGGAACCGCACACCGACTGAAAAATACTTCGAAAAAGTTTGTGTTCCGATGTTAGGGGTTGCCAGTGAATGTTCGCCAAAGGCAGAGATTGGTCATTCTATTTGGCTACTCATTACAGTTTTGGCGATTAGAAAGAATTATCGTTTAGCGCTGTGATTAGATGGATCTGGTCTCGGTTAGGAAAGTTCATATACACAATAAACTGAAAATATGTGCGACTATTAAAATAACAGGCTTTAATATTTGATAATTCGACTGAATCTTGAAATTGTGTCTCAACGGTTTAAATGAAATGAAATACAACCACTATTCCCTTGCGAACCAGTTGATCGCCAAAGGCGTCTAAGTGATATTTAAACAGAATTAAAATTACTTCTTCCTATTGATAGATTTCTCTGATTATTTTCCTTTATCATTGAATAATTCCGAATTTGTCTTCATATTTTCAGTAGAATGCTGAGGTATTTCTCATACCGTTTATTGTAAATGAATAGATTAAAAGCAGCTGTAGTTGTCTCCCGAAAACTTTCTCGCATACTTTCTAATAAAAGGGTTATAGCAGAGATTGCCTTGTGTGGCATTTGCGTTCACTAGTTACAAAATGTTAACCTTTGTGTAACAGTAGTTGCGAAAGGTTAATCTAACAATGTTTGGCGCGAATTTAGCATTTGTACTGAAACTATCATGTCGTGCTTGGCGAGATTTTTGATGATTAAGATCTAGTTTGCGGTTAATAGCATCCTAAAATCGAATCTGTATTTTAGATCCATTTTCCCCAATTTATTGATTCAAAAATTAGTTAAAAAGCTGCACTTGTAGTCACAAAATATCAAATTTAATATATTTAACTCATTGCTCTTTTGATTTATCGCGTTTATATATTTCGGAAAATACAGGCCGACCGACGGTATGTTGGATTTGTCTCAAAATTTGATAGTGTCTACACATAGATGTTACATATGTGTACCGAATTTTATCCGTCTAGCTCTCTTCGTTTTATAGTTATCATTTTAATTTATATTCGGACAGACATACTTCCTCTGAACAGATTTTACTCGAAATTTGATAGAAATCTACTAATTTGATGTAAAGACTGTTTACCAAATTTCATCCCTCTAGCTCAAAGCGGTTTTTAGTTATCTTTGTCATAGACATACGGACATTTTTCGAAAATTTGTTTTTTGATCTCAAGGAGTTTGTCAATTCAAGGAAATTTGTCAAAATCTCGAGTTTGAATTTTTTGACAACTACTATACTTTTTCTATACTATATATACGAAAAAGTAAAATATTAAACTGATAGATTGTTTAACCCTTTAAAGGACCATTTTTTTCTAGTCATATTATGTTAAAATATTTTTAGGCTTGACATTAGAATAAGAAAAGGGATTCATTTAGCTTATTAGATAAATTTAATTGGATTAATTAATTAATTTGGTTAATTAATAATTAATAACAAATCAAGATACATCATTTTGTCTGAGATAAAGAACTGAAGTATCTAAGTTTCTGACTTACTAAAAAAATGTGTCACAACTTATGCCAACCTACATAATTTCATACAAAGATTGATCAATTTGGTGGGAAGCATACTTCCCACGGCCCTAAAAAGGGTTAACTAGATTATTTTTTGAAGAATTCTGTTTATTGACTTTTAATATCTGTTTCTCAAAGTCGACTTATTTCAAAGAACAATGGCAGTTGTTATATATATCGTCCTAGTCTTGAAATAGAGATATTGTTTTTAATTAAACGTAGCCCATTAATTTACATAACATATTTCAATACCTTGACGGTTGGTTGCTTCGTCGAATAAAATCAGCCTTGATAGAATTTGTTTCCAAATTAAATGCATCCATTTTCCCGAGCATTCTTCATTTCAAAGAAGTATTTTCCCAAGCAAGCTAATAAATAAATACGTTAATAGATGACGTTTCTAGTGGAAATATTAATCACTCTAATCTCTGAACTAATTTGAAAAACGAAATACGTACCCTGTTCTTCTTTGCATTTTGTTTAATTTAATTTCAGTAGCATGTCTGAAAAGTTTTTCTTTAGTTTTATGGAATAAATTCAATTTACCTATTAGGATTGAGAAAATAAATATGCCGCTTTTTTTAAAAAAATTCAAGACTTAAAGAACTACAGAAAACAATTATACAAATAAAGTGTTGGGATTTTAAAAATCTGTGTAACACCCACTTATATCTCTATAACTAATAAAGATAAATGCGTGTATATTGGCGTTCTACAGGCCAGACTGTTTGACTTGCAGCTATTGAATTTGGCACATATACTTTAGAAGGTGGGAATGTGCACTTCGAAGTGATTATTTTAATTAGAATTTTAACCAGTTAAAAAATAAACCTAATTTTGGTGTTTCACCGCGATAGCTTCCGACACACAATCCATTGCACAAAAATGAATATCACATCGCTTCAAAATTTTTAAAAGATGTCTTTTCATTGATACCAATTTAATGGTTGTACAAATTTTTGTGTAGTTTTGAATTTTTTAAAAATTTTATTTTAATTTATTTATTCATCTCTTCTCTAACAATAGACAACATTGTTGCCCAGAAATTCAAACCTCTTTCATTGTTTCATCAAATATTAATCGTGTGATTTTCTCTAATTGTTAAAAACTAAAAAAGATGGTTTTTGCTTAATATGTATGCAGTTGATATAACGAATAAAGAAGTTAAATTACATTACCGCGGCATTTAAAAGACTGGCAAAAGGATAACTTTTGTTTTTCATAGCATCATAATGTCATAGGACAGATTTCCATTAGGAATATTCCGATTGCAATGAAAAGAGCACATCTAAGATTATATTGTTGTTTCTTATGGCACTTGCCATCAACAAGCCCACTGACGAATTTTTAGTCGAGAAGAGCGCCTCTTGTTTTTCAGTAGCACCATCTAGGGCCAAGAATATGACTTAACTACTCAAGCATCACAACCCTTTTTACGGGGCGGACTTCATTCACTCATCCACAGATCGTAATTTAGACTTAAATCAGAGAACGATCACCTCTGATCCAGTACTCTCAGAGGTATTGTCTCGACATGGAGGACTTTGTGCCACGACATATTTAAACGTGCGCCAACTACCACATACACGGGGAGTCTTCACCCGGCGGGATCGAACATAGTTATCAAACAGAGTAACAGATACATACTATTTACAATTTTATTGATTTTTAAGAAATAACTAATTTGTCATACCCAATTTTATTTATAACAACATTTCTTTCTAGGATGCTTGTGTAACAGACGGAATGCCTTTTAAAATTTAATGATTGTAAGCGAATCCTAATGATATTTAAGCCTATGAGCCTTGTGGGATTTGCAATCCTCTATACTTGCAGTCTACGTCATGCTGTGGCGCGACATGCATAACAACGTAGCGTGTCTGCAGGACGTGCCCTAATTCTCAGTTTTACAAGTTGTGTAATATCGCGAAATACTTTTGGCCAAGTCTTTGAATAACAATATAATTATCAAACAGAGTACCAGATATAAATTTTTAATAAAATTAAAGATTATAAATAATTTAAATATTATGTATGGAGTTTACAATTAGTCGGAATAAAAAATCACCATTTATGAAGTTTATTTTAACATTCTCTAGACAGCTTTAGATAATCACTGAATACTTATGCAGAAATAAGATAAAATGAAACATTCGGAAATTTCAATAGCTCTTTCCCTTTCGTATAATCAACATCTTCAACGGATAGCGTTAGATTAAAGTATGATACTCATAAAATAGAAATATAAATAAATTTAATCTCAAAAATCTTTTAATACATACTTTTATTAATGGAATGATTTGCAGATTTTTTTTTTAAATTTCAATAATTTTCTATTTCTTAATCATGATACATTTTATTTCTCATACTCGCCACCAGGTGACACCACTGGTATGAAAACATAGTTTAAATTTAATTAATGATTAACTGATTATTAGCTTCTGAAAATATTAAAATAATGTATTAATATCAGGAATACACAAGTCTATAAATTTTCGATTTTATTTTAGTTCCTCAAAGTGTCGGAAAACCTTTAGTAACATGAAACGAATCAGGCTAAACAAATGTGTATAAATGAGATAAATATTCGTTTTGCTAATTATCCTTTCTCCTTCTAATCAATCTTTTCAGCAAACAGTTTCATATACAGCAGCATAATAATTTTAAGAAAATATGAAAATGTTTGCTTATTCGTTGAGCTTTGATAGACAAATAAATTGGAAATAAACCGTCACAAAACGTGAAATATTTTATCAGAATACTGTTTTTAGGCTGGCATACTATCTGTTATGTTGCATAAAATGATATACACAATTAAAAAAATATCTATAGAGCTGCTTTTTGACCTAGCTATCAAATCTGGTATGTAGTTATTTCATGAATTATAGATATTCTTTAAAGAAGAGATTTTCAAAATTTTAGCCAAAAATTAATCAAAATTGCCACTTTTTTCAGTACGAAAATTCGGAACATATATTTTTGCAAAAGAATTACTTTATGCCACTTCCAAGCATAAAGGTTTCAATGACACCAAGTTCATCTTCTTATTTTTTTTCGCAAATTTTAATAAATTTTAAATGCATTTTTAGTATCTCTCATAACAATACTTTTCATTTCTTTATTACTAGATTTATATTCAAATATTTTATGACAATATATGAATAATTTTTTTTTCAATTCATTGTCACTGTTTAATTGCTAAGTTAATCAAGTTAGATAAGAATATTAAATTAATTAAGAGCAAATTTTAAAAATAAATAAAAGGTAAATTAGTGAATCTTTAAATATTATCATGGTATTACATTTAAGACTAGAGTTTTAAATAGTTAAAAAATAAAAAAAATAAAAAAAAAACTTACAATTTAGTTTTTACGCTATAGTATAAGCCTAATTTTAAAAAATTATTTTTATGCTCAGTTCTTCTTCTTAATATGTCAGATAATTCAGAAAATAAAATTAACTTTCGTAGTTGTTCATGTCAGATTTGAAGTGAAATAAATCAACATGAAGGCAGATATAAAATCGTCTGAAATGAATTTAAGATTTAATTTTTATTTATGTTTGAAAGTTCCACGTGTTCATTACTTAAAAGAAGTCTGTTTCTCTTTGAAATACGAGCTTTAAAAAGAATGAGTAAAATGTTCTGACAGTTTCTTTAACTTATTCTGATTTATTCTCACACATAACAATTCATTGGTTAATTTATTATGACGTTAACTCTACTTTGCTCTTTTACTGAAAGTGTATTTTCAAATGAATTATCATTATTGATTTTTTTTTTCTTATCATATAAAGAAAAAAATTATTTGTAAAATGTTCAAAATCACTTTGATTAAATTCATTTCTCTAAAGCAAATAACTATAAAGAATTATTTTATTCTTATCAATAATTTTTCCTACTTTTGAATAAATAATAAAGAGAAGTCATAAAATAGCTTTCTTTATATGGATGCTTCTGTAGCTAAAATCAATGAATGGAATGAATCTAAATTTTATATTCAAACTGTGGGAAGCGTAGGAATAATTTTAAGACATTAATATGAATGTCTTAAAAAGGACTGTATTGGACTTTGCTGATGCAATATCTTACAGAAAGGCAGTGAAAATTTTGCAAGTGCGACAATGAATTTTGATGATGATTAATAAAAGATTGTTTCGCGTGAATTTCATACTTATTGTTATTTATTTCTGTGGGTACATTTTTGCATAATTCATTTTTCGCGCATTCACTGTGATCCATTTTCTTTTCTGCAATGTTGAGATCTATCCTGTCAGTAACTTTTATGAGTAATATATATATATTTTTTTCAAATTCCTTTTCCTGTAGTTTTTACAGTCTGTATGTTGCAGTCAATGTTGATAATCAGTTATTATTTATAATATTAACCGGTCATTATTAATAATAACGACTTCTTTTGGTCTAAGTGAGAAATATCGCACAGATTATTCACTTTAACTAGTTATTATTAATAATTCCCAATGAAATTTGGTCAATGTAATTAAACGGTTTATATAGGATTGGGACATGGGTGCGTCTCTTTGTATATGTTTTTTTTTTTTAAACTAGCTATGAAGGTTTTCTGTGATATTTTTTTCTAACTTCTTTTTTCTTTTATTTCATAATTAATTAGTCTTTTTGGGGGGTAAGGGAGATAAGTCATTGAACAGTCCCAATATCTATCAGTTGAAGGAAAAAAAAAATTTTTTTTTGAAGCATTAAAAAAAAAAACGGGTGAATTTAATGGCGGATATAGCAGATTATTATTATTTTTTTGGGGGGGGCTGGGGAGGCCGATCAACCAATGTTCCCACTAATTTTTTCCGGAGTCCCTGAATTTTAGAGGTCCGTGGTTCAGAGCTGCGGAAATTCTACGAAGATTTCGGATGGAAGGTTGGCATTTCCATATATATGCCTTTGGATGGATTTAAACACACACAAAAAAAGAGCAAAGGTGTATTTTTTTCATATATAAGCATTCTTTGCATATAATTTGTGGGTTAATTTTCTTAAATAATCATTTTCCACTGTGTCGTAGTAAAATTTGTTAAAATAAGTATCTTAATTTGTGAAAAACAATAATATAAAAGCCAAAATTGGCAACTAAAGAATCGAGAGCTTAACTTGTAAAGTAAACAATCAACTGATATTGTCTAGCTGTTGCCAACGCATAAAACAACCCGCGAAAAACTGATATTTACCAAACTTTATTGTTTATTATTAATAACCGGTTAATGTGATAAATGCTCATAAATTATTCATTTAAACGGTTTATATGGTTATTATTAATAATGGCCGGTTAGTATTAATAATAACCGATTATTTACATTGAACGTAACACATATATAAAACTTTTTTTATTCCCCACATTAGTTTAACATTCCTCTAAATAGAAAAAAGTTATTTTGTGGACGTCCTTTAATTGCAGAAAAAGAGTGCAATAATTTTACGTTAAAATTTTTTACATTTTGAGTTTATAATAACAATAAAAAACTCCGAGTAATAAGAGCTGTATCTTATTATGTTTCCTTTAATTCCCTCCGGTGCGGAAGGGCCTCAAATAAGGGGTGGGTGACTGAGAAAGCAAGGGATAAGAGTAAGAGGGATCTCACATTTCGGAGGGGAGAAAAATGATGGCATTACGATGAGTCAGCAAACATACCCAACTCAAAATGCTCTAATGTTTCGCCTTATCTATTACAAATTTTTTAGAATGTTTGCAATGAAGATTTTTCACATTTTAAATGACAAAATTCTCTTCACTTCGACATTTTGACTTATAAAATTTTATAATTTATCTTATTAAATAAACCTCATTTTTCTTTTATTGATTAAAGTGAAAATGAAAGTTCGTTCCATCTGATGACCACTTGAGAAATTTTTTTACATAAAATATTAAGACCTATGTGTTCTTTCATGAATATATTTATATTATATAATTTCTAAAATCAGTCGATCATTTTAGTACCTTGTATCATATTTAATTCCTTTATGGATATATTGTACAAATTAATACGATCTCTCATTACATCTTATATCTTCTATTCATAATAAAATAGTAGAAACAAACAAACAATAAAAGAGCAATAGAATTGCTTACATATTTTGTCAGAATATAGTTCATATTTATTTTAAAGATTAATGACATATCGCATAGGTAAAGCAATTAATTGTAATGTGAGTTGATGAGCAGGTACATTTTGTTTTATTTTATGTTTATATCTTTCAAATTTAAAATTATTTTTTATTAGATATCTAACAATTAAATCATGTTCCACAATGAAATAAATTTGACAAAATTATAATTTTATTTAGCTTGCCTTGTTTCATAATTGCAATGGTTTTTCACTCACTTACACATATGCTGCAATTTTGAGCTTTTGCACTTTTATAAATTCTGCATAAAAATACAGTATTTTAATATTTTCTTAATTTAATTATTGCTGAATCGATAAATTAATTGAATATTGATTCTATGCATGTGGCGCCACTTTGTGGCGAAGTGAAATTTTCTTCATAATATTTATATTTATAAATTATAAGTTAAATATTAAAAGAATAGAAAATAATTTGATTAAAATCTATATCTTTCATTACACTAAGAAAAGAGTGTTTTTTTTGAAAATATTATTAAATTTATCTTCCTTTTAATTAAATAAACTTATTTCTCGAATTCGTTTTTTAAGAAAGTATTGCATCAATTTTCTAAGATTAATTTAAATTTATTAATATAAAGTTCTATATATTAATACATTCATAATGAAACACAGAAAAATATAATTTAATTTATGTAAAAATGTAATTTAAAATAAGCTTTAAAACTATAAAGCAATTTAATATAATCTAATTTTGGTTATAAAAATTTCTGAAACAGTCATTCAAAATAAATTCACATTTTAAAGGAAATATAAAACCTATAAATTACAACAGTAAAACAAGAAGAAAAATAATAAAAAATAAAATATTGAGTGAAATGACATTATCAGAAATGAAATACCTTGATATAAAGTGATAATCATATGAATTAAAATTGCTTTTTTTAACAAAATGTTTTAGATAGATTGAAGATAAAATAATTATTATTCGATGCAAAACATAAAAATAATTAAGAAGTTGTTTAAAATTAATGGAAAATAAATCTCTTTATTTTTATAAATAGCTCCCCAATTTGAAAATAACATTTCTACACGCATTCAACTGCTATCGCTCAATTATATCTTATAATACAAAGCAACTTGGAAAGCAATTAACAATAATTTACTGACATCTCAAAAATTTCAGAACAATTTCTTCAAGTTTTAGTTTAGATAACGAAATTTGCGATTCTAATCACAGGTACTAATCACAGATACTTAATCAGAAACAGATGATTATAAATTAGTTCAAACTAATCGACTTTTAATTTATCCTAAAATGGTTGTTTCGCATGCATGGGGAAAGTGGAACTCATTTCGCATTCACCGAAATAACCGTAAAAAATTATGAACAGATGTGCGATTTTACTCTCATTAGCAACTTTATTATTTAATGATCAATCTAAGCACGTAACTAGCTTTTGTTAATATGGGTGCAAAAGCCAGATTGTTCCACGTAGATAAAGCTCTGATTTTTCTAATGATACTAAAAATCAACCACGAATACCAATAAGAAGAGGGCAGTTTTTTTTGAAGTTGTGGCTTTAATGTTAACTGCAAAGACCTTTTTTTTTTGGTCGCAAATATGCCATTCAGTATTTTTTTAAAAATTCTAATTGCTAGTTAATGACACAAGCATAAAACCGTTAAGCCCATGGCATTGTGGCAAAACTGGGATTTATCCTATTGCCACCATATCTTTTTTCTTTACTTTCTCGTATCAGAAGTATATAAAAAAAAGCAGGTACTATAATAGCTGACAAATTGATCTAGAGATTTCTCTCTCTCTTTTTTTTATTTCCGGATTTCCCAAATGATGACTGTAATGTCTTGATCTAGACTGATCAAATAACGAAGCAGAATTTCCAGAGAATTCTTTATTTTACAGCCCTACTTATACAAAAGAACAACTTGTTCTAATCTTGGTTAAATAAATAGTTATTTACACCTGTAGTAGGAGATACAACAGTCGAAGTCGGAGGCTTTCTTGAAACTCAGTTGGTTCTCGGACTCCGAACTTGTGGGCGTAGTCCAACAGTCCGCCTGCAATTCTTTCTTCTCTTCTCTTCTTAAAAAAAAAAAAGTCTCCGCACTTAATTTCGGCGAAAATCTCCTCCTCTTAATTTACATTGGTCATTCGAGCTCTCTTTCGGCCAATCGAGGTTCAGCAATATGCTTCCTCAGCGGCGCCAGTGGGTCGTGGGAAAGGTCATTTCACAATGAGAAACATTTAGCATCCAGATGTTTGGACACCCCTTTCTCTTTGAAGGTATTATCAATACCTCTTGGATGAGGAATTCCACATGTGGTCTTTCACTGTAGTCGCTAATGAACAGACGCGAGACCACCCAGGTGAAAAGATCCACCATCTGGCCATCTCGAGGAGTTTAGTACTTATCAGTACTGGGAAACGGGGAATGTTACATGACCCTTCCTCTTTATTTCCCTAATCTGAAAAAAAGCCTTTTGGAATTATAAATGCCTAATGGTGAAACCGATAAACAATTCCGACACTGGACACGAATGTGATCTGGCATGCTGCCTTTAAACCAATATTATAAATTTCTGTCAAATTTTGAAGGGGATCAACAACTGAAAATATATCAGTGCCCATGTGAATGTGCATTCAATAACTCAAAAATGTTGCGTAGAATAATGAAATTTTAGTACGTTTTATCAACAAAATTGTGAATTTAAACCCAGTTTATTTAGTATTTATATATCTGTTAGTCTATCGCTAATGCATATATAAAAACAACATAATTAGGTACATAGTCTTTAGGAAATCAACAATTGAAAATTTGCTTGCGTCCATATGTATGTGGATCCAATTAACTCAAAAATGTAACAAGTTAGAAGAATGACATTTTAGATTGTTTTATCAAGAGAATTGTGGATTCAAATCCAGTCCAGTTAATTTAATATTTAGCTTTTATATGTTTGTTGGTCTGTCGGTTTATGTAAATATGAAAAACCCTTAATTAAGTATATAGTCTTCCGACCAAAATTGCATATTTTTATCAATTTTTTGGGGCCGAAAATACTATGGGAAGTCTGACGGATTTTGTTTACCCATCTATGTGCTTGTGTTGTGGCTGATATATTAATATCCGTTACATTTCACCTTCTCATGCCTTTAAAATCAATATTATTATGAAAAGGAAATCATGAACCAGCTTTTTCATTTTTCCATGGGCCACGGTGGCCCAGTGGAAGGTTTCGGCTTCGGAACCGGAGGGTTTCAGGTTCGAGACCTAATTCCACCTAAGAGCCGTCGTGTAAGCGGGTCTGGTGCACGGGGCCATCCATCGGGACCAAACACCCTCCCCATGGTTTTGTGTGGAAGTTTGGAGAGGAGAGCGCCAGCTCAGGTATCGTCCTCGTCATCTGACCACAGTTCAAAATTGCAATGTTCGTCCCAAATTATCCCTAGTGTTGTTTTAAAATGGGACGTTAATATATAATTAAACTTCCCCCTTCTATTAGATTTGTTATTATATTAATTATTTTGAGTTTTATTTATGTTTAATAAAATATTTTTTGATAACTTGTATCTTAATTGATCAATGGTTGATTGAGAAGTACAGATATTTACAATCAGCACTACACATGTAAACATAAAAACATGCCAAAACAAAATTTGTATATTTTTTGTGAATCCGTTTCAAGTTTTAAGTCATAGTTATGAAGCGAGGGAAAGAAGCAAAACATCTAGGCTAATCGAATGTACAGCCGATTGTCTAGTCACTAATGAATTCCTTAGAAAATAATTTTCTGTGTGTGGCATACAGTATAAATGGGTTACAATCTGGAGTTTGTTTTTGTAACAAGACTTTTTTGGTGTTTAATATTATTTTTTTAATACTCATAATTTTTTTCATTGCAATGTTTTAAAAAAGAATATCAAACCTTTTTTCTCTCTCGTGTACGAAATATACAAAGAAAAAGTATTGTAATCGTTACAAAATTCGAATTCGAGATTTTGACGAATCTCTTCTCGTTTCAGAATTTTAGTCAGCAAAACACCTTCTGTTGATAAAACTTCATTCAGTGGTGGTGGCGTGATCAATTGAGCCCAAGAAGTACTCAAGACACGTTTTTAGAATCATCTTTGACCGTTTGTCTGTTTGTGAAACACGGTAACTCAAAAAAAGCTTTGAGATAGACGAATGGAATTTAGTATATAACACCAAATTTGTAAATTTCTGTCAAATTTTGAACGAAATTCTTTCAGAAGAGGTCTTTCTGTCTGGGTGTCCGAATATAAGTTAACAAGATATCTAAGTAACGAAGAGAGCTAAACAGAAAAATTTAATGATCATAATTAAAATCTAAATTGTAGATACATGACGAATTTGGAACCAATTTTGAAATGATATTTGGTCTGTCGGTTTGTACTTTCACAAGCATATAAACACGATAACTCACAAACGCAGTGATTGACATTTAGAAAAGGGCCGCGGTGTCCTGGTGGTAAGATCTCGGCTTGTGAACCGTAGGGTTTCAGGTTCGAGACCCGATTCCACCGAAGAACCGTCATGTAAGAGGGTCTGTTGCACGTTAAATCCGCCATGCCAAACGTTCTCCCGCTGGTGTTGTGTGGTGTGGTGTGGAGAGGGGGGGGTGCCAATTTAGGTGTCGTCCTCGTCATCTGATCGCGGTTCAAAATTACGAGGTCCATCCCAAAATAGCCCTAGTGTTGCTTTACAACGGGACGTTAATATAACTAAACTTGTAACTTGACGTTTAGAAATTTAGGATGCGAATTTGTGACTGCGTTGTAGTACTATGTCAAATTTTGGCTTCAACTGACCGAAAAAAGAAAATTCAAAATACGCAGTCGGTGTTCTGGTTCTTGTTTATTTAAAGCATTCCAGCGACTGATTTCCCCTCCTCCCCCAAAAAAAAATTACCAAAAAAGTGCGCACATCGGCTGTTTCTTAACTATTGCTGACTAATGGCATGCGGTTAATAATATATAAGTACATTTAATAGTGAATATACGGGTAAGCTTTTTAGAGACCACTCATACTGGTTTTGATTTAAAAAAATTATAAGGGGAAATCGAAATTGTAATAGTAATATATTTATTTGTTTATTTTTAAAATAAAAGCCACATATTTATAATGTTTTATGCTATGGTTTATTCTTTTATTTATTGAAGACTGGTTTTAACTATCATACAACAGTCTAATCATATATATAAACCCTTAATTTTTACTATTTACAAAGCATATTTATTGCTTGTATTTCATAATAACTTAATGCCCACACTGATTTTATGCATTCTGTATTATTTAACTTCATCCCCCCCTCCAAATTCTATTATTATCTCAAAATCCCTTTTGTTGTCTAGCAATGGTAAACATTTTTAGGATACATTATCTGATAATGTAATTTGCTTCGGTTAAATATTTGTATTATAAATGAATTACGCTTTTATCGTAAAAAGAGTGTTTAATTATCTTTATTGAACAATGGCAATGGCTGGCCACTATTAACAATTAATTTCGCACAATTGCGATTACATTTGAATTTGTTGCTTTCTGTAAAAATGTATTCATTTGTTTTCGTTCGTCTACAGGCAAAGAACTATATGAAGATTAATGAATTGAAAGTAGCATATATTTAATGCTTACTAACCACAATTCAATTAGTACATGATCACGAGAAAGTTTTAGTAGCCAATCTGATTTAACAAAAGAAATAAATGGAACACAAAACTTAATTTTAGGAATTTCTTGTACATTTAATTGATAATCTTGTTAGTTGTAATCAATTATATTGTTCTATGGCTTTAATAACATGAAATCCATTAGGCAAGTACAATAGAAATATCGGAAAATGGTATGCTCATACAATGCAGCGAACATCTCATTGGTCTTTGCTCTTTTAAGAGGATTGTCATGTTATTGTTGTTATAGTGTATGTTTATTGTATCGCAATTCAAAAGTTACTTTGTTTTTTAAATCTGTTTTTAGTTTTTAAAGATTTCTGTTTGTTTATAATAGTTAAAAATGTGTGTTTTATGAATATATGCACGTCTCTGATAATTGCTGTGGAGATGAACTAGACACAGTTACGGAATCTGGGAAAGGTATTTCTAACAAACACTTTCTAAAATAAACCCATTTTTAACCAAATCAATGAAAAAACAAAAATATTACATGCTTCCAAAATTAAATATCGCATTATAAGTGGCCTGCTATGTAGTAAATTGGATTTGGCTCAATTTAATAACTTAAAGTGTTTAAGCCTTTAATTATGGTGTCTGAGTGTGTTTCATATATTGAATGAACCCTTTAAAAGGCCATTTTTTTCTAGTTGTATTATGTTAAAATATTTTTAGGCTTGAAATTAGAATAAGAAAAGGGATTCATTTAGCTTATTAGATAAATTTAATTTGATTAATTAATTAATTTGGTTAATTAAAAATTAAGTATCAAATCAAGACACATCATTTTGTGTAAAATAAAGAACTAAAGCATCGAAGTTTCTGTCTTTCTAAAAACATTTGTCAGAATTTATGCCAAGCTACATAAATTCATACAAAGATTGATAAATTTGGTGGGAAGCCTACTTCCCAGGGCCCTAGAAAGGGTTAACGTATGATTTTAAATTAAGTCATTCATTGATATTGTTACAAAATTTTTCTTCTACAAATACCGCTAATCAATCGCTAGTTCAGCAGCTTGCTTGCTGTCTAATTCACCTGATTCTTTACTTGTCGGCGACTCCGTCTCCTCTCACACACCACTTCTCACTATACACACGACTTCTTCCCAGTTTCAGAGTGCTCGTCTTTTATAGTTCCGGGAGGCGGGGCTAGAATCTTCAGACCAATCAGGGCGTACCTGGGTGTATCTCGGTTATTACTGGATGGATCATGAAACTTCTCAAACTTTCCGGTATTATCCATTTAGTCGCCAAACTCGCCAAATTCATCGCCAAGTCGCCAAATGGTCGCCAAGCTCAGCACGCACAGTACAGATCTTACAAAGGTTTTAACGGTTTTTTTCAGGATGACACTATTCATGCCGTGTAGCAAAATTACAGATTTGTAACAATATTATTATTCAATACAAAATAACCAATAATCCATGAACTTCTAAAATGTTTTCTGGAATTTAACATGAATAAATATGACATTTAATATATGAAAGAGAAATGTCATTTAATTGTGTAGTAATGGGAGTGGTTTTCTCGAGCTCTCTCACATTTTTACTAATAAGAGTGTAATCCTTACACACTGCCTGTGTCCTGGTATAGGGGTAGCGCATCTTCCCCATAACCTGGACGTCCTGGGTTCGAGTCCCGGTTCAGGCATGGTTGCTCTTCATCTGTGTTCTATCTGTGAGCTGTGTGAATGTGCTCCTCTGTAAAAAGGGGTTGTGCAAGCGAATATGTGAGTGTTATCTTCATATGAGCTAGAAGTCAGACTTCTGACCTCGGGTGCTCAGGGGTCTTTACCCTCAGAAGCTACTGAACCCCCTTTCCGTGGTAACGCGGACACGACATCATCAACCTTACACATGAAATTTGGATCTTGGGCAAAAACGTGAACGCCACTTATTAGCATGAAATTCATAACACATTCTTGGGATATCCCTTTGATATTGTTTAGTATTCAGTATATCAAAGATACGAGGATACTGAACAATATCTCATGCAAATGGGGTCACGAGTGCGCTTTTTTTTTATTAGAGTGTTGCACCCAAACGTTTTGTGCAACGTAATATGAAGAAAACAAAGTATTAGTTAGGAATTCCTTCGTTTTCGACCGAATGAAACCAAAATTTAATGCACCACTCCAATTTTAGAAAACGATCACATATCAAATTTCCTTTAGTTAAGGCGTTACACCTGTGGCGAATTGGTATGAGTGAAAGTAGAACCTGGGACCTTGTGGTTCGCATCCCAGTAACATGACCACGATACAAAAGCAATTGCTCGGGTAGTGTAGCTGTTAACTGGCTTATAAGCTATTCACTACAAGCTCTCCCTCCAGTGAGTCGGAGGTGAGACGAACGATATGGTTGTTGAGTGGTGATGTATTTAGCCGTTGATTCTAATGCGCCTGTACCCATTTGACGCAGTCCAGTAACCTGACCATGATACAAAAGCAATTGCTCGGGTAGCGTAGTTGTTAACTCTCTTATAAGCTATTCACTACACACCTTTGAGTTATCATGTTTACATGCTTGTGAATGCACAGGTCAACAGATGATATGTTTGATATTGATATATCTGATTCAAAATTTAACTGAAATTAACAAAAAATGATAGATTTCAACACTCTATATCTAATTTCATTTATCTAGATTGCTGTAGTTACATGTATACTTTAGTGTAGACAGACAAACGGTTCAAAATTTTGGAGGTTTATTTCATTCAAAGCTTGATAAAAAGTTAACTATTTAGATGTTAAATTTATGAGCCAATTTTATTCATCGGCTTCTGTTCGTTTCGTAGTTAACGTCTCCTTTGTATTCGGAAAATTAGATTCCTTGTGAATTGGTTTCAATCAAAATTTGACAGAAATCTACAAATTAGATGTAAAGACCATTTAAAAAATTCATCTGTTTTAATTCTAAGTGTTATTGAGTTATGTTCACAAAGTGACAGCCAGACAGACAGACAAGGAGGCAGACATAATTTTAACGGGGAAGTCTAAAATGTGGTGATTAGAAAAATCCCGAATTCGATTTTTTTCTTTTTGTAATCTTTTACAACCTTTGTGTAGACAACTACTAAGATTAATACCTATAGGGTTTACAAAAAATGCTATGAAATTTTAACGTCACTTTATCAATTACTTAATAAACTCAAGATTGGCGAAAAATTTAAGTGAATAGTAATCTGATGAATTCATTATAACTTCTAAAATAAATCGTTTGCTAATTCCCTCCGAAAATATCAGGTGTGTTTAGTTTCAAGATTTAAGAACTGGTCATTCCACTTCAAAAAATGTAAAAACATATTGGAGTTATTAAGCAAAGAATTATTGTAGAACTAAACAAGAATTAAGTAAAGAATGCATTGTTTATCATTGAGTTCGGATATGATAAAAAGTGGCGGAAAGGGAATCATTTTATTTAATGTAAAATTGAATACACTGATAAAGTTAACGATCTATAAGACATAATACTATACAAATAACTATAACTATATACATAGAGTTATAAGATAAGTAAAAATTTGTGATGTTTATTGAATCATTACAACTGAATAATTTTCTTTTAACTTTACGTTTCATTTAAGTCATTTTTGATAAAAGAAAATAACGTATTATTTCAGGAGCCGAAAAACAAAACTTTACCCTGAAAAGAAATGTCAAAACCCATTTCCAGCAGAAATAAACTTAAAAAAAGTACATTAATTATGATTTTCTTAAAACTAAATACCCAAAAATTAGTTTATATACTTGAAAATTTAAGTGTTTTCGAAATTTAAAATTTTATTTGCTTTCTTTAAATATTTAATTTTAATAATTTGCAAAAAATGTTACTTTTATCATAATTACTAATTGTACTACTTATTTCGGAAAATATAATTTGAACTGATACTAAATAATCAAGTTTAAAACCGAAATGAAAATAGGGGTGCATTTGACTAGTCAGTAGCTAAAAGAGAAATTGTTAAATATGATTAAATATGATAAAAGAAATTTAATAATTATGAATTCAGAACTATTTTCAATTTCTTCTTTGTTTTTTGTCATTATAAATTTCTTAATTGTGTTTTTTCTTGTCTTGAGTTTTTATCTGTGGTGCATAAATATTTTTGAAATTTTTGGCTAAATCTTTATAGTTTCATAGTTCACTTCACATTTAAAAGCGTATTAGTCCATATCAGCTCCAAATAGACCATTTGTTTTGCTCGAGTGTGTTTCATTGTAAGTAATCCGACTTAAGTAAGATTATCGAAAAAATATCTTAGGATTAAAGTAAAGTATTTATAGCAGGAGGCTTCCATTAAAAAAAGTCAATGCCTTTGATACATTGAAAGAAAAACGAGGAGAAAGAATTTCTCTAGAGTTTGTTTCGGTTTATTTTTATATCTTACTAATCCTTCACTTGTTTTACTATTGTGTGTTGTTATAATCAGCCCTAAAAGCGTAACGATGTAATTTATAAAAAGTAAAGTATCTATACTAGAAGTCATATTTTTAATAAAAATTATTTTTCTACACCTAAAGTGAAATTTTTTTAATAGAATTTTTTAAACAATAGTTTTTTTATAAAAGAAAATGTTAAACTTGGTAATTGATCAGAATAAACAAAGTATTGACAAAAAAAAGTTTCGCGTAATTTATAAAGGCGGTAAAGATATGAAACTTTTGAAATTAAGAAACATCAACACAAGATTAATTGTATAACCATTCATATCAAAATAATATAACTTATATGTCTGTATATAAGCCGAAAAATTTTGGAGCTTTTTCTAACTTTAAATTACAAGAGTATACGGGAAATAGATACGTAAAATGCACAAATAAGCATGTATTTGAAGCAAAATGTATAGGTCGATATTTTAGTCGGAAGTAAGCTATAAATCACCAAATACCTCAATTTTTATTTCCATATTATTGCTTTCATAATTTTTGGAATAATTAGTTTTAAATGAAATTAATTATTCTTTTGATAAAAATGAGTTGTCTTATTTTGAAATGGTGCAGAATATTGCAATTACAACACTTTTAATTTACATAGATATGCTGAGTAGCCCTGCTGCTAGAATTTTCAGCAGAAGCAAGCATCTAAGAATTTCTCTTCCCTTTCAAATAAACAAAAATGGCATGGAAAATAAAACCATAGATATAACAGAGATTGTATACAAGATAGTAAATGAATAGAAATAGAGTGATCTTCCTAAAACTTTCTCTCATATTTTCTAATAAAAGTGTTATCTCCTGCTTTCCGCAAAAAATTGTGCATTTTGGATAAGACAGATGATTCCTTGAATGGCATTGGCGTGCAATAATTATGAAATATTCTTTTTGGCGAGTATTTAGTATTTTTAATGAATTTATAGTGTAGTCCGTGGCGATTAATCCTTAGCATGTAGGTAATAGTGTCTGATAAAAAGAGCGTTTTTCCCAACGGATTGAAATAAAAACATTCGATTCAAAAATTCGATATATATAAATGTAATCCCAAAATCACATATAACAGTTGACATATTTACATCATTACATTTTTAAGTTATCGAGTTTAAACAGTTCGAAAGTACAGACTGATAGGCGGTCAACATCTTGTTGGATTTGGCTAGACATTTGACACCCATATAATAGGTTTAATCTGTGTTCCGAATTTTATTTGCTTAGCTCTATTCCTTTTATAGTATCGTGCTCATTTATATTCGAATAGCCGGACAGACAGACTCTCTTTCAATGGATTTTCCTCAACATTTATAGAAAACTACAAATTTGCTGCGAAGACCCTATACTAAATTTCATCTGTTTAGCACAAAGTGTTTTAGTTATATTTGTCGCAAACATAACCTCAAAAAAAAAATTTTTTTTTCGAATCGAGTCGTTCTAAAACATGGAGATTCGTCAAAAAACTTGGATTTGAATTTTTTGAAGGTTGCAATATTTTTTCGATATTTTGAAAAACAGAAATTAAAAATAGTTTCATTTTCAAATACAGTTATCATAGTTGCAACTATCATCGTTGGCGTCTGAAGTTTTATTTTATATTTACTTGATTGGAAAATATTTTATCTGTTTGGCGATATTTCCGCCCTCATGGTAACATGCTTAATTGTCACATTAGCTTTCATAAATCTTTATTTCGGGTTATATACGAGTTTTCGAGTAACTTTTCAAATATAAAACACATTCTCGATTTGTACAAAGACCGGCCTATATGCAGAAATAAACAATGCTAAATTTTAAAGTGGTGAGTATATACAATTTATAGATTCTTAAGTAATTATTGTTCCGCTTAAATTCTTGAAATTTAAGCATACATTTATATAGTTCTTACCTTCATCATCACCAAAAAGTTCAAAAAAGTATTTTTTTTTTAATAAGAAAGTTCCAGTTCTTTACGAAATTATATGATAATAGCATTTATTTAACTAAAACAAGAATTAAAGTAATCTTCCTGGAGAAAAAAAAAATTCAAACATAAAATAATGAAATGAAATATATTTTTTAATGTATATATATACAGGTTGGGCTTAAGGTTAATGTATATATATACAGGTTGGTTAAATACTTACGCTTTTGATCCAAAACCAGTTCTCTGTTGCATGCCATGTATATGAACAAGGATGCTGAGTGGAAAATATAAAGCTTTGTTGGTAAAGCTGTTTTACATGAATCAGCGGAAACTGCGTAAATTTCAATTTCAGAAAAATGTGAAGACTGAAAAAGGGCCTTTAACAGTGGTAGACATCATAAAGCTTGTTCAGCGATTTGAGGAAACTGGATCGCTGGAAGATTGTGTAAGGTCCGAGCTATCAAGTCTTAAGGCAGACACGCTCAGCGCGCGTTGTAGCCGAAATGGAAACATTAGAGTCAGAATCAAAATGTGGAAAGCACATTGCTATAATAAATTATTTGTAACGCTATTTTTGTTATTAGCCTGCTTTTTCTTTCACTTATGTACCAAATGCCACCTATCGACTAATTTTTGAATATTTATTTTTCTTACCTTAAAAAAAAACCTGGTGACACCTCGAAACGAGGATGAAATGCTTCCGGCATGGTGGTTGGATCTCGCCACCCTGGAGGGTATACAAATAGGTGGGGGATCTGATTCTTTCCATCGATGACGGGACGTACTTCCTTCGGGGAAGGTGATGGCCCTTAGGTCTCAACCACAGTTCCTGCCAGTGTTGCTGTTGCGGCGGTTCGGTCATTCAGTTTTATGGTTTAAATCCGTGTGCCTTCGTGGCGGGTCGGAGAGTCAGATGAATGACTTACCTTAAAAAAAGAATCAATATTATTAAACTATATTTATTAATAAAATCAATATTATTAACTATATCATTTTTTAATAAAATATATTATATTAAAAAATAATCAATATTTGCATTTAAACTTGCAAACCTTTTTTCATTCTGCTTAATTTTCTGGGTTTAATAAATTTGTAAAGTTTTTACGGACTTTTTGAACACCCTGTATATGTCTTCTTTTTACATTTATTTGGGCAGATATTTATTGATTATCAATTGCATTTTTTCTGCAAAAGAAACGCGTTTACTGGAATAGAATGCTTTTTCAGGGCATTTGCTTTAACAATGAATTAAATGTTTTTGTCCGAGAAAAAAATCCAGTATTTGCCATGAGAAATCTTTTTAATACGCAAAATTATCCTTCAAGATATTAATCTATATTGTTCTTTATGTCCAAGTCTAGCCGTCCTATTTAATTATTCACATTAAATGCAATTTCCGATAATCGTCACGCTGGCGAACATTATTATTTAAATTTTTTTTGTGTGTGAGAACCAGCTAATACTAAGTTGTTTTATTCTTTCAAATTTAATTTTCAATAGTTTGTTTTTGAAAATTGATCTTTATGATATTTCAAACTTCACAAAAACACATTTTTAGAGTAAAATTATTTTTCGATTGCTAAAAAAACGCAAAGCATTATAGGCAATTTTTGATAATTTTTTTTCTTTCAATGAAGTCAAATTTTTTTCTACAAAGTAATACTAATATCGATCTGAATTTTTTATCAGTTATTTTCTTTTATATCATACATTCGTAGTTGTAATTCCAAATTCATTTAAATTATTTTTGTAATTGTAGTTGTAATTCATTTAAATTATTTTTTTCTAATTTGCATTAAAAAAAATTAATATCATAACACTAATTACCCACATTTAATACACATTTTTAATACTTACAATTCTCAAATTTAAGCTTTTTCTTTCAGATTAATATTTTTTTTTAAATTCAAAAGCGAAAAATTATTTTAATTTCTACAACTGCATCTCCATTCTTTATCAGGTAACACATACAGCCAATACAACAGTCTAAACTAATGAAAGTGCTGCTGTGCATTTTCTCATCTCATAATAGAATTATACTGGGCTATTAATCATATCATACAAGGCCGTTTCCAAATGATAATGATTATTTTCATTTTCAATGTATTATATTTTACTACATTTTTTTCCATAGTTTACATAAATTACGTTACAAAAACTTTCGTCAAGCAAATGCATTAATAAAACGAGGAAAAAAAAAGAATATGGCAAAGGAATTTGCTATTTTCATTTAGAAAACATGTAAGGGGGGCTTACATTCTAGTATGTCTGTGCAACTACAGCGTTGAATCATAAAATCCTAAGTCTAGTTTTCTAAATTTTATTTAGTATTTTTTTTTATTTGTAGAAAAAAGGCAAAATGGTCCACTAGAAACAACAAAGTAAAATTGCCTTTGAACAACTATGAACAAAGTTAATGTTTAGTTATAAATGCAATTTTGAATTTTTTCATTTACATCTAGAATGTAATGAAAATTGTGAAAATGTTGTAATCCTCTAGCTAAATGAATAATCGTTTGTAAGTTTCAAATATTTGGACCATAGTCTGAGATGGATCAGCTTATGATTTCCGGATTTGACTTTTGTTATTTATGCACTCTTTTGTTTAACTTGACTCCTTTTATGTTTAAAATAGTGTAACTTAATATTCGATTTTTTTTCTCATTTGTTGATATGCTAGAGTTTTGAAATTTTGCACGCTTATATAAAATAGACCTATGTGAATATTTGCCTATCGATTAAAAGACATTAAATTTTAATGTTTTCGGCGTTTAGTTGTCGGTTTATTGATAAATGAAATTAAATTTTGAATCCTTCGAGTGGCACCATCTACATGAAAATGAAAAAAAAAAAAAAAAAAAATACTTCAAGATACTATAATGATTTGAATTACGAAATATAAATTAAAGGCTGGATACAGAAAAAAAATATCTGTCTTTTGATACAGAATTTTAAAATTTTAAAAACTGTTTGCAATGAGTTAATTGAGTCATATGGACCTTCTGAGGTCCGTAAAGATTTTGAGTTCAATGTAAAAAATTGTAGTATTTATTGAGATTTAATCTTTGCTACTAAGCACATTTGTGCAAGTATCTCTGAATTACTCGCAAAAATTCTGAAAGTTCTGCAGTCTTTTCAAGTTACATAATTGCATATAAGTCAACCTTCTAACTCTCCGACCCGCCCTAAGGCACACGGATTTAAACCATAAAACTGAATGACCGGACCGCCGCAACAGCAATTGGCGGGAACTGTGGTTGAGTCCTAAGGGCCGTCACCGGCCACGGTACAACCCTCCCCGAAGGAAGTACGTCCCGTCATCGATGGGGGGAGCCAGATCCCCCACCTATTAGTGTACCCTCCAGGGTGGCGAGATCCAACCACCATGCCGGAAGCATCTCATCCTCATTTCGAGGTGCCCCCCCGAGGGTCCATAATTGCATATAAGAATACTTCGTTTTTTTTCCTTCAGCTTCAAAGCAAAACTAATAACAACAATAATAAATGAAAAATTAAAATGAAATCTACCATCACAAATTTCAAATTATCATGTGAGAACATTATTATTTTTAAGTCATTATTTGTCTTAATTAATTTAAGCCATTAACCATTATAAACCGGTTTGAAACAATCACTTCTCTATCAGTCTCTATTCCTCTCTCTCTCTCTCTCTCTCTCTATATATATATATATATATATATATATATAATGATAATTTTTTTAAACTTTCATTTTCAATTTTTCTTGCTAGCAAACAAAGTTTTGGAGCTCGACCGATTTTGAGATGAAATAACAGCTATGATGTCATAGTTCCACGTACTTTTAAAAAAGCATCTGCTGATAAATAAGCATACGTAATAATAAAGTAATACTGGTAAAAGCTGGTCAACTTTTTAAAAATGCATCTGCTTTCAAAGAAGCATACATAATAATAATGCAACACTGGTAAAAGCAGGTCAAAAAAATACATGCGATTAAAAGATAATGATGAAAATTGCCATTTATGTTTTATTCATTGCCTACGTGATTTTGAGCCTCAATATACATTGCCTACGCTATTTCGGGAGCCAATATTCATTGCCTACGCGATTTTGAGCTTCAAAATCCCCTAACCAAAACGACATGATGTTCTCACATGATAAGAACCTCAGAGAAACTGTTTTCAAGAGTAAAAATATTGGCTACAAATTTGGCATATTGAAATTTATTGTAGCAATATCTACTTTATTATGAGAGGACCTCAAAATAATTTTTTTGCATCTAAACCAATTACAGTATTATAGAATGTATTTGTAAAAATCCTTAATATAATTTCTAACTAAAGCATTTATTTTAGACTACTACTTCAAAAGTTTTTTTTTCCACTTTTGTAATTAGTTTTCTTTATAATGAGATTTTTTTTATTAGAAGCAAAATAATGTTATAAAAGCCAATCAAGGGTATCTTATTAAAGTGTACCATCATCTTTCCTTGCCTTGGGCAAGAGTAATTTGCCGTACCATCGAAACGTATTTATTAACGAATTACCTACTTAAAATAATTAAAGAACAAAAGAGAAAGAGAGAGTGAGAGAGAAGAAAAGAAAGAAATTGAATTCTGATTTTTTCACTGCCTAAAATTCTGCAGATCGGCAGAAGCGTCTTTCCAAACAATATTTTACAAGAAAGCGTCAGCTGTGGTCGTATACATGATTAATATAACGACTACAGTATAAAAAGAAAGGGTATTCTCGATTTTATTTTATATATTTATTTAATGCAAAAATATTATAATATATTATATATTTAAATTATTATATGCTTACTTAGTTTAGAATTTAATTTTTTTCAAAATTATTTAACTGAATCAAGAACATGTTTTATTTTTTTTTTAAGTATAAAAAAGACACTTTCACGTGAGCAAGTCTTATATTTTTAGATAATGTAATGTATAGATAGTTTTAGATAATGTATAAATAATATAATACTTATCTGTTTCTAATCATATATTTTTAATTTCAGCATACTTTTTTTTCTAATTAATTGAATGTCTTGATTCAAAAATAAAATGAAATTAGTATATTATATTTTTTAGCCACTTTTAAACCAGTGGCGCTCGTGCCAAACACAACACAATCAAAACATTGACTAAGATGGTCCTAAAACAATTATACGAGATAATATCAAAACTATTCCCTTCATTCAGTTCAAGTGCTCGAGAAATATCAATAATATTACTGGGAAGTATTGGGGAGTATGTATCGTAACCAGATATTTAAGCAATTCATAAGTAAGGGACAGAATAAGAAGATTCAAGATTAATAATTCATACTATGTTATGATATTAAATGCGTTCTATCATAAGATATACTATCTTGAGTGTGTACATATACATATTATTTTGAGTGTGTACATATACATATTATCTTGAGTGTGTACATATACATATTATCTTGAGTGTGTACATATACATATTATCTTGAGTGTGTACATATACACATTATCTTGAGTGTGTACATATACACATTATCTTGAGTGTGTACATATACATATTATCTTGAGTGTGTACATATACATATTATCTTGAGTGTGTACATATACATGCTATCTTGAGTGTGTACATATACATGCTATCTTGAGTGTGTACATATACATGCTATCTTGAGTGTGTACATATACATGCTATCTTGAGTGTGTACATATACATACTATCTTGAGTGTGTACATATACATACTATCTTGAGTGTGTACATATACATACTATCTTGAGTGTGTACATATACATACTATCTTGAGTGCATACTATCTTTCAGTGTGTACATATGCATACTATCTTGAGTGTTGTGACTGATTCGAAGGTGGCAGGATCTGATCCAAGAGTCTGATTTATCCAAAAATTCAAATTTAAAAGAATTGGTTCTCAAATCAGGAAGAGAAAATGGCAGTTTTGAAATTTTACCAACCAGGAGTGATCCTTCTAAATTTCCTTGCTTACTCTCTAAAAAAACGCGCTATCCCCCTACCCTCTCTGACAATTATGGATCTTGGGCAAGCCCGTGATTGCTGCTAGCACTCAGATTTTTAACTTCAAAGTCCAACATTTGAGTGTTTTGTTGTTCATAGAATAGTAAAGAAAGCCGACAGTTCTGTCTTAATTACAGGGTGGTCCAAAAAAAACTTCACCTATATATGAAACCCTAGCGGCCTATCCGCTCAACCAATCGAACCAAAATTTCAGACATGGTTGTTTGAAGGTATGCGCTGGAGATTGTGATGATTCTAAACAACACAGAGCTCACGGTTACGGTTACAGTGAGAGAATTTTAAAATTTTCGAATGGCAACACCCATTTTTTCCTTGCGCAAATTGATCAGTGTATTGAAAAACCACAAATGGCGTTGGAACGATTAACGTGTGACGAAAATTGCCGGCGTAAAGCATTTGTAAAGAAGAGCATTATAAAGGACTAATGACAATACAGAGAGGAAAGAAAAAAAAAACTTTTATTGGAGTGGAAAGTTATAATTACAGGTTTTCAACGTGTTCACCTTCGCAGGCGACAACGCATTGCATTCGGGAGATTGTGGACAACAATGTCGAACGTAACATGAAAGAAGGAATCTGCATAACTTCACACATGTTATGACATCTTGCAATTCTGACACATCTCGTGGACCAGGCTTGTACACCTTAGATTTCAGATAACCCAAAGAAGCAGAAATCCATAGAAGTGTGGTCGGGGGATCGCGGTGGCCACGAAACAGCAAAGTTATGAGAGATGACTCTATCATCAAAGTGTTATTGCAGCACTGATCGAACACATTGGGTGACGTGTGGAGGATTCCCATCTTGCATCCATACAATGTCACTAATGACATTTTGTTGCTCCTGTTTAACCCTGTGAATTATGCAAGGTGCGTCAAAGCTCCTCCTGTCTGTGTTGTCATTAGTCCTTTATAATGCTCTTCTTTGTAAATGATTTACGCCGCTAATTTTCGTCACACGCTAATCGTTCCAACGCCATTTGTGGTTTTTCAATACGCTGATCAATTTGCGCAAGGAAAAAGTGGGTGTCGCCATTCGAAAATTTCGAAATTCTCTCACTGTAACCGTAACCGTAACCGTGAGCTCTGTGTTGTTTAGAATCATCACAATCTCTAGCGCATACCTTCAAACAACCATGTCTGAAATTTTGGTTCGATTGGTTGAGCGGATAGGTCGCTAGGGTTTCATATATAGGGGAAGTTTTTTTTGGACCACTCTGTATATGGTATTGGTGAACAATAGTTATTTAATATCCATTTTTTGGGGATTATCTTTAGTCTACATTTAATACGCAAGAATCGAAAAATAAAATATGGACTTTAAAATGTTTTTTTCCTATTAACTGAAGAAAAACTAGGCATAGAACTACAAGTGCAGTCATAAGATCACACATCAAATTTCATTTATTACTGTCTTTGCGTTTAACATTTACATTTGCATATAAAATTTAAAATTTCTCTTAGGACAATGATACATACAATTGACAATATGAAAATATCTCACTTTGTTCATTAATAATCAGATCCACTTTGTCAAAATTCTAACCTTGTGACCTATTGATGGTCATGGCGAAAGTTAGCCTCACTGGAAATTACAACCTTTTTTTGAAACAACAGAAAAAAGTAGTATATGAAGTTTTGTGCCTTTTTTTGTGTTCCATCAACACCTCAACATGCTAAATGTAGCACTTAGTCTTTCTAACCAGAAACCGAGAATCATCGCTGGATGCCCCATTATTATTATAAAAGAAATGCAGGGTTAACGCATGTGTGGCTTTGGTATTTAGATGATTGCTAGCCAAGAATTGCCGTTACTCGTAAAAGTAAACAAACCGGAGTTTCATTCGTGTTGCCACTAACGAAATGTTTTGCAGTAAAATTAACAAATAACATTATTTTAAACTTATTTGCTGTTAATTTAGCGTTAATTAAAGATTTTCTTTTCTTTTCTTGTCATCATTTTATAGTCGAGCGCAATATAAATACTTGCTGCGAGGTAATAAAATATTCATTAAATATTTCGAACATACTGGTAAAACAAACCTCGAATATCATGGGTCAGATGACTCGCTTGCTACTAATCACAAAGCAAATGAAGCGCAATGTTTATATGAATTTATTTTTAAATAATAGATAGCTATCGATTTTCTATTAAAACTACTGTTAATATATATAAATTTAAAACGTGTTTAGATTTTTGAAACATACTCTGCTATAAAACCCCTACCATAAAAAAATTCAAATGGTCTCATTTTTATGATCTGATGTGCACTATTCAGCTCATGCAAGAAAAATAATAAAGTTGATATGGAAACTAATAAATGTTGTTACAACACAACAATATTTGTATGTATATTTGACATGTATATTTGAATTCATTTATTGAAATTATTCTATTTATTTATTCAATTTAATTATTTTATTCATTTATAATCCTATTTTTCTATCTGAAATAAAATTTTTCATATTTTTTAAATACTAATTTTATATATTATGCGTCCAGCATTATATAGGTTGTCAAAAAAAAGCGATTTCATTTTTCACGATTCTTTTCACTTAATTTCTGGAAAGATTTGAAAATTTACATAATGTATGAATCTCTCATATGCTTAAGGAACTCCATTTTTTTTCTGGGAAAATGAATAAGACAAATTATCGGTTGCGTTTAATACAGAAGAAACAGACAAATCAGTGTACAAAACTTTAGATATAACATGAAGTCTATGTGGAAGAGACATTAACCCTTATCGTGGCAAGATTGCTTTTTGAAGAAAAGCAAAAAAAAAAAAAAAAAAAAAAAAATGTATATAGGTAGCTATACATTTTGTATAGTATTCCTCATTTTGTATAGCACCTCCTTTTGTATAGTATACCATACATGCAACTTTATAAAAATTATTTTATAGTGGTAGTATATTTTTATAAAGTTGTATGTATGGTATACTATATAAAATGAACATAAGGGTTAACCTTAATGAGGAATTGATTTGCCTAACGGCAGCGATACTGTTATTGCACATTAGATCTGTACTAATTTGATATACTTTCGTAATAGGAATTTAGAGAATAGAGTTTTAGCTGTATTGCTGAGATCTGTAGTAGAATTACGTAGTTAACTAAACACAAGTCATGATATATCTTTCAAACTTATTTTAAATGAGCATGTATTCAAAAAATTAGATTAATTAGTAGATGGTCACGGATCAACTTTAGAAATTTAAAATGCCATTGGTTCAGTTTTAACTAGCTTATTTTTTCTTAATAAGTAATCCAAATGCTACGTTATGATTAAATTTTTCTTTTCTTTTCATTAAAGTTTAATTGATGGAAAAGTCTTCATATTACTTTCTGATTTGATTTTCCTCTTTATTTTCCTCTTTTGATTTTCCTCTTTATTTCTTAAATAGTTTGCTATAAAATTGCTATCTATTAAAAATCTTAAGGCATAAAAATGAACTGTATTTCAAAATTTTGTCAATTTAAATTGAGTTTTAGCCAGAAAAGAAAAATATGAAACTTGGATTTCACAATGGATTAAAAATCTTTCAATTTTAAATGTCTTGAACTTCAGTATACAAAATAAGACATATATTTCGTGTTAAAGTTCAGTTTGCTTCTAGAACAGATTCCCAAAAAGATGATATTCTGAATAATCTAATGCAAAGAATGTTACAAACACATTAAATAAATGTATCTGTAAGAATCCGCATCTTTTCACAGAACCAGTTCTTGTTTCAACCTTATCCACTAGAAAATAAAGCTGCCAATGTATGAATATCAATCAGCATTTAATGAAGAAGTATGAGAACTTGATAACCTCATCAACAACAAAATTCCTTTAAAAAAAGCTGGAAAAAAATAAACCCAACCCCCTCACTCCATCTAACTGTCAATCTTTTTGCAAAATTTCAAAACCTCAAAAGATGAGAGCAGAAAGGCGCACTTATTCCTTAAGTGCTTTATCTAGTAAACATAAGTGAGAAATTTTCCAATAGGATTAAACGATTCGTCGAATCCACCCCATTCCATCACCCCTGTATCTCGTCGCTACACTACTTAAGCGAGGGTGCAGTAGATTTTGGGGGAGTAGGGGTAGCAAAAGCTGGGGTTGGGGGAGAGAAAAGATTTTAAAAAACGATTTTCTGTGGCGAAAAAGCATCATCCGTCCCATCAAGCAATGAAGAACCTGCAACGAATATGTTAATCATAAGCCATAACTTCTAAAAAGGGCTGGCGGAATTAGCGGAGGGGGTTGAAGACACCTCAGAGTGCGCCACCAAAAATCTTCATTTGCATTTTAATGCAAATTTCACCCTCTCCCCTGCCAAAGAAGATTTTTAGTCTCCCCAAAATACCTGCAGCGGCGGCAGCAGAGTAAAAATATTAGACATGTGATGATTTTTTTTTTATTTTACTCAGTGGTGTTTTGTTTTGGTTATTTTGGTATTCATATTATTCTTGAATCATTCTTTCTTTTCATTATATTTTTTTCCCTTGTTCTTTCTATCTGTTTCACCCTCCCACCCCTAGTTCCACTTCCTCCCAGACCCTTTTGCCCCCTCTTATTTTTCAAGAGGAAGGGGCTTCCGCACACCATAGTGGTGTATACATAGCGTCCCTCGCGTGCGTTACACGTGCAAGTACGCACGCTTTCCAAGGCGAATGCAAATTAAGGATTGTGGGAAAAAGAGCTACAGCTTTGTGCGCACGCTATGCCTTTCCTAAATGAATATTTTCTGTACTTTTACGCCATCCTATAGGCGAAAACTTTTTGAGGTGGGAAGGCTAGGGGGGGGGGTGGAAGGATGAATCTTAGACGCAGAGAGGATGAGTGAAAGCGGAGGGGGGGGGATAAGCAGCTCCAGATTTATCCTTCCCTCTCCCCTCCCCCTCTGTGGGTTTTTGTTCCGCCCCCAATAGCTAACCCTTGTCTTTAACAAGGGGAGGAGGGGGAGCAGCAATAGCCGAACAATTTTTATCTCTTCTTGTGTGTTATTTAAAGACAAGCAGAAGCGCTGCTTTATTTGCAGGTATAAACTTGAAACCTGAGGTGTCGGTGAATAGGTGGGAGGTGGGTTGGAAAATTTTTCTGTGAGGGGTTTGAGAAAAGTGTGGTTGGCGGCAGGGGGGTGGGTGAGAGGAGGGTAGCACTGGCTAAAAGAAGGAGGAGCTAAGACTACACAAGAGCGATTATAAGTGGTGGAGATCAGCCGAAGGTATGATGAAGATGAAGCAGAAAAAAACTAAGAAAAAGTGAGGCTAAAGGTGTGAGATGGAGTTGGCTTATTTTTACAGAAGCTTCGAAGCGGTAAACAAGATTAGGGCTCTAACGGCTTTTGGTTAAGTAAGTTCTTAAGCAAAAGCGCAGGGGACTCGGTGAAGTTGAGTTGTATCCCGGCTGTCTGTTAAATACTGCCGGTATCTAACATAAGAAGATTCTTTCCTGTCTATTTGGCACCAGACGGAAGAAGGGCCGGTTGTTTATTCGCGCCTAATTTGGCCGTCATTAATTAAGTAAGTGAAATATTTGGCTTATTTGTTAAGGAAGGTTAATTTAATTAATTATGGTGCGATTAGTTATATAGTTAAACAAAAGAAAAGAATTATTTTAAACTTTTGTATAGTTGATACAAGGTTAATGTAATAATTGACCATGATAATATTATTTTTATTGAAGAATGTAATAATATTTATGATTTTCAAAATCTAAAATTAATATGTCTCTTAAATTAAGCCAATATTTTTTTCCTATTATCAAGATTAGACTCTTGTTTTTGTCAATATATTATTCCATATTCATTCGCGGACTGCGCTTTTGATATATGACTTATAGAAAACAAAACTTTCCATCCAAGAAATATCAAATCTTATTTGCAAATGATATTTAAAATAGTGATTAAAAATTCATGGTTTATATTCCACCGGTTATAGGGCTGATTTTAAATTTTAGTTCCTACCTCTATAATTTTTCCTTGTCAGCAAATTGATTTTCTTGCAATTTTAAAACTCGAGAAACAAATTATTTTTATAATGCACTTTTATGTATATAAAATTCTAAGAAAATAAAATAAAAGTAACTTTAAAAAAATGAATATTGATTGTTTTATAGTATTTTTCAAGAACGAGTATTTTTATACTGAAGTCTATATAAAAATACGAGTTGTATTACAATAAGCTAGAACAATTAAACGCATTCAAAGGCAAAAGCCATTCATAGTGCCAAAAAGAAAGTTTTTCACTAAATTCAGTATCAGTGAGATAAAACGAATTTAAATATTAAACTCTAAGTCATTTTTCCTTCTGGTGTTATTTTATTGCAAAAAGACCTATAATTCTTTTTTATAGTCAATAAGTCTTATTTCTGATCAATTTCATTTCAGAAATATGTTAGATTAATTAATTAAAATTCAAATCTTAGTTTGTAGAATCTTGTTTGTATATTTAGAAAATAATATAAATAAACTTGTAAAATAAATGTAATTAAGAAAATCCCTATAATTCACAATAGAAAATAATATATATCTTTTCAGCACTGCTTAAATCCTTATTTTAAATGTTGCAGGACAAAGACTCATTTCAAAAATTTGCAAGTTAGCCAACAAGTTATTTATTACTTAGTATAACTTCATTTCGTCCCCCTTTTTTTACTTATTATTTTCTCTTTATACGTCCTCTTATAAAATAATAATCTGATGATAAATATATCTACTCTGATAAATTGTTAAAGTGGCCAAACCTCATTCGTCTTAATAATGTCAATCAATGTCAAATGTCAAATCAATGTTTCTCTTTTATTATTGCAAGTCGATTTTTAATAGAACAAGTTGTAATGCGGAAATATTTTTACTATACCGTTTCATTAATTTGAATTTTGGCTTGTTCGAATGGCTGAATTGGATGGTTTGAATTCTTAAAGAATTGCAAATTGGATTTCATATAGGAAATATTCGGAAGTCATATAAGAAATATATAAAAATTTTATTGACTGATAGAAGTCACATCTTTCAAGATAATTAGTTCTGACTCATGATTATTTCATTTAAAATATTTATGTAAATTTCTTCCTGTAAATGGGGGGGGGGAGGAAGAAAACACAAGAATACCATCGCTTTAAGAAATTTTGTCATTTATCTAGTGATTTATTAATAAATTATTTATAAAATATTTATTTTTAAAGCTAATCCTGCGATTTCCAAATCTTCAAAAGTATGAAGAAAAGTTCACAGATACAACTGTATGCTTTTTGAACTTCTGTATTTTCTCTGACTTAGCCAATGAAATTCATTCTGTCTTTTCTCCTAGTCAATTCGAATCATGAATTTTTCAATCTAAATTTATATGAATTTTTGAATCATGAATTTATGTGAATTTATTTTAGTCTGTAAGTAGTTCTCGGAAAAGACTTATAAAAATAAATTTGATCTTCATTTAAAGGGAATTATGTTTATATTCTGAAACATCGATCTGATTTTAATTGAATTATCACCTTTTAATTTGAGAACTATTTTATTCTTTGTATAAATAGTTAAAATTGCCTTTCGTATTGAATTTTTTTTAAACAGCAATTATTTGATTTTGAAACTATTCATTTTAGCTCAAAATATTAATTTAGGCTTTTCTACAGCTTTCCTGATTAAGATTTTACACTCTTTAATTTATATGAGATAAAATTGTTTGTAAAAAAATTAAATAAATTTTTAAAAGTTCTATTTTGTAAACTTTGACTTACTTGAAAGTATATAGAAAACTGATACGACAAAATCATAGCGAAGGATATAATATATACCTGCATGTCTCCTATTTATTAAAGTAATTATCTGAAATTAATTTTTTAAAAGTTTTATGCATTAAGTTTGTTAGTATAGAATATCAAAATCGACGAACTGAAAAATTCTAATTTTCAATGTTTCACCATTTGACTATTTTGAACGGTTTTGACTTTTGAACTCTAGTAGGAAATATGTAAACAATTCCCAAAACCAAAAATAGGTGAAGCACATAATATATGTTTCTGGCGTCTTGGAATTCCTGAAGGAATTCCGTAAAATCATTTTATTTAATTTTAAATGGAAATTCTCATTGCATAGAATATCAATAACTGATGTTTGAAACAAAATTTTGGATTTTTTATATCTAGAATTTCTCTATTGTCTAGCTAGAAAATTCTACTGTTCACAATTGAGGTTGGAAACACTTAGACAATTACCGGGAACAATCATAAGCTTCTGCGTTTTTGAGGATCTCTGAATAATTTCCACTAAATAAAACAATTTTTATTTTGTGAGTAAACTTTCATAACAAAGAATATGCAAGATTCAAAGCCATCCAAGTCGAAGTCTAACGGTTAAAAGATGTCTAGTTGTAAAGCGGCTCGTTTGGAAAGCAGGCGGTCAGATAGCAAAACTGAGATAGCCGCCTCATTCGCGTAAAAGTTCTCAAGAAGATCAAACAGAAAAATCTTAGCCAATCGAAAGATTTGAAGTATGATACATTTATGCAGCTATTTAGATTAATAATTGATAGCCTAATATATGTTTTTATGTGTTTAAATATACCTGAAAAACTTCCATTAATCAATTTTTTTATTTTATTTTACAATTACAGAATAATGCTACCCAGTGCTCAAAAATAATGATTTTTTTATGTTTTAGAATTCTAATATCTATTCTTTTAAGAGCCCTAAAAACTGAGAATTTAGGTTGGGAATCAATTTTTAATAGATCAGTAAGAATCTATTCGTATAGAATGCGCTTTCTACGCCTTTCAGAATATCATGAAAAGTTCGCTGAAATCAAATTTTATTTTTCTATATATAAATATTTTATATTATCAATATTTATTTAATTTTGATAGACAGAGTGATGTATAAATATAATATATATAACTATATATATAATTAATATATATAATTAATATAATATAACTTATAAATAAAATTAGGACCATCTTTGTAACCATATATCCGTGTTAGAAAACGAAAGGCCCATTATGAAGTAATAATTGTTAGTTCCGTGTAAGTTTGTGCTACAATATTTGATCCTTGTCCTTTTACAACACATTCTCAAAATTAAAATTTAAAATGGCAAAAAAAAAAAAAAAAAAAAAAAAAAACTTCCTGAACTTGAAGGAAAAAATATTGTGGGATTGAAATTTTAATTACACATTTTTATAATATTTAAATATGAAGCCAAATGTTTTATTGCTTTATTTTAACAAGAAGCCTATGGCGAACGGCTGGTTCTCCGGGATTAAAGGTTGTCAAAATTTCAATTAATGATTTCGTATAAATTGCTCTTGACGTAAATTACATTCCTCTGCAAATATTTTTCAACTTAAAATTTAATAGAAATGTAACTGGTCTATTTTATAAAACAACTTCTACTATTCCAATTATTGTGCAAATCGTCTCCCTAATTTTTTGCCCTTTCACTTAAAATGAGAATATTAGTTAAGAAAGAGGAAATTTCTAATCTTCAATTAATAAAAAAAACTTTCCTCAACGAGACTTAACACTTTTCTTTAAAATATAAGGATAAATAGTAGAATCGTTTACAGCGTTGAAGTTCTGTGTGTACTACAAAATACAATTCAGAATTTGTGTAATAACTCAGAGGATTATTCAATAACAAAATTCACTGATGCAACCAAAAATTAGTTCTTAAAAAAACAGTTTTCGAGCGATAAAAAAAGATATATTAAAGCAGAGCAATGTTAAAAAAATGGATACATTTTAATTTTTTTTTTGTCAAGGTTTATTCTTGAAATCACACCTAAGCTGCAAGTAGAAAAAAATTAAAAAAGCATGCTAAGAAAACATACTTTAAATAGAAACATGCTCATTAGGGAAAAATATGCCATGATTCCATACCTTTATCATCAACAATAGAAAAAGGTACACTGAATATTAATTTGTAAGATTGGAAAAAGAAATTTGCAGCAATTTAAATGATATCAATTAAAGTATTAATTTTTGTTCATTAATAAATTCGAAAAATATTATGGAAAAATGCCAAAATTTCGCTTAATTTTAGTTAATTGTAACTAAATTTAAAATTTCAAGGAAAAATCTGTCCAAAATGCACATTTCCACTCTCCAATATACATTTGTGTTAAGTTGTAACTCTAGGTCAAATGATCTAACCTGAACAACACCAACACAGATAGATAGAAGCATATAGAGGTACACATGCATTCCTTTTTATTATTAGTAGAGATTTCGTCTTTTATTGATAACCTTTTTAAATTTCCGCCATTATGGTGGAAAACACCAAAATGACAATAACTTTTTTTATTATATAAAAGCTTATTTTAAGTACCCATTTCTACCTTCCAATGTAATCTGTGCCAAATTTGGCACCTGTAGGTTAAACAGTCTATGGTGTGTGGTCCAACATACACGCACGCACGCGTATACACGCACATACCTTGTTAGTAAAGATGTAATCTGTCTCTAGAGAATCTTGACTTTTTCTACTCAAAAATAGAAATAAAAAAAGTTATCTGAAATATGAATTTAAACAACCAAAAACTTTTATGAATGCAATTATTTTAATTATATTTTCTAAAAGTTTTCGTGAAATCAGACTAAATCTTTGAAAAGGACAGATATACAGAAGTTTTTATATTCGATTTATTATTTTTTGCTTATAAAAATATGCAAAGAGCAAATAATGTAATCACCAAAAAAATTTGAACTCGAGATTACGAAGTTTCTTATTTCAACCTTTCAGATTTTTCCTGTCCTAAAAAGCAATTTTTGGATTCATGCTAGTCTGCCTGTTTGTGAACACAATAACTAGAGGGATGAAATTTGGCATTTTTTATTTGAACCAAATGTGTAAATCTCTATCACATTTTGAACGAGATCCCTTCATAGGGAATCTGGCTATCTAACTGTTCGAGTGCAAGTGAATTCAGTAATTACAAAACATAAAGATAGCTAGACATATAAAATTTGTTACAGAATTTTAGCATCTACAATGTAGATCTATATCAAGATTTACACCCAATCCATTTTGAGTTAGACTGTCTGTCGGTCTGTACCTTGGCATGTATTTAAAACCGATAATTTAAAAACGTAGTATTCTACGTCAATGAAATTTGGTTAATATTTTTAGCATTTAGAGTGTAGATTCATATCAGTTCCTGAATCAAATCCGTCTAGATATGTACTTTCCCATGAATGTAAAATGCAATAATTGAAAAACACAACGACTAAAATAAATGAAATATGGCTTGAAATAATGAATAATAGATCTTGAACTTAAAGTTGTAGTTCCGAGTCACAGTTTGGTTTCAGTTGGTAAAAAGAGGCGCCAAGATTCATATTCCATTTTCTTTATTACACTTAGAAGCATCAAATTCTTATATACGAAACTTCGAAAATAGAAATCTAAACACTAATGATATTCAGGATTTTAACCATGTTTCATAACTTTATGCCGTGATGGGACATAACATTTTTATTAGAGACTGTTAAAGAATGTTTTAAGCAGATCATACTTTTTAGTCCCTTAGAAATAATCATTTTAGTTTTTATGCATGTTTCGATGTAATGTAATGTCTCATTATAAATATGAAAGGAAAATTCAAAAGCATTCATAACTAAATGAAAAAAAATATTTTCTTTAAAGTTGATTTTTATAATGCGAGGCAATTGTTTGAAAAAATAATATTGTAAACATTTCTCAAAATGCTATATTAAAATCGCTATTTAGAACATTTAAAATCCATATATGATATCTATTTGATGTCAAAAGCAACGAATAGTAATTCTCTACATCTATAATATTCTTGGAGGAATTTTAGACAGATATGAAGCATAAAAGTTTATATAAACTGAGGTCTTTTAAATAGTAAACTTTATTTAATCGCTTTTTGAGCCATGATACACTTTATTGCCTTTTCTATCGAGGCAAAACAAATAAAGAATAGCTAAAGATAAAAAAGAAATGAAGGGTTATTTGAAAGAAATTGCAATCCCTTATCATTGATTTTCAACGGAAGATTTATTCGGTTGAAAACTTCAATAAGTCAATAAAGTTTTCATTACTTCTTATAAAAGAAACGAGATTATGATTGCTTCGACTTTATTGCGTAGAAAGACTTTTCGTAAAGTAAACTTAAATCATGGCATTTTATTTTAAATCAAATATTACTGAATAGGTTTCATCCCGATAAAAATCTAGAGAATGAAAGAGGTCAATAACAATAAACTGATATGAAATTAGGAGTACAAAAAGCATTTTAAGATATCTTTTCATTTTTCATTTTTTTGTCGTGCTTAATGTTTTAGAATTTGTATTTTGTTCAGATTTTTATATTAATTGTTTGATGTCTTACAGAAATTCCAGAAACATTCCGAATTTATTTATTTCTTACTCTGTCATATGACAAAAGAATATTTTGTAAATACAAATTTCGACAGTTTAATCTTCGAGCTCCTGAAAATATTATGCCGATATATGGTCTATATAATAATATAATCCATCTGAGATTTCGAGATTTTGATGTTCTAACCTTCGAGTTCTTGAAAACATTATGACGATATATGGTCTATCTTATAATATAATCCATTCGAGATTTCGAGATTCTGATATATTGTCTTCACACCAAATTTTTTGCAATGAAAATCTGCCTGTCCGGCTGAACGAATATAAATTAACACAATAACTGCAAAATGCAGATAACTAGATAAATAAATATTCTAGATTTCGACATTCAAACCTTCGAGCACCTGAAAATATGACAATATATGGCCTATCTGACAACATAATCCAGCTGAGATTTCGAGATTCTGATGAATCATAGAATTTCAGCATTCCTGGGGTCAAAAATTCTTGAAATTGTATATGTTTATGAATAAGATACTAAAAAATGTGATGAATTATATAATGAAATTTATCATGTTAGTCAGAAGCTAGGAAGTCAGCCTATATGCATTGCTATGAATAGGATATGCGAAAAGAATAGAATCTGATTGAAATTTTTTTCCATAAAATCCTACGTTATCAGCACATCAGATATGTACAAACGTTTTTGCAAACAATAATGTTATAAAGGTATAATGTAGATAAACAAAATGTCACCTGTTGCCTTGATCGGAAATTGTAGACCTCTTATATCCAACTACTCGTCAGGAATATGTCCAAAATGCTTACTCTAAACTGCTCACTTTAATAAGGAAATTAAATGCGAAATCCTCTTTATTAGATAAGTATATGAAAGATTCAATTCGAGTTTCACCTATTCAGTGGAGAAGCGGGTGACGGCGACAAGGAGAGAATAGATATCTGGGGTGCCAATTGTAAAGGAGACATAGGGGTAAAACATTAATCATTTATGTTATTTTTTATTGAAAAATATTATGAGGGGCGAAAAAAATGCCATTCCCTAGTCACCATCTACTCTTACTTTTTACAAGGCAAAGTGTTTGACTTAAAGCTGCCATAGGTAGCACATATATATTTTAGAAGGAGGAAATTCGTATTTCATTGGCTGTTTATTTTGCAATTTTAATTGGGATTTTATAACAATTTAACGCTGAAACTCAAGCTAGATTTGGGGTTTTAAAATTACTCCTGAAAAAATTATAATATTAAATTAATTTTTACACCATTTTAAAATTAAAAATAAGTATTTTGAAACATATCACTTTTAGAGTTCGGCATTTTTTATGGAATTTTTTTTTTATTTTTTAAAAACGGTTTTTACACAGTTTTCAACAATAGAATTCATTGTTGCAATGAAATTCAAACTATTTTCATTGTTGTAATGAAATTCAAACTATATTGATCGTTACAATGAAACTGAAACTATTTACATTGTTTTACGGAATATTTAATCATTTGTGATTTTCTACAAATTTGAAAGATGTAAAGAAAGATTCTATTAAACCTGTAAGAAGATTACATGAGAAATTAGGATCAAAGACGCATTGACTTAAATATATCAAATTTGGTATGTGATTTTCTGATTACATTTGCAGTTCTATGTCAAATTTTGATTACAATCTGTTGAGAATAAACGCCCCTGGAACACAAATTCACCTTTATTAGAAAGTATGCAAGATGGGTACTTTTCCGTTAGCCGGGCACAAGCGAAAAATCTCCAAATAATGTAGAATTCCGCCAATTTTTTAACGCCAAATTCGGTTTACAATTGGCGACATTTGCGTCCGACTAACGGAAAAGTACCGCAAGATGCATTGGCGGGGGGGGGGATACAAAATGGTGTAATTCAGTAATATATTTGTATCCTTTCTGATCTGAAAAAGGAAAACTTTTACAAATGATTGAAGAATGAAACTGTGCACAATTGACTTAATGAAATAAAATATTTTTCCAAAAAGTTTTTTTTTTTGCGCTTAAAAATTTAGTATCCAATAAGGAAATTCTTTTCAAAATTAATTATTAACTTTTTGTCACATACAAATCATATTAAAAATAAAAAGAAGTTTTCTGATTCTGGCATTTTTAGTTTTTTCACTTTTATGATAATATTAAATCAGAATTCATGTGATATGCAAATGAAAGTTTTTTCACATGTTTTCTGTCATGTTAAATTGAAATTTAGTACTTCGAATTTGCTCTAAATTAAACATTATTACATTCATTTTCATTCTCGTATGAATGTTTTACATCCGGTTAAGAAATTCTTTTCAAAATTATTAACATTTTGTCACATACAAATCATATTAACAATAGAAAGAAGTTTTCTGATTCTGGCATTTTTAGTTTTTTCACTTTTATGATAATACTAGCCGCCTTTGGCGACCAGCCGGTTCGCCAATCTTAATGCTCGTTAAAATTTTAATAATTAAATATTTTATGTAATTCCTACTTTAATAGCTGCTTCATCAAATATTTTAAAGCTTCAAATTTTGATAGTCATGTAATTCATTCATAATAATATAAAGTCCTTCAGCCATAACATAATATGTATCTCTCTCATTTTCTGTTAGTTCCGGTAGAATTTATGCTTAAAATTAAAATGGAAATGACTAAACTGCAATTAATATCATATAATATTTTTTACTGAAACAAAGCATTTTTTTAATAATATGATTACTGATAATAGAGTCACTGAGCGTTTAAACTTTATGGGCACTAAAGAATATCTTTCTTAAGTTATGTAATATCTCAAGAATTTGTCAACAAAATTTTCTCAGATTCATCATGAACAGATCGATTCATTAACAATGTTTAATTTTAAATGCATCTAACTTTAAGAAAATAAAATGAATCGTTTAAAATAATCGATCGAAAACAGGTTTAAAAAACTACTTAAAAAATGATGTACTTAAAACTATAAGCATATACAAAAAAATATATAACTGACATAAATACAATTTAATTACAAAAGCATGCAACTAACCTAAAAATAATTTAAATAATTGAAAACAGGTTAAAAAAATCTACTTAAAAAACGATGTACTTAAAACTATAAGCATATACAAAAAATATATAACTAACATAAATACAATTTACTTAAAAAAGCATGTAACTAACCTAAAAATAATTTAAATCATCCGTTGGTTGCCATGTCAACAGTCAGAAAACAATGCGCATGCGTGAATTTTCTTCGCCCGTTACGTTAACGCAAGTGCGTGAATTTTTCTACGCCAGTTGGGGTAACGCTATGCAGATTATACATTTTTAATTTCCTTTATTCTGTGTTATTTTAATTCAAAAGTACTTCAGAATGAATGTGAAACATGGATTAATTAACAATGTTTATTTTTAAATGCATAAAACATTGAGAAAATAAACAGAATTGTTTGAAATAATCCGCCGAAAAATGTTAACCCTAGCCTCAATTCTGTTGGGAGAAAAAATAACTGAAAGTTGGCGGTGGGGAAAATGGAAAATTTTTTTGGCGGAAAAGTTAGTTTTTAACTAATAATTAAAATTCTAATTTAAATTTCAAAAAATGGGACCCCAGGTGCACATTCCTGACCTCTAAGGTATACATGTTCCAAATTTGATAGCTGCATGTCAAATGACCTGACCTGTAGAGCGCCAACACACACACACATACACACACATTGAGCTTTATTATAAGTATAGATTAAATCAGAATTCATGTGATATGCAAATGAAAGTTTTTTCACATGTTTTCTGTCATGTTAAATTGAAATTTAGTACTTCGAAACTGCTCTAAATTAAACATTATTACATTCATTTTCATTCTCGTATGAATGTTTTACATCCGGTTAAGAAATTCTTTTCAAAATTATTAACATTTTGTCACATACAAATCATATTAACAATAGAAAGAAGTTTTCTGATTCTGGCGTTTTTAGTCTTTCACTTTTCAGATAATATTAGATTCGAATTAATATGGTATACAAATAAAAATTATTCCATATATATTTTCTATTATGTTAAATTGCAATTTGATACTTCGGATATAATCTAAATTAAGCATTATTGCTTTTACTTTCATTTCATTTCAAAGAAAGATAGAACCCTTGTCTTCAGCTTTTCTTTCTGAAAATAAAAGGTACGGCAAATATTAACCCCCCCCCCCAAAAAAAAATAAGTTTAACAAGCTTCATTTTTATATATTAAACGGTCAACATGGATTTCACTTTTCCTGTATAGAAGAATGCAATAAACTTTCGAAGAATTAGAATTTAGTTCTTAGAAAATTGTTTTATAATTTTCTTTATCTTTTCCGGAGCCTATTCAAATTTTCGTTCTCCTCCAGGGAATAATAATTTATTCCAAATCTTTCGAGTTTTTGAGCATGTAAAGGAATTCCAGCAGACTAATTATATCAGGCATTTTTAACAGTAAATATGTGATTTCAGAAATTCTGCTTGTTAGTGCAAAAGCAAAACATGCCCATACATTTTTTCGGAACTTTATTGGAAATAACTTGTGGTTTTTCAATGTAAAATAATAATATGCCAATTTTCAATTAATATTAAGGAATATAAATGGTATAGATGCAAGATCAAATAAATTACTATGAAAACAATAATTGAAGTCTTTATAAAATTTTCATAACTCTGACTTAAGGGGGAAAAACCTCGCATAAAACTAGAAAAATTAATTTAATAATTTTCTGAAATGAGTTTAATAATCTTCTTAGAGCGAGTAGACTCAATTCTACATATTTAATAAAAGAGAGAAGAGATGTGTTCTTTATGTATAGAAAATTCCATAATGTTTGATCTTCAATACAGCATTAACATTGTAATTAAAGAATGAGTAATTAAGATTAATTATTATGATAATAAGTACGAATAATTATTTTTATTTTTAGTTAGCTACAAAAGGGTAAAAATAGCAAAGATACAAAATAATTATTAGTAGTTCTCGAAATCTTCGGTCACAGAGTTTTATTTCTTTTAATAAGAGTCAAATTTTATTTTAATGCAAACAAGTTTGAATGCATGATTGTAAATTTAATGAACATTGAAATACATATATAAAGAAGAGTTTAGTCTTCGAAAATATTGAAAATAATTATGTTTGAGAAAGATTTTTAAAACCTTATTTATATACTCAATGAAAAACAAATACAATATGTTATTATTGGTTAATACCTTCTGCTGAATATTTATTTTATAAATAAATAAATAAATTACATTAAATAATAATCGCAGTTCTTTCATATGATTGCCAAGTTGATAATTAATCAAAGCTGATATACGACCAGAGTATTATTCATTAATGATAATTCCCCACTTTTTTAAAGCATTTTATATTGTTTCATAACGAATAATGCCAAAAAGTTCTTTTCAATATTACAATGCTTTTGTTACAGAAATTGCATTGCGGAAACAAAATTTGACGAACATTCTGTGCTGCATTATTTTAGCTAATTTGAAGAACAGCAAAAATAGAATCGTTATTTCACTATGAACATTTAAATTCAGACGATAATAACCAAGTGCTAATTGTTGCTGATTTTTACGTAAGTCGAATAAATATTCGATAAAATATTTGCAAACGATTTCTACTACCTGAAATATATCCGATCGTTTTTTGGAGACGTTTATTACAAAGGTAATTAATAAGGTATTAAACAGTTTTGATCAAAAATTAAAACTCTGTAGAAATTTTTTGGCAAAAAAAAAAAAAAAAAAGGCAAATGCTTTTTTTATAAATATAATTTTTCACAAACCTAAAAAGAAATTTATTTGGTGTATTAGTAAATTAATACATTGTAGATATTTATTACTCATGAATTTAAAATTCTATATACGATCTCATCCTCTTGTGAATGCACTAATTACCTTTCTTAAGTATTTTGAATACCTTCAAGAGAAAAAAAATTGAATAATTTATATAGAGGGTATCACTTTCATGTGGCCAATTCATTACATATGCGGTTTAATGAAACACTTGCTTTAGTTGCATATTCGTTTTAGAGCCAGTGCCTGCATCCTTTCCTCAAACTGGAATACAATGGAAATTTAGCTAAAAGGAATTTCCTTCTGGCTCCTGAAGGCACTTAGTACAAAGTTTAGAAGTGAGTTGTTAAAAGTTGGGTTAATTTTAAAACTTCTACAAAAGTTGAACAGAGCAACTGGACTTAAGCGATAATTTTAAAATAGAGCTTCTAGAAAGTGGAGCTTTCACACAGAGAAACTTGTTTTATGTAAATCATCACTTTCACGAATTTCTAATAAGCATTTTATTATGAAATGACCAAAAGTTATAATATAAGAAACATAATTTTAAATACAAATATATAACGAATAGACACTGAAGAATAATTCTTTTAGAATTTAATTTTTCATGTCCACATATTAGATATGTTTACATCTATTACTTAATACAACAATTAGTATACTTAAATAGAACAAAGAATTAAATTTTTAAATGCCATATATATATATCCTTTTTATTTTTTATTTAAAAAAATATAATTCATTATTACATATTTTGGAATTTTGTAGAAAATTTTCTTTGATATTTTTTTCTACTGTTAACAGAAAAAAAATACTTGTATAAATCTAAAAATAGTAGAACGATATAATATCATTAATAATGCTTAAGTCTTCAAAATGTAAAAATACTAACGCTCCATAAAGTAAGTGAAAAATTGATTAAATAGTTTTATCTTTTTAAAAACGAAACAAGTCAATTTATATAAAAGGACATAGATAGATGCAGATATAATAAAACAATGAGTAGATATTTAGAAATATTTAAGTTTTAGTTACGAATGCAGTTTTCGTTAATTAGATAAATTAGTTTACACATAAAATAAAATTTTTGCATAGGGTATTTTAGAAGATATTAATTTTATATAAAAGATAAAATCCAGAAATGTGAGGTTATTAAAACAGAAAATATCGAAAAATGGAATTAAAAAAGTAATTTTAGGTCCATTCATTAAATCCATTTCGTACTGAAAACATGATAAATTGGTTCCCTTAAAAGGGTATTGATTGCTTTAATTAGTAATGAAGCTATGAATTAAAAAATAATGAAATAAAATTTTAAGTCATTGTTATTAAATGAGTACAACAAATATATCCTGTAAATTTCATATCAGCTATGAATGAATTCGATTTCAAATGAACACGAAATGGCCATTACCGCTTGAAATAAAGAATTCCTCTTTCATCAGCATAGCCTAAAATATTAAAACATTTTATGCTTTAATTATGAATTGTAATGAAAAGTAGAAGCATTTTTATTTTACTTTTATAATTTTACATTAATATTTATTGTGAAAATAGAATTTTTGAAATGCCAAATTAAGGAAATATCTAAGGCCTGTTTTTTATATTAAGAATAAACACAAAAAGATTAGCAAACTTTTAGTTAATGTTTTGAATAAGACTTTTTTAAAAATGAATAATAATGTTATGTTAATAACAAATATCACTTTTGCTATCAAATGAAATGAAAATTCATGAAACATTCTTAGGTTAAAAGTAAAGAAAATGAGTATTACTATTAAGCATGAGATTTTCCCTCAAGAGCTTGTTAAAATTTTAAACATTTCAGTTAGAATTCGGAAAGTGTTCCAAACTTTTTCCATGCCAACAACAACAACAAAAAAAGAAGGAATAATTGTACTTGTACTTTTTTGTAAGCTTAGTTTCTTTCTAAAAGAAATATATCTTCTGTAAGTTAAAAGTAAAGAAAGTTATTTATTGGCTAACTTTAAAATTCTGCATGTAATTCCATTCTTTTGCGGATGAATGAATTCTTTTCCTACATATCTAAAATGCTGTGATCGTCCCAGTGGAAAAAGTTTAACTAAATTTTTCTGTTAGTTAAGAGACGATTTGAATTTCGAATTTTCATTTCGTATGCTACCTCATTACGAATGCTGCTGAACAGAGTAACTAGAATAAGAAATTATTTTAAAATATCCTGGTTAGTTTTAACTCAGCTCATGAAACTATCTATATCTTATAACCTATAACCTATATCTATGTTTATTTCTGCGTCTTTGCCTATTTAAAGCTAATGTACGTGGCACAGAAATAATTTTTATTATTAATTTTTGAAGCAAAAAAAAAAATACTAATGTTTTAAACAGTTTCATTGATACCGGTGGATAATTTAAGATACAGTAACTGAAGTGAGCATTAATCTTAAAAAGCCTTCAAACTAAATCTAAACTGTTTTATTGAATGTTTTTACATCTGTACTTAATTGGACATTTTGCTTAACTAATTAATGGAGCTGCAAAATATAATAAAAATTTCTTGAGTATGGGCCTGCTGTTTCACTAAATACTTTACCCAGCCAATGGAAAGAATATGTAAAAGAAGTCAGGATGTCAGAAACAAGCATCAAAATTTAATTGAGCTCGAAAATTTGCTTAACCATCATCAGATGGATAATTGCTATGACTTATCTGTGAAAACTGATGTGCATTATCTTAAAATTAAAAAAAAAAAAAACTTTTTAATGATGTCAATTCCATTTCCACTCAACACGCACACGCACACGCACACGCACACACATATAATCAAAATGATGTTTATGTTAAAATCAAAGAGAAAATTTTTTATAAAAAAGTTTGAGATCGAAATAAAAGCCGAAAAAGTGTGACGCATAAATAGAAACGATTTAAGTAAATTGGAATAGTAATCACTTTTATAACGAATTTTATTTAATGAATTATGAATTTTGAATTTTCATTTAATGAATAATTGAAATTTCTTGTTTCTAATGGTATTCATTATGGATTTAGAACCTTCCATTGTTTTTTGCGCATCACACTTCTTACTTAATCGTTCAGACTTTTGGTAAGAAAAACAACTCTTTGATTCAATGATAAAAGCCCTTTTTTGTATTTAATTTTAATTTTATAAACACGGATCCGGCTTTAAATTACTTCACTTTAACATTGCAAAGTGGTGCAAAAATTCACCATACGAAATTAGACGCCTTTCAGTAATCTTATTTTAAGAATAATGAGTTTAATTCACATTTTCTTACTTTTAATTAATTTTTTTCTTTAGAACATGGCGGAAAAAAACAAACACGCTTCATAATCACTCATAATATTGTGCCCAAAAATTTCATTCAATTTAGGTATAGAGCTTTTCCTTCTGGAATTAGAATGCTGATTGAGTTTTCTCCTGTGGAGGCCATGTGTTTCATCATACCTGTGAAATTTGGGAAACAAAATATTTTAACGAACTATTTTCCGACTTGTTGAAAACCATCTTTTATTATTTATTATAGATTTGAAACTATTGAAGTCTAAATAATTTAGGGACAACCTGTATTAAAATCGTATATTTCACTCAAAAATGCATACCAATTTCAAAACTCGGGTACAGAAAGAGATAAGTGAATAATTGTTTACAAAAATCCGTTTTTTAAAGCATGAACACAAATACATTTAAATAAAAATATTTAATGATATACTTGGTATTTCATAGCCCTCTAATGCGTTCAAAATTATATTACAAATCTGATATATATTTATATTTCCTCTTCATAATTCAGTTACATTCATAGTTGGGGTGCGAATTCATAAATTAAAAGCAAATTGGCCAACAGAATATGAGAGATTACTTAATATCTCATGCAAATTCAGGAGTATAATTTAGGTTTGGGAGGGCAATAGGGGCCGGAATCAACCCCCAAATAGAAGCATGCGGTCAGGAGTGGAGAAAATCATTTTCAAACATGCGAAAATGCAAATTGTCAATTAATGGAATTCGTTATCCAATTAAAATACAATTTATTGCCTCTCGGATAATCGTTGCCTCAATATCTACGAGAGTTGGGCTTTACTCATTGCAACAGCTCTACTGAATTTGTAAGTTAATAACTCAATTTTGAGGTAGGGGCTCCAAAATTGAAATAAGATTTGTGCAGATAATTAATATGGATTTAATTCTCTGTCAGACCTCGCAATTATCGAAAATAACTTGTTAAAGTTTCTATATTATAGGTTTATATCAATCAAAAAATTCGCAGAATTCTATTCATTTTAAGGTGCAAAACGCACGAACAGAAGTGATCACTTAAAAGTTATCGGTATATCCGAGTTGGTGGTTATTATTTAAATATTTCGAACCTTTGACTAGTTGGATTGGTTTTTTATACCGCTGGAATCATGAAGTTTTATATGTTGCGCCAAACAAATGAAAAAATTTATATGAATTTAAAAATAGGAAGAAAAAAAAACTTTGTAGGGCTGGAGATATATAAAATTCCTCTAAAATATCAACTTAATTTAGAAGTGGTGGAATAAAGCTTAATGAATTTTAAAAATTTAAAAAAAAGTGAGCATTAAGAGTATTGCCAAATGAAATTGACAATAAAACTGTAGATTTTAGAAAAAACTGCAAGTATTGGGTATTGAAATTTTGTCATCAGAACAGAATTCGGCGGACAGAGATTTGAACAGTTTTATCGCGAGTATATTGTTGTACAATATGTTCGCTAGTATATATATATGAAATTATTTTTTGACAAAAAATAATTTGTGCAACTATTTAACACCCTAATCTTTAAATGAATAAAAATGAGTTAATTTCAAATGTGAAGTACAAAGTCTTTAATCATGTCTTTTTCTGTAAATTGTAAATTCACTACAAAGTCTTATATAAAAATCATATTTATTCTTGCACCTTATAAAAATTTTTAAAATTTCTGGTAATAAATAAAATTTTAGAATTGTAGTTCATATCATAAATTAAAATTACATAATTTACTTAATTACATGGAATCTAAAGAAGTGCTTACATAACAAAGAAATTATTTTATGAAATTATGGTAGAGTAAGTTATAGATGAATTACTAAATTGTAGTTTATATTATGTATAACTTAAAATTCTTCATTTCTGCAACCATATTTTCTTAGAAAAAAAATTTATATAATTAGAATATAAAAGATTTTTGCGTTGTGCAATTACAGTTGACTGCCATAACTAATCAATTTCTAAATAAAGAAAATTTTGCAATAAAGAAAGAACAACGATTTAGCAAATAAAGTTTTAAAATTTTTTGTAGAGGCTTCTAAACTCACTATTATGTTTATTATTTATAGAATTTCTAGTTAAAACGTGTAAAGCGTTAATAAATAGGTTTGAATACAAAAATATGTCAAAATAAATCATTTCCTTTATACAAACTGAAGAAACATATTGCTACTTAAGATTACACATCCATTATGAATGAAAGCACAAATGTATAATTCATTCTTTAAGAGTTTATATCGCACACTCATTAAATCTGTGTGAGTTGAATTTAAAATGATCCGTATTATAAAAATGCAACGAATTTAGGATTGTCTTTTTATATTGAGAAAGTAGATAAAACATTTGCGATAGGTAAAAAAAAAATAAAACTAGGTGAGACTGTAAAAAATTGTGAAATTTAGGAAAACTCATATAAAAATTAAACTTATTAGGTATTTTATAATGACACTTCCACTGGCATTATAGATTGGACTTAGGATTAAAAATTTTCATTTTGTTGTGATAGCAGTAAATGTTGATAGTAAATGCCATAATTCACTTGAGAAATAAGATGTTCGAATGATTTGGGATACGCCATGATTGTTGATATTAAAATTTGACAATTCTGTTATCTTCATAATTGCAAGTGTCATTCGCAATTGCAAAGAGCAGCAGTTAAACAGAAAAGTTTCAGAAAAAAGTACTTAAAAGTGCGGAGTTAAATAGCGTATTAGCGAAAAAGGACTCAGATTATTGACATTCGTTTGGGCAGTAATAAATGAATAACAACACAACAAGGAACAACTATATGTTACCAAGGATAATTACAAAGCATGTTCATTTCTTCGACACGATGGACCTTAAAATGGACCTGGAATCGATGTTACGAGGGAGGTCCATTTTTAAGTACTGATGAACTGCAAGAAAGACAAGAGAACAGAACAAGAAGTTTTGGACTAGTAGCCATTTCTTTAGTTTAAAGAAAAGATGAAAGTGACTCGGCTCTAAGCCGCATTCTCGACGAAGGAAGACAAGGATGCAAATATGGGTCAACAGATATTATTCAAAGAGTTGTTCCAGTCATTCGTAAAAAACTAGATTGTTGGAATCCTAAACAAATATTTGGCCAATTAGCAAACCGAAATTGCTACTTCGGAGATAAATGTTTAGACATTCCTGTTACATTTTCTTTCCTTCAAAGAAAATTAAGAGAAATTCCATAAAAATGCAGTTTCAAAAGAAAAATAAAGCCGATCTTTCATCATTTGTAAAAACTTTAAGGTCCACTAATAAGGTAAATATCTGAATTTTCAAGGTGATCATATTGAAAATAACCATGTTTTTAATAACTTTTTGCAACACATTCATTTTGTTCTTTACTCATGATTTCAATTTTTTTATGATCTATAGGAGCTTGAAAAAAATTGCTTTCGAAATAACTGGCAACCAACAAGGTTTGTTTTTTTCGTTGTGAAGTCAAAGCAGATTTTGTATGCTAAAGGACATCGATAGTGGGCATTTGATGAGTGAAAAATACTTGGCCAGACAATTCATATTTCCTCTTCTCTGCATTGATGAAAGGGTAGGTTTGCGTCTCAAAGTAGATGATATGCTAAGAACTCTTCACTTCTCTATGTTCCATTTCCACCAACCAATTTGAAGGAATCAAATATACTTATTTGTTAGCATCGGGTAATATTCCTACAGGTTTCAGTATTCTAATGTACTGTCTGGTCAGACAATAAATCTTTCCTCTTCATTACACTGATGAAATAGTGCGTTAGTGCTGCTTATCAAGATAATGTGGGAAGATCTGTTTTCTTTTCCGAATAGCACCATTCATTTTGACGGAATCAAGACTATCCATTTGTTAGGGTTAGCTAATATTCCTAATAAGCATGGACACTGTAGTTTCAACAATTAGAAGCTCGCTGAGTTTCAAAATTTTTAGGTTGATTGTGCAGCTTGCAGCAATCTCTGAATCTCATGTTTAAAATATACTTTGTGGCGGCTAGACTAGAGGCGGCTCAACATGAACAGAAATTTAGGTAGTACTATATACCTAATATTTTGGTCACTAGTTGTCATTAATTGGTTAGCGATTGATCATGTAGATCATAACAGATACCTTCTTGCACAACAATTAAGGTATATTGCAAAAGTAAAAATTAAGAACTAATTATAATTGTAATCACTCCAGTGTCATTTTGATAATTATTTAAATTGCAATAATTATGGTTCATTATTAAAAAAAACTGTAGGTATGGCGTTTATATTTCTGTTTAAAAATTTTTTGTTCCTTTTTTTGTTATTCTTTCCTTTTTATTCTACCAAAATTCATATTTTTTTTTTAATTTTTTTTTTCTGCCGGTTTGAAACAAGAATAAGTTAATATTAAAACATTAAAAATGAATTCGAAATAGGAAAAATTCATTTGCAAACTTAATTTTTTTTTTTTTACTTTCAGAGACATCATTTGAATAGAGATTACTTTAGATCCATTAAAATCTTTTTTTGCATATTTGTAATTTTCACTTTTATGGGGAAGGAATTTTCTTTTGTTTGAACTGTCATTAAAGAGGTATCATTAAGACTTTCTCTAAATACATTTTATTCAGATAAATATTTCTATTCATGATTTTTTGTAAATTAAGTTATATTTTTTCTATTACATATCGAATATTTGCTTTTTGTGTCCTGTTTCAGTTTTGAATTGAAAATCTGATACAAAGTCACTTCAGTTTTTGCATCAGTGTTGGTTGAATAATGCATGAAACTTATAAGAAAGAAAAAAGATTTTGAAACAATATATTTGCATAAAAACGCAGAGTGAATAGAAGAGAACATTAATTTATTAAGAATGAAATAAAAGATCCCTTTAATACAAGCGAATCGAAAATGAGAAATAGATTTAATTTTTCTATAACTGTTAGGATATTTCAGAAAATTAAAAATACACTGGAATTAATAAAAAGAAACCTTCTTTAAATTTTAAATTTCTCTATCATTAGAAAATGAAAACATTGTCTCCAAGGACTAAATTATTATTTGGAGTGTTTCTCAATGACGTGTTTCCCCCTTAAAATTGTCAAGAATTTTAAGTCTTCTCAACATAAAATATTAGTTTTTTTTATGTTAACAAGCATTTGAAAAAAAAAACATAGTTGAAATGAAAATATTTTTCTGCCCATTAACGGAAATTGAATACAAGGAATGCCTTGACTGTATATAATGTTAAACCCTATTTTTTAATCTTAATTTTAGAAGCTTATTTGAATTTGAAATTTTTATGATTTCAATAATTAGCTGACATATTTATGTGGGTTGGAATGAGGTATGGCATTGTGTACAACATCGGACATTTAATAGCGAAGAAAAGAGGAATTAATCAGCAGTGCTTCCTTTCATATAAAAGTAAATTATTGAAAATCATTTTAATCATTCTAAAAATAACAATGTCAATAATCTTCGAAGTTACATTACGGTCTGACGAGGATAGATAAAACCAGCTAGATAGGTACTCCAGAAACCTTTTCTTTTCTTCTAGAAATTTTTTTTTATCTTTTCCTGTCATGAATACCTCATATGGTATTCGTGAATGATAGTTACTAAGTTTGAATTTTAATGTGAATCAAATAATTTTACTGAATCTATCGCGAGAATATGTGTTTTGGTCTTATTTTTGCAGGCCGATTGGCATCTAATATTGACAAGAAACTACAATTGTAGTTACAAGATAACACATCAAATTTCATTGATTTAAGGCATTCATTTTGTTAACTGTTGCATGCGAAAGTACAGACCATCAGACAGTCAACCGTTAAACAAATTTAATTCTAATTTGATAAGAATCTATATTTTAAATGCTAAATCTGTGCATTACATTTTATCGGCTAGGCTCTTTGTTTTTGGAGGTTCCCCAGTTTTGAATATCGAGTTTTGTAGTACTGGAATATGCAGACAGACAGACTTCATGTAAGTAGATTTCGTTCAAAATCCGAGTGAAATCTAAAAGGATTTGGTCGTGTGTCGATGCACAAAATTTCATATGTGTAGCACAGTATGTTTTTGAGTTATCGTGTTCATAGATTGATAATAACGCTAAAACGCTTGATTTTTCATAGCTTATCGTTTATAGTTCTAATAACTCATGATCGTTCATAGACATAACGCTAAAAATGTGTTTTTTGGGAGGCCTAAAATGGGAAAATTCGTCAAAATATCGAATTTGAATTTTTGTAATCATTAAAATACTTTTTTTCTTTTCTTCTAATGTGATTGAATAGTTGTTACTTCACATACATTATAATAACAAATAAATTTACATTTTAGTAAAATACGGCAAATGTTTGGCAAAATACAAAATAGACATCACATAATTTTAATTCTAAGTACAAATGGTGAAAATAAGATGATTAAATAGAAGGAGAATATGCTTTAGAAAGGCATATGAAAGAGTTCTGAATTAACTATGTATTCTACTATAACATACAATTATGGTTTTAGCTTTACTGACAAACAGTCTTGCAACGGATGGGTCAAAAAGATACAATTGTTTAAAAATTCCGAATCGTTAAATGGAGAATTTTGTTATAATATGCGTTTGATGGTTTGTTAGCGACAATACAAATTATAGTCTTGATCTAATGATGAATCGATAAATCTCTGATATTATATGGCACTGTGAAAAAAATAAAGAAAACTTGAAAGAACCTTGATGCTATTTTGATGCACTTACTTAAGGAGAGTTAAAATTTTCACTCAAGAAATTTACTTATAAACTTAGCACTTTTCAAAACTTCTTTATCCATGGATTTGCATTATTTAACTATACATTATCTTCGAATTGGTAAGATGCTCAATTTAAAACATTGAAAAGCATTTTATGAAGAAGTATGAAACTAAAGGATATCAAACAGAAAATATACATGTCTTGTTACATCATTTTAATTTGGAAAGCAAAAAAAAAAAAAAAAAAAAAAAATATATATATAATAATAATTAACAATTAAAGATAATTTGCTTGTTATTTTTTCAAATGTAATTTCATCTGAAAACTTCATTTTAAACGTATATGAATTCCTTAAAATTTTTTCTGGAAATTTGTCTGTAAGATAATACTGGAAAAAATTCTATTATGGAAGTACATGATATCGTAATTTCATATAATAAATGACTTATGGTTATGAAAATATAATTACACCGAAAAAACGTTGAAAAACAGACATTCTAGATTTCTTCTCTTCGTTCTTGAATTTTATATTTCAAAATTTTCTTATTAATTTATGCTTATTTCTGCATAATGAATTCTAAAATAGTTTTTAAACGCATTATAATTACATGTAGAATCCTTAACCAATCTAACGTAGTAATTTGTTGTTCCTTTCAAACATTCAGAATTTAGCAGGAAAATAAACGGTTAACATTGTTTTTTCTGCATTATTATTATATTTCATTTTATTTTCAAACCCTTTCTTTTAATTTGACTTGTTTCATGTTTCTAGAAATAGAATTTTGTAACGGATTTTTCACTCTCTTCTTAAAATGTAAGCATTTTGCAATTTTTTCCACTTATGTACTGGAGAAAAAATTACTCTACTTTAGGATTTTCAGAATTTATTTATTATGTATTCAATAATTAAATTAAATTTTCATTACGTATCTGTGGGAACGCTTGGTAATGAGTAGAAAAAATAATTGATGTAAAATCAACGCGGTATTGAGGAAAAAATGAAAATAAAAGTATGTTTTATTGTTAGGTACACTAAAAAAAGTGCATTTATTTCAATAACATTTTATTATATTTTACAAGCGTCGATAACATTTCTTCGTAAGTGTAATACTACAAAAATAAACCCCTTAAAAACAAACAAAAAAAAATCTTTTTTTTTTTACTTTATTTTGTAATTCTATTATTTGGGTATTTAGTGGACAAAAAATATGAATAAGTTTGAAAAAACAAAAAACAAAACTGAAATTTGGTGTTTTTGTTGGCTTTCTAACGATGTTGTTTGAATACTTCTTTTTGATTAATATCTTAAGTAATATGATGCATTTTGAAAGGAAGGTATATTTCACTCTCTGCAATTAAGAAAGGTAGAAATCTAGATTCAGCTTACTCTTGTTCTAAAAGGAATTACACTTGTAGTTTAAAGGTACATTTTATCATATTTTATTCATGTTTAAAAACCCAACGGTGTTAATATATAAACAAATAAAATTACAAAGGTGTACATCTATTTAAAATATGGAACCAGATTTGTTAAAAGTAAAAACAAACAAATAAATAAATTATGTAATATGTTCTGCAAACACATCACTATCTTTTGTTACCATAACAATAAAGTGACAATAAACATATTCTTTAAGTAACGAATTCTGAGATAATTTCTATCACGAATTGATTGATGCTCCTATTTTTTTACACATTTAATCCATGCAGAAATGTTGAACAAATATCTACAAGATTCCTTTGTATTCATGTTGGTACTATTGTAGGATCCTGTACTATTATTTGTTTGTCTGCTGCAACTCTACAGTGAAGGCAATATGACCTACAATTTATCGTTTTCCTGTGGATGCTAGAGTCTTTCATAGGAGCTGTAGTGTTGGGAAGCAAATGTTGGAAATCTATTTACTGTTTCTTTTACTTCTGAAGTATTTATTTATTAAAGAAATTAATATAATAGCATGTCTGAACAACTTTTATATATAAGCTGCGGTCATAGGATAGACAATATTAAAATGTGATTCTGATTAAAGAGCTGTTTATTAAGATTTTAATTGAAGTGGTTAGCTGAAAGTAATGACATATTGTAAAAGATACGATATTTCTCATTGTAATAGAACAAAGAAAGAGAGACAATACTAACTGGGAAATGAAAGGAAGTTATTTTATAACATTTTTCACATTATCACTTTGAAAAATAAGAAGAATAAATTACTTACTGTCAACACTTGGAAAATCTTCATGATGTTTTTAATAAGCTATTCTAGGATATTTTAAACACGGATAAAGTGAATTAGGTTTTATATCCTTTCACTGATACAAATGCAGTAAAATCGTCAATTTCTGAATTGGAATTCACAAAATTCACAACTAAAGAATACCAAGAGTTCTCAGGTAGAGATAATGTACAATAATATTTTTATATTTGTTGTAATTAACTATTGTGGAAATTTTAATAGGCGAAAAAGAACTTGTAATTGTTAAAATATTTAATAATATTGTAGAACAGAAACTGCTCACAATTTTATTATTTTTCTTAAAAATGACAACTATAATTTAAAAAAAAAACATATTTTTGGTACATCTTTTTTTATTTTTCACTGTTGTTATTAGAACCAGTTGGAATTTTATTTTCTTGTAATGGTGGAGGTTGTCCAGAACTGGAGAAGAGAAATTTGAAGAGATCTAGCTTCTCAAGCTTGGCGTAAATATACATTACAGGGTAAAAATGTGAACGTAGTAGCAATTCTTTAAAACATTTTACTATTAATTTTTATTAATGAAAAAATTAAGTAACTTTTTAGAGCTTCCTGGCCATAGCTTCGAATATTATCTCACGAAATCTCTTTTTCAATCATCCTGAATTATATCAAATATTATCTCTCCGTCGATATTATTGTAATATTGTCTCTCCATTTTTCCTATTTTAACAATTTTTTCCGCATTATTGGTAACAGTGACCTTCATTATTCCAGTGAAATTCATATCGATTTCATTCTTTCTTCCATCATTTAAATTCTAGAAATAAAAAAAAATCCCTGGTTACTTTTTCATATTCTTAGACAAAAATTGTAGTGGATTATGCTTCCTTTTTTATTTTATCAGTCTTTTTGTGGAATCTGAAAATAAAGCTCTTTAATATCGCAAATATATTAGGAGATATATTTGGAAACCTTAATTGTAATGATTACCATTTTTAAAATATTTTTAACATTATGGTTTATTCCAGTTCATGTCTAATAAAAGCAGAACAATTTTAATACCGGAATTCAATTGCATATTTTGCAGGCAGCATAAAAAGCGAACTCGCGGACAACTCATGCAATAAGGGTTAGACAACATTTTAAAGATTATGTACACAAAGAACAAAACGAGAGCACAATTACTATCATAATCTATCTCAATTGTCTATCATATTTGGAAGTATGAAAATACAGTATATAGAAAATCTATACTATCGAACTATGTATCAGAGATTCAACTGAAATGAGACTCAATCACTAATACCAAGGGCAAGTTGGTCACCAAAGACGGCTAGAATTCCAATAATTGCGTAATCCTCAAGCACAGAAGCAATCTTAATGTTACGTTCCTTCAAAAAGCGTGTTTATTATTTTCAAATTATGTCGCAACCGTCGGAGAAATAATGACGAACCGGATATTTTACGCAATTATTCTGAAGACAAAGGATTCGCAAGCTAAAGAAAATACTCTTTAAAGAAATAAGAATATTTCACATATACGCAAAAAAAGTTGGACCAAAGAAAATAATTTTTTTAAAAACATTTTTGCTGTAGTTTTTAAGGAAAAAATAACAAAGCTACTGCAATTTCCATTCTACAGTATGATTAAAGACTTCAACAACTATAAGCGCTTTGCTCCGATTATTTTTTTTTTTTTTTACTTTTTTGTTTTTTAGAAATTCTTTGCATTCCCGAGTTTCAAACAATCATGCAAATTAAGCACTAAGCAGCATGGAATAAAAGAAGTGAGGTAATTATTCTTTCTAAATTCTAATATTCTATGGATTATTACTCTCTTCCATTTTCGTTCATAAATTCCGTTCTTTTTTGTTTCTTTTGTTTGTTCCACGGGGATTTTTTTTTACCGTTTCAGACATAAGCATAGTTTTAAGGAAAACAAGGACCTTCTCGCGTTCTTCATTCCTTATTATTAAGTGGGTATCTAGCAAAAGTTAAAAAATATATTTCCACTTGCGTGAAAGTAAATTTCCGTGACAATTAATATTTAAACGAAGATCTTCTTCGTGAAAAATTCAATGGGGGAAGTTTTCTATTAAAATTGGTCGTGTTAATGCATTCAATTTTTTTTAGTATCCTTTCCTAGAATGGGGGATAAATAAGGTGCAGGGAAAATTAAAAGAGTTCAAGCACATTTTATTGCGTTAATAACGCTTTTATTTCATGTGTGAAATAAAAATTGTTTTATTCGAAGCGTATGTTTGAAAAAAAGTGTATTGTCAAGTATTTACTGCAAATTAATGATAAAGGAAGGAGGGATATAAAGGACTTAAGTGCAAACTCTATATAAAACAAATTTTGCTGTAATTATTTTTTTTATTACTTTAATTAAAAAATAAACTAGAGCTTTATATTAAAACAATTTTAGTTAAAATTATATTTTTTAAAAGTTTTTTTGTCCGATTTTTTGAAGAAACACAAATATTTTTCTTGAAGGAAACAAAGTTTGTTTTCAAATCGGTTCCTTCTATGTTTCTCGTAAGGATAATTATTATGTATCAATAGATGGTTTTAATTATTATATAAAATGTCAAAATGTATCTTGTTTCTAATGCTTTGACGATAATTACCATTCTGGTTCTTGTATATAATATAAAATTAATGAAATATTTTTATGATGTCAATTAATAATTAATATTTATCATCATTTAAGTTATCTTTGTAATTGGTTTTTCTGCTTAAAAATAAAATTTTGATGCAAAAATTAGGTGAATGAACATTTATTAGTTTTATTATTTAACTTGAACAACAGTTATATCTTCATTTCAAGCCATTTTAAAATGGTTAATTTATGTAATTTTGAATATTTTTTTAAACGTATGTAAATTTATATTTATTTTTCTTCTGAAAATTGAATTATAATTCAATAATTAAGAAAATATCAATTATTTTTACTTAAAAAATGAAAGGGATATTAATTAAAACCTATTTGTAAATTGGGAAATTTGTTTGAAATGATTTTAAAAGAAAAAAAATAAGAATATTAGAAAAAAAATCCAAGTCCGGGACGAAATTTGAATCTCTTGAATGCTAAATCGGTATCTTATCGATTATGCTGATGGGACGTTTGGGGTGGATAATTATTATTAGTGTATCATGTATATTGAAGGTTGAGAATCATTTTTTCAAAATTTGTTGGCCATTTCACTTTAATATTCTAAAGAATGAAGATCCTGAAGCCATACTACATTTATACTATATCTCATGTGGAATTCAATTTTCTAATCCGTGTTCCTCACCTTGTTACCAATTTGAACTCGCTTCTAGAAGAATCCGAAAAATGATAGTGAAATCTGAATTAAAGCTCAGTTATTTAAATTCGTCCTACAAGGAAAGGGGAATAGAAGAGGTGATAAGAGGTTTTAAAGGTGATAGAAGAGGTGATAAGAGGTTTTAAAGCTGATAGAAGAGGCAGCTTTCCAATTAGAGATGATTATATCTACTAGCATTCAGTATACAACTATTATTGGTGTACAGGTAGAAATTTTCTTAGTCAGATTTCATTCTTCATTAGAACTAGTAGAATATTCTTCGATATTATTCATACAATTTTTTATTCCTAGCCTTGTTTCCATAAACTCCTGAAATTTGGTTCAAGTTCTGACTACAATTTCTTACTCGTTATGAGATTGATTCATAATGAAAATAGGATATTTTCTGAGCAGATTTGAATGGTTTATTGAAAAATCGTAATCACAGAATTTGGGATTTACATATCGACCCTCGAAACTAGAAATTCCATTACATTCCCCCAATGATATCAACAAAGTTTCATGTTTCTCTTATTAAGCGTGCAACTAGCTCTGTATAATGGAATTCTAATTGTGAACTCTCGCAATTTACCAACAATAATATAAGATAAGAAAATATTTTCATGTTTTTATGTGTGTCTGCTATTAGATGCTGTTTAAAAAGGCAGCAATTTTTTCTTTTCTCTGTTTATAAGTATAATTAATTTACTTTAAAACTTATTAATGTTAGTTAAAAATTTTAAGAAATGTTCCATACATATTTTTAAAAAAAGTTTGAATCATAAAAGGGAATATGATTTATAGGCTTTCATAATTATCTTGTCCTAATGTATGCTCCTCAAATGCATATTGATGTTAAACCACCTGTTGAAACATATAACTATTAATATTATTAGGGGAAATTCGTTTGGTGGGCATACGATGAAAAGTCTAACAAACTCAATAAAGGGTAAAAATGTTTTATTTTCTCTCTCGCTCTTTCTCTATATAAACCTCGAAATACAAGCAGCAAAAAGCAGCAGAGCTGTTTTCTAAGAAATCATTCAAAAATAAATAGCACATAGATAAACAATATTTGTTAAACAATCACAACAGCAAAAGCTTTTAAAAAGGATTCGCTTGAAATCAATATTCGCGAGAATTCATTCGACAGCTATTTCTCATGCATTCACTTATATTTCAATAGCTTCAGTGACAAAACATTAAAAGCTCAACAAGAATTGTAATAATTATATTCTGTATATTCCTGAGATATCATTTTCATCCCTAAGCTCGTCGCCAATTCACCAAAAAATTATCAAGTTTGTCGCCAAGACCAGGAGTCATCTATCTGGCAACCATTCAACATCCATTAGAGTTATCTGTAAAATTCTCTTCCCCATCAGCAAATCAACTGCGCAGGGAAGTAATATTATAGATTCGTAATAATATATTTTAGTAAAAAAGGCTACAGGCAGTTAACGATAACTGACAAACTTAATCAACAGAATTCCAATAACATTTATATAAGAAATGAATATATAAAAAGTAAAATTTTTTCACGGGAGGATTTAGATATATAAGCAGAGGTATGAACGCGTTTTATAAATAAGTTCAAAATGCTTCAAAAAGTGCCTAACCATGATACTTAAACTAAGCAATCTCATTTTACTCCAATGAATTTAACTCTTTTAAAGAAGTTTCGTGCCCGAATTTCATTAGCAACACGCCAGATTCAATAATTAGAAGCCAATGTTTCGAAACATAAGTACAGGATGAGATATTTTTATCTCAATTATATCACATGTTTGAAAGCTTTGCGTGACGATGGATCGCGGCTTCTCTTTCGGAATCTTTCGCAAACTTCTTTGGCGAATCTTGGCACGAATGTGCATTTAACAACTCTTTTAACTTAAAATCATAATCGTCATTTGATCATGTTTCTTTTACTAATAAAAATGAAAATTTGTATTGATTCCAAACTAAGAAATTTTAAGAGAATATCATTGTTAATTATAATCAGAAAACTGCCAGATGGAATAAATCCTTCTTTTCGATTTCTGAATAAGAATGTGACTTATAAGGTCTGTTTAGAAAATGGTTGAGAATATACATCCGCCAACAACAATCATGCAGTCATATATCCATCAAACTGCTTCTCAAGTATGAAGCAGATGTCATATTATCAGAGGATTTCTGCAGAAATTATTACAAAAAAAAAAAAGATGCCTTTTGATTATTATTTTTATTATCCTTATAATTCCCTATTATCATCTATAATAGAAGTGAACGGCCTTTTAATGTTTCTTTTATGTGCTGCATACCGAAGTTTGAAAATTAAAAATTCTTTGAAAACGAAATTTTTTTTGAAGAAGGCTATATAAAGAGATGGTGCCATCAAATGAAGATCTATTAATTAGATTATCTCATGACCAGACTTTAAAGTTATACTTTAGATCAAATTATGGTCCTGATCTGCATAAACGTTTGTCAACAGTATTCGATAATTGGTGTCCAATGCTCTGAGGCATTTGACGAATTATCTACGTAAATAAGCTTTCAAGAATTTTGTTGTTTTCTTTTAAATATAAGAACAGAAAAAAATTAAATATAGAAAGCAACTTGAGTCACTGTAAAATTCAAGTTTCATTCCAGATAAATTTCGCGAATACAAACAATATCACAAATGTCTTAAAGTTTTCTTTTATATTGAAATTTGATATCATGTAAAATATTTTTGAGAAACTCTCATTTTAACAGAAAAAAAAGATCCAACAATCTGAGACCAAAGTCTATCAATTATGAAATTTTAAATACTATTGCTTCAGAAGATTTAAGATTATGAGGCCACATCGAGGAATGTCTGATAAACAATGAACTCCAGACGATTTTTGATTGCCTTAAAATAAGATAATTCAAAGCTTCGTCATTCAGTCCATTTTAGTCAAAGTTGAGGGAATCTCGGAGTTATTTTAAGGCATTTTTGAAAACCTTCACTCTTATCAAAAATTTCTTTTAGTATGAATAAGTTTATAGTTGGGCATCTTTCCCGTAATTTGGGCGTCCCGGGTTCGAGTCCCGGTTCGAGCATGGTTGTTCTTCCTCTGTGTTCTATCTATGAGGTGTGTGAATGTGCCCCCCCCCTGTGAAAAGGTGTTGTAAAAGTGAATGTGTTCCCCCCTGTGAAAAGGGGTTACAAAAGCGAATGTGACGCATGAAGTAGCTAAGTCGTACTCTTGGCCCTAATTGGCGCTACTGAAAAAACAAGAGACGCTCACTCAGCTTGAATTGCTGACAGATAAATGTCAGTGGGCTTGTAAATAGACGTAAGTCACAACAACAGCAACAAGTATATAGCTACTTGTTTTCAAGAAGGAGATTGAGAAAACTTCAATCATTTCATTATAGATAATGTATATGTGTCGACCAGATTATGAGAAATTCACTTCCGGATGCTTGCTATACTTGAAACTTATTTCGATGTCGATTGCTACATTTTAAATAAAAAAAGATTTATGCATTTAATTAAATCATTATTTTCTGATAATTTTATGATTTATGAATAAAATTTTAAAACAATGTTTTCATTATATCAAGTGTAAATTGTAATCGGGACTCAATGATTAATTTCTAAACCTTTGAAATAAAACGTATACTTTAATGATTTAAATCATGTAAAATATCATATTTTATGTTATTTGAATCAATAAATATACTACCAAAAATTATGTTTTACGTTCCATTTAAGTGAATAAATATGTTACTAAAAGAACGGGAGGGCATTTCTTGCATTTTCTCGCAATCTTGCATTTTCTCGAATAATTGCGTTATCTCCTCTTTCCAAAGGTTTGAAATGGAAAATCTTTGAGCCCTCATGGTATTCATGGGCAAGTCCATGAATACCATGAGGGCTCAAATTTTCAGTTTCAGTTTCACGCAACTGAAAGTTGTGTGATTCTTAGTATAATAACGGAAATCAATATTTGTGTATAAATCGCATACTATTGGCGAACGATGGCCATGAAAAAACGCATTACCCAGCTACTTCCGGAGATTATTCCCTAGCATGCAGTTCTCCCACAAGTGCCAGATAGTCGCATATGCTTTAGCAAGCCATTTTCTACAAATTGTAATCAAAATTGGATACTTAATTACAGATGTTGATTCTATAGATAATTTCATTGATTTAAGTCATTGTATTTTGGGTTATTGTATTTACATGCACGCGAAAATAATACTTGATTAACGGTTAAACCTTTGTCAGATTTGGCTCAAAATGAGATAAGGACCTGCTATTGCAATACTAAATTTGTGCATTATATTTTTATGTAGCACCAATTTGGTTATTATGACGATCACTTGTACTTAGATAGTCGGAAATACAGACTGCTTTTGAATGGATTTCACTCAAAATTTGATAGAATTCTATAAATTTGTTACAAAGATTATATTCCAAAACTCGTACACTTAGTATTAAGTACTTTTGAATTATCGTGTTCAAAGACATGGAGGCAGATAGACATAATTCCAAAAATGTGTTTTTCGAACTCGGGGGATTTTGAAACTTGGACATTCGTCAAAATCTCGAGTTCGAATTTTTTTGACAAATACAATATTTACTCTTTGTATACTTCGTACTTGAGAAAATTTTAAAAATTAAAATGACTGTCTGTCAAATGATTTTTTAAAGAAACGGAGTCTGTCTAAGGACAAGGAGATCATTGAAAATGCATAAAATGCTCTCACATAATGAAATTAGAACTTTCATTGTTAATTTAAGCTGAGAAGAGTTGAAATTTTCTTTAAAATATTAGAATAACAAAGACTGCATAATATTTGAAGACCATATGAAAATATTGTCTTCAAACTTTTTTGAGCGGTACAGTCTTTGTAAAACAACAGAAAATTGAATTGTTTGCACAAATGAAACAATTTTCCAATTGGAAATATATGCCTGATTCTAATAGTTAACAAATTTGTCATTGATTAAATTAGAGAAAAGAACATGTATAAATAAATGCTATATCCGAAATTACATATAATGCTTATCGTTGATGTACTACACAGCCTGAAAGTACATAAATTCAATAATTAAAACATACTGACTGATAATTTTGTTTAAAATTACAATAGATTTGTTAAAACAAACTTTAGATATATTGTGCATGTTTTGACTAGTTGCATCAGATGAAAACTCAATTTAGTGACTTAAAAACACATACTTTCTTATTAAATGATTTTATCCAAAATTCGGGGAATTTTAAATATTTCAAATTTTTGATTGAATCACCTTTTGATAAAAGTAATTTATGTGGGTCCATATTGAGATATTTTATCAAAAATTTGATAAAAAATTTCTGTATTGAGTTAAGGGTTTCTTGCTGAATTTTATTTATCTTGTTTTTAATGTTTTTGAATCATTTTTATTTACATCTAAGCAATTATAACTATATATTATCTAAGCAATTATAACTATATAATTCAAAAAATGCATTTCCCAATTATGATAGCCTAGAACATGAAATCGAAAAATATCATGTTCAGTTTTTCGACAAATAGAATATTTTTGTATGCATATTTCTTAGATAAAGAAGTGAAAATTAAAACATCACACAGAATGAAAATAAAGCCTATTTTTAAAAATAGAATAAAATACAAAATAAAACACTTTATATAAGATATTTAAAACTGAAACATAAAATAATTCTTTGTTGAAACTGTTAAATATACATTTAATATTAGCTGTTTTACTCCTTTTAACTTAATTCAAGAATGATCTTTGTTAAATTGAGAGGAAATTACCTTGAAAAACTACAATAAATTGTTTCAACATTTGATTTCATTGTTTTTATTCTGCTATTACACCAGCTGGACTTAGAAACATTATTTTCCCATCGTCTTCTTTTTTTTCCTGAAGTTAACATACATTTATTGAACTGTTCTTTCTTAAACCATTCAGTTCATAGAAAAAAAAGTTCATAAAGAGATTTGAGAATCACTTTATGAAACGATTTTAAAGTGCTTTTTAACGTCTTCTGCTACATTTCCGTTAGCAATTTCCAGTTTTTGATTGATTATCATTTCAGAATTGGCACTGTTTTCATTCTTACTTTTAGCAAGTTTATTCTTACTGATGTGTGTATTTTGACTTAAACAGGAGAAGAATTCTGGCATTTAAGAATCAATGTTATTTATTAAGTAATTTTATTCGAGACTTTTAAAACATATTATCTTAGATAATTAAATTTCTTAGTTTTTACAATTTTTATTTCAAAATTAATTCATGACTGCTTAAAAGTTAAATTAATGAAACTATTGTCTTGAACTTAGTTAATTTTGTTAACTTTACAAATCCAATTTTACTAAATTGCAAAATTGTTATTTAAGAAGTACCAGTAAAAACAACAACAACAACAAAAACATAAATTGTATCCTTAACCTTTTATATAAAAATCTTGTTAAAAGTTAAACTTACTTTAAAAAAAGTTAATTCTGTAAAATAAATGTAGTAAACAAAATTTCTTAAAAGATGTTACAATGTTTTCTTTCAATGTAGAATATTTTATTTCGTATTCTTTTTAAAATGTTATGTTAAAACTTTCAATAAAAAAAGTTATATAATCACAATGGCAATTTTACAAAATTCGTAATAACGGATTTTTTTTAATGCTGTGCTGCTTTCTTTATAGATCTTGTGTAAACAATCATTAAATAATTAAATGTTAAGGTAGTATACTTGTAATAACTGAAAACATGCATGAAAATTTCTGATAAGAAGAAAGGAAAATGTATGTGTATATACTTATGTCTATTAAAACTCTATAGACTCCATTTGACTTAATTTCAACAAATTTGGCACAAATCAGTTTTGGACTTGAAAATATGGGCCGAGGAGCGATTCTTTTGAAATTTAAATTCATAAATAATTGAGGTTAATAAATAATTAAATCACAATAATTGATATATAATACTTTTTGTCAATATTTACCTGAATTTCTGAAGCTGTTTTTGTGAAAAATAATTTTTATACCAATTTAAAATTCGAAATATTTTCTCCCTTGAGGTTGGTAGTTTAATTATCGGGCAATTTGTTTCTTAAATTCTTACATTTATTTTCCGATTTTGGCAAATTTTCAAAAATACTTTCTTGTATAAGTTTCACACAAACAATGCACAAAAAAGTAAAACTAGTTATTTAATTAACATGGTTTTATTATCTAGCACAAGTTAAGTCTAAAATACTTTTTTGGAAGAATCATGATTATCAAATCATTCTCAACATATTTATCAGAAATTAAACACATTCAATGTTCTCGTCAATCCATACGACTATCAAAGGCGACTAGTCTTAGATAGAAAAGATTAAAAAAATAATTCTGTTGGCAACTGGAAAGCAAAGATAAACTCCGTTTCATCGGAGGTAGGATAAATTTGACATTGTCGTTTCTTCCTCTTATTTCTTCAACATTTGAAAAAGAGTGTTACTGATGAGAGGTTTCTTACAGCATTTCACAAATGTAAAATTAGAAAGTTATCGAAATCAGGTGATGAATATTTAAAAAAAAATGCGTTTTTTTAATCAAAGAAAGATTTAAAATAAAAAACGCCTAATTTTTTATGCTAGTGTTACATTACAACAGTCGATTGTTTGAATGAGGTGATAAATTCAATCTCTAAACATTACAATTTTCGTTCAATTCAATCTCTATTTCATTCTCGTTCAATTCAATCTCTATTTCATTCTCGTTCGATTCAATCTCTATTTCATTCTCTCTATACCATTCAATTAAATCTCTAAACGTTGAAGAGATTTTTACTCATTTGGTTCTTAGGTTGGCATGGGGAAACATATTAAGATCGATTGGAGGGAAACGTATTAATATCGATGGTAGAATCGTAACGAAAATGTATCTGCAAATTTAATAGTTACTTTTATCAATAACTTTAGTACTAGGGATTGCAATACCGGTATACCGAGATACCGGTATTTTGAGCCATTTGTACAATTTTGAAATACCGGTATTCACAAGTTTAAATACCGGTTTTTCGGTATTAACTAGAAATTTTTAAAATTGTCTCCACTATATGTTCAGGTATCGCGAACTAAGCAAAATAGTATACGTTTTTGTTTTTATGTCTCCCTAATGGGCGAAATTAATTAGCTAATTAATGGCTTAATTAATTGCTTAAATCTAAATTAGCGAAACATGGATTATCCCTGAAAGAAAATATTGTATCCATAACAACTGATGGAGCAACAATTATGAAAAAAGTTGGAAAGTTGATTGGTGCAAATCAGGAGGTGTGCTATGCACACGGAATTCAATTAGGAGTAATAGATGTATTATACCAACAACAACAACAAAAAAAGAACAGAAGAATCCAAATACTGTGGTTATAGAAACTTCGGATTCCTACATTGAAAAGAGTAAGAATGATAATGATAATGGCAATGTAATTGTTGAAGAAGATATTGCTAATGAGGATGAAATATTAACCTATCAAGAATTGCTTCCTATAATTTATAAAGTTCGAAAAATTGTTAAGATATTTAAACATTCCCTATAAAAAGGAAATATTACTAAAATATATACTAACTGAAAATAAAACAGAATATATGTTAATATTAGATTCTAAAACACGTTGGAACAATTTACTCCTAATGATGGAACGATTTTTGAAACTGAGAAATCCAAACCAAGAAGCAATAATCGACTTAAACCTGTAAATTAATTTTTCAGATAGTGAATTCAACTGAAGTTCCAGAACTATATCAGTTCTACTTCCAATAAAACTGACTATTGAGGCATTATGTCAGAGAGATTCTAATTTATTAACAGCTAATGCAACAATAAAATTCATGTTGCAGTCATTGAAAGAACAGCACACATGACTATCTGAAGAATTATATATTACATTAAAAAATCACACAGAAGAAAGGCATACCGAATAGAAAATGTCTTATGGTATTTACATAATTATAATGATTTTAAAAAGGAAAATGAAAAAGAAGAAAAGAAAATAACAAATTCAAATCTGATTAAATTTAGAGTAAATTTTCTTAAAATTTTTTATCCACAAACCTATCCACATTCAGAAGAATTCGGTTCAATTATCGAAGATTATGATGTCACTACTGTCGATAGTGAAAAGGAATTGTCTCTTGAACAAAAATTAGAATTAGCGATAAATAAAAAAATTTCACTGAAATCAGCTATATCCAAAACCATCCGACGAGAAATCGATTTATTTGAAGATGAGGGATTTAGAGGTAAATACTATATTGCTAACAGTACCACCAACTAGCGTAGATGCTGATAGAGCGTTTTCGACAGCTGGTAATTTTTACACAAAATTACTTTTCAGGCTTAATGACAGTACAATTGATGCATTATGTTTTTTAAGATTACATTTCAAAAATTTGTAATAATACCACAGACTAAATAGTGATAGTGATTTTTTTTTGTGATTTAAATAAATAAGTTGTTTCTTTACTTTTTTGTGATTATATACTGTTATAATTTATAAGTTACAAATTATTTTTTGTGATATTTACACTCTCTAACGAAACGGGCAAATAAAAGAAAGAAATACCTGTGTTTTCTTTTTCTAAAATTTCTAATACCGGTATTAAAACCGGTATTCCGGTATTAAGATTTAAAAAATACCGAATACCGGTATTGAAATTTTGGTCCGGTATTGCAATCCCTATTTAGTACTCTTTCAGAATTCTTTTTGTACTTCGTGAAAAGTTTAATAATCGTTCAGAGTTCTTGTAAATTTTTGTATTATTGTTGGAAAATATGTTTAAATATTTTTTTTAAATTTATTAAACACAGAAAGTATTTATGATGCGAAATTTGACATCACTGCAAAGATAATTTTTGTATTTTAATATAATGTAAAATAATTTTTTTATTTTAATATAATGTAGTCTTTACTTTAAATTTTAATTAAATTAAAAGAAAATTATTTTGAAAGTATCCCAATATTGTGGTGTATTTTAATCATGATCTTAAATTACCGACGTATTAAAATATTATAACTTTATTCTAAGGATTTTAGAATTAAAATGCCAAAAAAATTTCAACAGCGTTCCTCTTTATCAAAAATAATAATGATGGCGTTTGAAATTCCTGTGTCTATTTTCTAATTTTAAATGCCTCATTTCATCATTTAAATATTTGAACTCAATTTTAATTAATGTATAATGGCAGGAAATTTTAAAAATATGTAAATTTTTTAATTGTTTTAGCAAGTAATTAGCAATTTCACTTTCATTTGTTCATACTTTACAAGTATATGTTTGAAAAAAAGATAAAGTAATTGCATAAATATCTCTAGATTTTTGTTGAATTTCTGGGTATTCTTTTCAAAATAAATGATTTGGAATTTTTTTCTCTGAAGTTATTAATATATTTAAATAAAAATAGAAAGTAAATCAGGTTTCTTTCTTAAAATCAAGTTGAAATTTATAATTATTAAATTCATTTTGAACCGTTGTTAATTAGAAAGAAGAAATTCCACTTTTTTAATTTTTAACTGATGTTTAAATTTTTTGTTTGTGAAAGGTGTCTGCTTACCGCTTTTATCTTATTTGAATCTTTATTATTTTGTATTTCTAATTTAAGTAAACGAAATATAAAAGAAACGCATATTTTACAAGCAAAATTTTAATATTTTTTTCTGAATTAAGCCATTAAACTAAAATTTTAAAATAATTTCAATCATAATTTTTGTTTTCTGATATACCCACTTTTAAGTCTTTTTCAATTCATTAGTCGAGTTGAGCGATATTATTACTGGAACCAAATATTACGTTACGAGTTAAATTTCAAATAATATTTAAATATAATGATTTTTATTTTTCAGATACAAGTCTGACATTTTTTTGGAGAGTATGAATTTTTCATTCTGAGAAGGCTAAAGAAATGGCTGCAAATAAATTGATATCAGCATTTTTATTTTGTTATTCTATGCAAATCATCTGGTGTACTACGGACAACGGTAAGCAATTTAATATTTTAATTAAATGATTTTCTTTCATTTTATTGAAAATGAATCTGACCTCGTTTTTCTATTATTAGATTATTTTTCATTATTAAAAAAATATAAATAATTATTCAGCGAAATATTGTTTAAAAATTAATTTTCACAATCACGTTAAAGAGCATATCGTGATATTACAAGATTAAAATCGTGATACATCAAGATTAAAATTACTTTTAATAAAATAAGTAGAAAAAAATTCAGAAATTTTTAATCTCAAAATGATGTAATCAAATACATTATTTAAAAAAAATTGCTTTAAACTTGATAGTTTAGTAATTAAAATCGGAAGATTATTGTTGAAAAAATGTTTAATACTACATTTAATTATCTCTTTTAGATTTCAGCAAAATTAAAAAGAAAGGATTCAAAATTCCATAAATTTATTGTTATTCTTGTATCAATTAATTTATTAGAACTTCCGTTTTTTAATGAGATAAAAAGGGAAAAAATATTATTAATTTATAAAGCAAGGCAATTCTTATGTTACATCTTCTCAAACGATGATTAAGATCTATTATGAACTCAGAACAATGCTGAAAAACAAACAAGCATCAAGACTAATCAGATTTACATGCATCACAGGAGTAAACGGAGCTCAGATTTCTTTAAAGAAACAACATAGAATAAAGCAAGAAGAGAAGAACATAGAATTAAGCAAGAATAAAGAAGAAATATGATCAATTCTTCCTTGTGCACTCAAATAAATATTTTTTTTAGTAAATGAATACAAATAAAAATAATTTGTTTATAAGAAAAATATAGAAATATTTGCCTCAAAAAAAGAAGAGTAAAGTTTATCTAGGATGTTTCTGGACAACATACTAAAATACAAGCAGATGAGTCCAAATCACGAAAGTGTAATTCAAGCAGTTAGATTCTAAGAGTTTAAAAAGGGAAGTATATTGCCTTTTTCATGAATGGCTGATTATATTCTTTGATATATCAGGTCTATCAAATTTCCCTTTGGAGTCATATTTTGAAGAACATTATCTGCGATGAAAATCCCGTTGAATTTAATAAAAAGTTTTGGAATTTTTGCAGTGTAAGCTGCCACTCGAGGAATATTTGATATGTTTGTCATTAAATGCAAGAATTGTGCTGAAACCTGGATGAATAATAATAAAATTATAATTTGAAATACATAAATTACAATTTTCATAATTTTTTAATCAACTTAATTCCTTGAATTCATTATTTTTTTAATTATTTAATATATTATGTAAATTCTTGTATTTTATGTATTTGTGTACTTGATGTTTTCATGACACAATTACACTACCAAGAGCTTTTTTCTTAAATTGCAGCCAAGCATCGAATAGTAATTTTTGTTTGTCTAGATTTCATTCTATTTACCCATGAAAGTTTGTACTAAAAGTATTGAAACATATTATATTCTTTCAATCCTTTGCCTAATGATTGGTCTATTATATATATATATATATATACAAAAGTATTAGAATCAAGTTAATAGGAAAAACAAAAAATCAAATAAAAATTAAACCAAAAAAATTATAAAAAATATAAAAAAAGAATCCGGCCTGAAGTTTTTTTATATTTTTTATAATTTTTTTGGTTTAATTTTTATTTGATTTTTGTTTTTCCTATTAATTTGATTCTAATACTTTTGTATCAATTCATCTGTGTTTTAGAAGTAGCTGCAATTGCGCTCTCTAAATACTATGAAGTTCTTTTTTGGTTTTAATAGGTAATTAGGTAATTTTAGTTAATATTAGTTAAATAGGTAATTTTAGTTGCGATTTCGAAACTGTTTTGTTTCGTTTTCAAACTTTTTCTTACTTTAGATTGGTTATATATATATATATATATATATATATATATATATATATATATATATATATATATATATGAAAGTGTTGCTTTCTTGAGCAAAATCCATTTAATTTGATTTTTGAGTTCACAGATTTTTAGGGATCCTTTTCCAAAAGCGCAGAATTAGAAAAAATAATTTTCCAGTGAATTCTTTCAAGGACTAAATTCAAATTATTGATTCGAGGCCTTTATTCTATGTATTTTAATAAATGCGTCGGTATATAGATGCTATAGTGTTCACCTTCACTGAGGTCAAAATTATACGAATTTCTTAACACTCAGAATTAAGAGTTGCATTATCCTGCATTCAATTCTATATAGTATTAAATTTTAGAATTTTTGTATTCTTCAAAATAAGACCTATCATATGCATCGTTTTTTTTTTGTTTAATTTTGACTTCGTTTTCTGTTCTTCGTGAATGAGTAAAAGTTGTATCATGCTAGTTATAAGGACAATAGTTTCAAAAGGTAAGAAAGTTAAAACCATTTTTCACAATGTGTATTAACTTTCAATGTTTTATGACTAAGATGAAATGAAAAAGTTTCAAAACTGTTTGCTCATTAAATTTGAATCCATTGGGTTCTATTTTCATGGTGATGTTACTGCTAGATACTGTCCCTCAATATTTTCCGGTAAAATTATGAACTGTTTTTTTTACCAACTTAAAAATATTAATATATCCCATAATGAGGATTTTACAGAAGAAATTATTTATTGTGAACTTTAATATTAGATAATCACTGTTTTAGAGTAAAAAAATTTTTTTATCGTGTACTTAAAAATCGGAAGAAAGAAGTTTTTAAGATATTTCTATTACTAATAAAGTAGAAAATTTCTATATTACAGCTATACAGGCCACACTATTCAATCTTGAGAAATCAAATTTGATACAGACAATTCGAAAAAGGAAAATGCGAATCTCAGAGAGTATTATTTTTGAAATTTTTATTAGAATTAAAATAGAAAAATTAGAATTATATAATTATAATTAATATTATAGTTAAAAATTGTATAGAATTTTAAACAATTAAAGATTAAATCAAATTTGATATTTTCTCCTATGTAACATATGAACAAAATTAATTTTTACATTATTCCGCTATTAAAAAAATGTATTTTAATAATCGTAATTTAATTTCAGTGCCCTCTTTCCAAAATATTTTTTTGAATAATTTTAACAATAGACCCCATTGTTGTATATTGAAACTCAAAACATTTTCATTGCTACATCTAATATTTAATATTATGATTTTTCTTTTTTTTGAAAAGTAATTATAATTATAATTATTATAATTAAAGAATACTTAATTCCTTTTTTATTAGAATGATATTTTTTTTTAAAATATACAGTTATGTTAATATATACCATATTAATAATTTTAATATTAAGGGATATCTCGTTAAGATACAAAAAAAAATGCAGAAAAATATAACATTCACGCAAATAGAAAAATGTAACAAAAGATTGGTAGTGCATATCAGCAATCATAGAAATTAATTCGATTTTATTTCGTTTAATAAACTTGACAAATTTATCAGCACACTGGAATAAAGTATCTGAAATCTGTTATGTAATCTCTGATTCCCAATATCAAAATTACGCACATTACATGTTTAGAACCTTTAAAAAACACAACAGACACTTATGTGCAGTAAATTGTTTTCAGTTTTATCGTTGAAATTCGTTTTTATTGAACATTATATTATTTTATCGTTTTACCATTGAGAAATACTAAATGGATGCAATATTCTGATTTCTTTTCGAAGAAATTCTTCCTATTTATCATTATTTACAAATGATTATTTCAGTTAACGAAACATTCCTCTTGTTTCAGCATCCAACTGTATTAATAAATAAAAACAAACAAAATAAAACATAAAGAACACTTGCTACATCTTCTGATAATTATTCAGCAATCGGAAATATAATCCATCAAGTATAGGATAGATGTATAGCTAAACCAATACTTTGCCTACACCAATTTTTTTACAGCTATTTTAGTTTATGTGACGAAAAGTAAACACAATTATTAACAATCCATTAGACAATAAATCATTTTCTATTTCCTAGGAAAACAGCATCAATGGGTGCTTACTTTTAGCATTGAAGTTTATTTTTATCATGTGAGTTGTTTAGATGAAATTCTGAAAGACAATTAAGTAAATGTAGTAAATTGCTTCTAATTTCATTTACTTAACTATTTTAATATTGAGAATTGTTTCATTTTTTTATCATATAAAATAATTTGACCGTATTGCTCTAATTATTTCCAAAAAAAATGTTTTTAAATTGCTAGTGGTGAATGATTATTTTAAGAAACAAAACTTCCCCTCTTTTTTTTATCGTAATTAGTAATTAAAAAAAACCACAACTAAACATAAACATAACATATCAACATAAGATATTTCTTTTATTTGCATCCAATAACTGTACAGTTATCGAAATTATGATCTCTCCAATACAGGAAAGATGTACAGGTATTTTATTACATTTGATTAAACTAACTTCTTGATCAGCCATTTTTTTTAAAGACGAAAAGGTGAAAACCTAAACATTCTAAATAGATGAATAAATTTGTATCTCTAGATAAAAAGTCAATAAAAAATATTTTATTCAAGTGATTTGTTTACTTTAGATAGAAATTAAGTTGCGAAAATACTGGCACAGATAGATAAAATAACTATTTTGCTTTACTGTATAAAGATTAAATCTGCAAGGACAAAAAGAATAAAAGGAAGAAGCTGGAAAAAGCAATTTGCGTCCGGAATATATTCCTTTAAGCAATTCCCGATCGAAAATATGCCGATAAATGTTTATCATTTTCTCTTATATTAATGGTTGTCGATTCCCTTCTGTAGAGTGATGAAATTATTTATACTTGAAAAAGAAGGGAAGGTATCTATAAACAATTTTTCTTCCAAACATCGTTTCAAATTTCTCATTTCGTTCTGTCAGAATACTTGGTAGTTTGAATGACGACGATATCTGAAATAAGTACACAACATATTCAACAAATATTAACATTCTATTTAGAAGGATATTTTATCTTAAGTATTATATAACAAATCTATTCTGCAAGAGAAGATTAATACGCATTTCAATACATCTAATATTAATTGCATAGATATGAGAGAAGTCCAAGATGATCAAATGTATCGATATCTATTTAATTTTACTTTGTAATGAAAGGTAAAATAACGCTGATAATAATGCTTCAGAAATAATAACTCATCTATTCCGATTAATTTAAGAATAGCTTCTAGTCTTATTATACATTAATAATTTATAACCTTCTGATTAATTAAAATCAATTCATTGTATTCTGATTAGTTTAAAAATAACGTATCACCGTAATATAATAATATTAAAATGTATCTCAAATTAAAATTTGATTATCTATATAATATTTCACTTTTAAATTTTAGTTTAAATGTCGAATATAATCATGTCTTTTACCTCTTTCATTTCTGTGTAAAGCTCATAAATGTTTATTTCTGATATGAATGAATAAGTAATAATAACTCAACCACTAATTTTCGCTTAAAAAGGGTTTATATCTAAATAGTTACTTTAAAACGCTTTACATAAGTAGCTTTAAATCACAATTTGAATTACATTTCATTTTAAAATTTTAACATAAGTGGTTCCTTTTTCATTTTCCAACTGAAATTTATTCTTAAAGCTTCTAAATTATGATTAATAATAATTGCGTAATTATAAATTCTACTGCCTAATAAATTACTTAGATATAACTAAGAAACATTTTTTGCCCCAGTGTCTGAACAATAATAAGCGTTTTATGTGATCATTTAATCAATGAAGGAGTTACTAAAAAAGCATATATCAGAAAAAAATTTGAAAATAATTGAGGAATATTTTTATGAGATTATGAAAGAAAAGAAAAGTGCTCTTAGAGACGAAGTGACAAGTGCTGTCATTAAAGAAAAGAATATTTGATGAAGAAAATAATGATAAACTATGGCTAAAAAATGTTAAGTTTGAGAAACTATGGTCTTTTACTATTTATTTTCGCCATTTGAGTTAAGAATATTAATTTTAAATCATTTCCATCCCTTCTCATTTCTTTTTCTATAATTTTTGTGGCTTGGAAAAGGTAAATTATACGTTTGAATCGTTTATGGCTTTGTTTGAAATGATGAAGTTTGAAATAAAGTTTAATAATAAACAATGTTTTTGTAAATTTAAAGTAATAATATATCAAGTTTATATGCATCAAAAAAATATGCATAAATTTGATAATATATTAATTTTATCAAGTAATATTTAATGAATATTGATGTGTAAGTTCTTCGGGTTATGATATCTGATTAACCTCCTGCTCGATGTGATAATTATCTTTGAATTGATTGAAAAAATAGTTGACAAAATTTTAATGAACAATGTATATTGTTGATGTAGGATTGGTTTGATGGAAACTATTTTCATTTTTTTAAACTGCTTCACGAATTTAGATGAATATTCAAATTACAAATTAGAAGGAATTTCAAACATTTTCTTGAAGCGGTGGATTTTAATAAAGAATTGGGAAACTGTATATACTTTCTTTTTGAAAGGTAATGTCTTTATTATATTCCATTTGTAAGTGGAGTGATTATAATAATTTGCTGCTATCAATGCGTAACTGAAAATGATAAGGAATAGAAGTAACTTTTTACAGGATTTTTACAGGGCAACAGTCCTCCGTATTTGCTTCCTATAAATTAATTTACGATGTTTAGTTTAACTCTTTAAAGGACCATTTTTTTCTAGTCATATTATGTTAAAATATTTTTACGCTTTGAATTAGAATAAGAAAAGGGATTCATTTAGCTTATTAGACAAATTTAATTTGATTAATTAATTAATTTGGTTAATTAATAATTAGGTATCAACTCAAGACACATCATTTTGTGTAAAATGAAGAACAAAAGCATCTAAGTTTCTGTCTTTCTAAAAAAAATTGTCATAACTTATGCCAAAATACATAAATTCATAAAAAGATTGATAAATTTGGTGGGAAGCATACTTCCCACCGCCCTAGAAAGGGTTAAAATACAAGAGGTCTGTATCCAGGGTATTCATATTTCCCTTATCTACAACATGGGGTAACTTTCAGTTAACAAAGTAAACAAATGGGCAGGAAATGATGTTTAGTAATTACAGAGTTTTAAATATTTCATACTTGTTTATGTCTTATGAAGAAATTCAAATTTGAATATTTTTTTAATTGTATATTTAACTAAAGATATTTTGTCGTAGAAGTTCTCCTCAATCAGTGTAACATTCAGCGCTACAAATAAATACTATCGAAAGATACATTCTTCCTAAACATATTAATAAGTTGAAAAGATAATCGACATTGAGATTGCATTAATGTATAATTATTATTCAGAAGTATGGACTTCAAAAAGGTAATATTTTATTTTATAAAACTTCCCTTAAATGGCACAGGATTTATAAAGATCAACAGAATAATCTGTAAGGTATGAAATTTCAGATTTCCTCTTACTTATTTAACCTTTTTTAAGGAAAGTGCAAACGATTTTTTTTAAATACAGATATTTAAATTCTATTAGTAATTCATCAAAATTTTCTATCTTTTTATCGATAACTATATTTAATTATCTCCCCTCAGTGACTTTGCAAATAAAGATATGTGATGAAAAGGGAACATGAAAAATGCTATAAGTTCTGTTTTCTATCTGAGCTTTCAATGATTGAGTTCATTTTAACATTGGAAAATTGTAACATGCTTTAGCAACGAGTTGCTCTTTGTGGTTAACAAGTCTGACTGAAGTTATCTTGGTTTTTGTTCAAGCTAAATACAAATGAGGTCCAATTTCCTCTAAAAAGTTTCAAGTAGTGCACACTACTCTCATATATTAGAGTTAAGCGAGACTTTTACTTTTTGTGATCCAAGCTAGCTTTGATTAAAAAGAGATGTCATGTTTCTCCTTTATCATACCTTTTTCCTTCACAGACCAGCTTTACTAAGATAGATTATGAAGTATTGGGTTTCATTATCCAATCGTATTATTTGAAGGTGATAGCTAGATTGAATACTAATTAGGGAACGGAATAATTAAATAACTCGTTGGGGGGGTCTAAAGAAAAACATATTCCTTCTTTGAATGGCCTGAGAACAGTGAAAGCATATTATTCTACTTGCAGAATTTTTTTTAGCGATTTTGTTCATTTACATTTTAAAATGTAAATAATATAGATTTTAAAAAGAAAGGAATTGACATAAAATTAATGTGAAATTTCAAGCATGCTGTTTATTCCTTAAAAATGTTCAAATTCTTTTTTTATTTCTAAAGCGCTTCCAATCAAAGTGAAATCAATTTGAAAAATTCTGATTTTTGTTCCACAGAAATATGAGATTTTCTCTCTTCTATTTGATGTTATAGTTATACACATTCTTAAAATGAATAATAATTTTGAAACTTCTATTATGAAGTTCATATGAAGCAATAAAATTGCGCTAACTATTTTGAATTGCGAAACTATTTTGTGATAGTTAATTTTTTTTAAATAATAAAAGTATGAAGTATCAAATATTATAAAGAAGTATAAATTCATTATTATTTTAAGAAGCTGAATCATTTTTTCTTAAAGAGTAAAAAGTAGTTTAAATTTATCTCTAAGGAAGCTTAAAAAAGGTTTTTAGATATATGAATATACTATCACTTCCATTGATTCTCATTAATTCTTCAGTAATAAGAAATATAAAATATTTTAGAAATATAAATTTCTATAAGTTTTTGTATGTTATCATATTCATGTTTAACTTCTGGAAAAAAACTTATTTTTTTTATATAAATTTTCAGGTTATCTTTCTAAGATCTGTTTCTCAGATATTTTAACAGATATTTGTTAATGCAGTTTATATATATATAATCATTTTTTTTCGTATATAATACTTATGTTCAAAAGATTTAAGTGCAAACCATAAAATTATTATTATTAATTTTAATTTTTGTATTTAAAAATCTATATACAGCAATACCATTCAGTTATATTTAAATACAGCAATTTAATATAATAAAATTTATATTTAAATAATATTTATATTTCGCGTTAATTGAAATTCTCATTTCTGCTAAATATTAAAAAAAAATCAAAATTCCATTTCTTGTAAAAAACAATAAATTAAAAATTATTTCATATATTTAAAATTAAACTTTAAATCCACATTCGTTTATGAGTAAAATTTGCTCATATTCTTTTTTATATTATACTGTCAGGGAACTATTAAGTCGTCCAATTATAGTTTAAATAATCGCAAAAACGTTTTATTGCATTAAATTTGAAAGAAAATTTTCAAACATTTTAGAAAGAAATTCAGCAGTTATATTTAGGATATTTTTTTTTGCAAAGAAATATGACAGTATGTTTGGCATCATTTATATTTATTTAAATTATTATAATTTTTAGTGATATGCTCCAGCATTAAAATTGATAATTAATGATTAAATTATTTAAAAAATATATTATCTTGCATCATAAAGTAACAACAGGTTGCCTCTGTGGGATATTAAAACTTCTTTAATTCTAGATAGAAGCAGGCAACATACATGAACAAGATTTACAAAATTTTGAACGAAACATTAAAATACAGTGTGGCACTAAACACTCTCGTTTCCCTGACTCATACTATCAATCATTCTCAGCACTCTCAAGTTTCCTTATCAGATGGCGCAGTTATTACAGATGCTTCACCTATTACTGAATTACGCCTTCAAAAAATTGATAATTTGATCTAATAGTACTAATTTCGTTCACCTGCTCATCTGAAGAGTTCCAGTGTAATCGCTATTCAAAACTTGGTATTTGGTATGTCAAGTTAATATATATATATATATATATATATATATATATATATATATATATATTGGGTAATATGTGTATAAATAAATCATTATTGAATAAAAATTTTGGCATGGCAGTTTATGAAATCGAATAAAAGCTTTTAAATTTTTCGACATTTATTTTCCTTTTTTTATATAAAAAAGATATTATTGCTGATAAAAAGATATTATTAAAGAGTATTGAAATTTTTTAAAAAAATCATTCATTGGAAACTTGACCAGGCTAATCAACATCATAGTGTTATTTTATGTTTAATTAAAAAAAGAATGTTTCTCGAAAATGAGCATTTGATTTTTAATTTTATGATTCAAAAACTTTTAATTTCAATTGGTTTTATTAATATTAATTGCAAAGCTAATCTAAGTTTTTAGATTATTTTAAATAACATGCCACAAAAATGTTATTTGTTTGTTATTCATTTGCAATTTAATATATAAATAAAGGCACGGATTTAGAATAATAATGATAAACATAAGCATAGACTAAAAGACGATCAAGATTTGAACGAATGTGGTTCAAAATTTGATAGGGATCTAAACTGATAAATCAGTGCACCAGATTTTATTTGTCTAGGTCTTGCATTTTGTAATTACAAAATTTTATTGCACACGGACAGCCAGACTTCTCATGATAGGTTTTCATCCCAAATTTGTTAGATATTTATTTACAAATTTGGTATAAAAGCAACATACCAAATTTCATCTGTCTGAACGAATATGTTTTCGAATTAACGAGGTCGCTGATAGGTAAACAGAGAAACATACTAGGTCAAAAATGAATTTTTCGAGCTCAAAGAGGTTTGGAACAGGGTTATTTGTCAAAATTTCGTGTTCGAATTTTTTGACTATTAGAAAACCATATTTAATCACTATATTTCGCATTAAAAAAAAAGCGCCTTTTTTTATACTTAGGGAGGTGTGAAAAGTGAAGATCCGTCAAAATCTCGAGTTCATAATTTTTGCCAACCCCAATATCTTCTTTTTGCATATTTTGTTTAAGTAAAAGTAAAAATCACTTTCTTCTTTAGTTCCATTCTCATCAAAATAATCTTTTGCTTCATTTCCTGTGCTATTTGCAATGGGATTTAAACCAGAATGTTATTGTTAACATCTTGAATTTCCAAATTAAATTTCCTATTTTCTTTTGAGTTTCTATTTTTTAGTTGTAATGTGATCACTGTTACTATTGAATCTTAAATAATACTAGCTTTATTTATTAGTCGTCTTTTACAATAATCAATTGCTAAATTTATTACTTTCATTTTGGCGATAAAAGGAGTTGGCTCATTATCTGATTTCAATATTTCTTATTCCTTCACATTTCCATCTTTAAAAACAACTACCGTAAGCTAACTTCGCCATTGATCTTTGAACATGTAAAGATATTTATATCAATATAATTTAGTTCATTAAATATTCTACAATGTATTGAATTGAGTTCCTTGGACTGCAATATATTCGAAGTTCGTAGAGATATCAGTCCTTTTTAAATTATTAATACCCTCTAAATACAATATTTCTTTTTCTTCTTTAATTTTAAAATCGATTGGTGAGAGAATGCAAGATATTTAAGGCAAATGTAGGAACTGTTTTATTTGTTTTAGCTACTATCAGAAAATGTTCGTTACATTTGTAACAATTTCTTTCTTATTTACATATTTTTTTAAAGAAACTTCCTGAACAATATCTTGCTTTAAACCCGAGTTTATGTGTGTGCGTGCGCACTTGAAATTCGTGAAAATGTTTTTAATGCAGTTTAATTATCTTTTCTTTAGCCTTATTTAAATGAGAAATCCTTGAAACATTTGGGTAAATCTTGGTTTAGATTTTTAAAATTCTTTTTTATATTGACAACATCCATCAACATCATTGTCGCTGTTCCACCATAATTTGCATGAAAAAAGTTCACTTTTATATTTTTCACATTTCTACTACCTATTATTAGATTCTTCAAAATAATTTGTCCAAATTCTTACAAATCAAATACAATATTTTTTTTTGGTAAATTTTCAAAATTTGTTTCTGAAGTCACGATGTCTCTCATATTTGCTTACGTATTTTATTTATATAGTGTCTAGTGTATGTATGATTTAGACAATTTTCAATTTTATAGCAATTTTTGCAACGTCTTAAGGAAATTTTGCTGCCTGTCTTTTTAAACTTAATAATCTCTAATTAAAGCATTTTAAATATTGTTTTGACCAGATAAGTTCTTTTCAGTTATTCATTCAAGATCATCCAATGTTCACCTTTCTCACCCTCATAATCTACTGAGGTGTTTTTGGATTTGAGAAAATAATGACAGTCTTTTTTTTTCTTTTAAAGTTTGTGATGAAATTCAGGGCTACCCTTGTTTTGTCAAAATCATCATTTTGAAACTCCATATTAGTTATTATACCTTCATTTATGTCGGAGTATTCGATTGTATTCGGTATTACCTTAGGATTTAGTCTTGGTATTTGAAGTACTTGGTGTTAGTTTAATTTTTAAAATTTCCTTTATCTGAAATTCCCTTTTAAAAGCATCATTATCTTTCTGGAAGTAGCAACGAATCATCAAACCACTTTACATAAGTTTTTTGATCTTTTGTTCCAAATTTTATTTTAGTTGAATTAATTTCCTTATGAAGCTTGATTTTTGTGTCACGTGTGGTATCGTCATGCATTGGAAGGTAGTTACGTATTTCTGCTTCCTCGTTAATTGGCGTTCTATTGTTGTGGTTACTTGAAATATCTCGGCATCGGTTCTAACTTCTGTTTCTGTTCTTCATATGCAATTAGATCATTTGTTGCCGAATTCTATTTAGAGAATAGAAATTGTCCCCTTAAGTGTCCCCTTTGCTAGTGCCATAACGATTTCAAGCTGAATGTTGATTTCTTTTCTTGCTTTTTTATTCTCATTTATTTTTCCATTTGGTCAAATATAATTACGATTTCCTTTTTTCTTAATTCGGCACTTATTGAAGATGCATCCATAATTTCCCCGCCTCTTTTGAACTGGCAGTAATGCCTGCGCCTTTATCGCGGTGATTTTTAAGAAGAACGGCAGAAGGATAGTTATAGATACTTTCAGAACTTTTTGCTGTTTCTATAGAAAAAAAGAGAGTTGGTGGGGAACTAACATATTCCAAATCATGGATAACGAGGTCAAGTCTAATAAGAAGCGAAATAGCTTACTCGATTACTAGAGCATATTGGTAACATTGCAATTGATTCATCAAAGAAAAAATATGTTTAGAAAATTAATTGAGATAAGACAAAATAAAAAATAGGTACCATTAAAATTTATGGTTCTAAATAATATGTAAACAAAAATAGCAAAGACTACAAAATATAAATCGAATTTTTCGTGGAGCTAGTAGAACAACCAACTGTTTTAAAAATGACGATCTTCGTTTCCCAGTTGTTTCAATAATAAAAATAATCTGCATTAATATATCAACATGTGTTCAAATAAAAGAATAGTTCAAATGAGATATCAAAAGTTTCATTTGCTTGAACTACAGGTAAATTTTACAATTTACTATTTCAATTGTGATCTAATCAACTGAAGTTGATGGGATCACGATTGAAATTCGCTTTATACAAAAATTGATAAAGAAAAATGCATCTAAAAATAGTAAGAGTGAGAGAAAATGAAAACCTTAAAGCTAAAATTAACCCTAAATATATATTTGATATTTTAATAAATAATAAATAACTGAAAATTAAACAGAAAGTAAATTTAAAAATATAATAATAAAAATTTTGATTGAGCTATTAGACAATTTTAAAAATAATAATTTTAATTAATAATAGTTCTGATAAACAAACAGCATAACGAAAATTAAATGAACATTATAAATTTATTATAAAATTATAATAAATGATACACATTTTAATACAGCAAAAATTCGAAATAAATATTGAAATATACATCTAACGCATTAAAATTTTTTAAAAAAGGGGACCGATTTTTTAGTACTTTTTTCTAATACACTGCACAGTTGTTAGTTCCTAGAGTGAATTCAGTGCCTTAAAAATTATTCATTTTCGATCACATCATTGTAAATACATAATACGTACCTATTTAACAAACGAAAACATTTTTTTAAACAGTTTTTAATTTAATCTCAGGACTAACCATAAGAAAACAAATTATAGGAAAATGTTTCAAGTTTATATTAAGTGGAAATACAAGGGACCATAGAAAAAAAAATGTTGAACTACTTACGTATTCGTACCAATCAACTTCCGCTGCATTTTCTATTTGGAATAAACTTATGTCATATCTATGTTTTTTGACTATAACTTTTATGAGTTTCCCACATGTCAGTTGAGCTGAGAGAAATATCCCTCCTGACATTTTAAGCTAATATTAAAAAAATAAGAAATAAAGAGAAGAATTTCATTGATGGAAGGCAATGGTTCGATTCCGTATCCTCCTTATTTCTCGAAGGATATCGACTGTTTTTTTCATCGGTTGCAGTTAGAAGAATGGGCTTTACGCTCCGCAGAATTCAATGGCAAGTCAATGACGCTATCCACTATTTTATATCTTTCTATTCCATTCTTTTTCTTTGTCAGTATTTTTTTTGGCCACATTTACCTGTAATGGAGAGTATCGGAAATCATTAAACAGTGGACTCCGATTCAGAGGTAGTTCTTGGATTGAATCGAAGGAGTTGCCAAAGATACTCCTATGCGATCATGAGTCAGCTATAAAAACAGAATAAAAAAAAGAAAAAGAAAAGAGGGGAGTACTTGTGGATGGAACTGGAGCGAAATGATTAGCTCGGTGGTCACTATCGATTCAGATGTTTAGGACTGGTCATTTCGAGACTGTCCAGACAAGTAACTAAAGATTGTCAATGGTATACGACTTTTTGTATCTAAAATGAAACTCTAAAGGATACTTTATTTGTCCACTGAAGTGAAACTTTTGTTTCTCCATGTAATTATAAGAAATTGTTGAGTAATGCCTATTAGTAATTTTAAAAGTTATAATGTAGTCACATCTCGATCACTACTAACAATAAAGGATAATATATGCATGTGTGTATTGAGGCTCTGTTGGATAGATAATTTCGCTTAGAGTTACCAAATTTAACAAAGCAACACTTATTGAAAAGAATTAAGAATAGATAGTAATTAATCTGTTTGGCTCAGTTTTCTATATTTGTCTATCTTCCACCCAATCACTCAAATAAAAAAATGATTTTTTCCCAAGATTTTAAATGTGTCTATATCCTTATAAAAATTATGGTTTCTTTCAAGAAATTAAATATGTCTATATTCTAATCAATTATCTATTTTTAAATAAAGTTTATTCATTTCCTTTGATAAAGTTTTTTTTAAAATAAGTAATTGTTTAGAATATAGACATATTTAATTTCTTGAAAAAAATCAGAATTTTTTAAATGATTGAGAGAAAAATAGACAAATTAAAAAAAAACAACAGAAAAATAGAGTAATTATAATCTACCATTAAGAAATTTAGTTTAAGAACTGAATGTTTTATATGGAGCGATTTTTTAAAAATTTTAAACAGAATTTTAATTTATTAATTGTTGCTTTTCCGCGATAAATAATGAAAATATTATCGCAAAAATTAATTTTTGTATCATTTTTTTAGCGCATTGAGATTAATGAAATTGTCCAATAAGTTTTTAAAATGTGATAATTCTTAAATATTTTTTGCATAATTATCAACACTAGATTACTTTATTGTTATCAAAAATATTACCTTTTATCATTGTAGTTTATGTTGTTACATTCTGCAAGGATTATGAACCGCGGTGTTCTGGTGGTAAGGTCTCGGCTTCGGAACCGGAGGGTTCAGGTTCAAGACCCAATTCCACCGAAGAACCGTCGTGCAAGTGAGTCTGGTGTAAGTTAAATCTGTTTCGGCTAAACGTCCTCTTGCTAGGATGGTGTCAAAGTTTGGAGAGGTTGTGCCAGCTCAGGTGTCGCCCTCGTCATCTGCCCATAGTTCAAAATTACGCTGTCCGACCCAAAATAGCCCCAGTGTTGTTTTAAAGCGGGACATTAATATAACTAAGCTAAACTGTAAGGACTATTCACTCCATTTTCTATTTCCCCCTTTTATTTTTATTGAATTACAATCCTAACAATCATAAAATGTCTGGAGATTTTTCGAACTGAATAGAGTTAGTGTATTAAAATAAATTGAACTTTAGATTAATTTCTATCAAACGTTGGACTAATAAAATTTAAAATCTTCTAAAAATCAATTGAAATTGTTTTCTGAATCAATAAATAGAATATGAGTTCAAAATGGCATATTTTTTTTTCATACCGAGAGACTAATAAATGCAGATATTGTCCAAAGGTACTTTGTGCCATGAATCTTTCGTTTATGCTTTCATTTTCCCTTCAATGTACATTTGAAAAATGATGTTGGTGTGAAGTATTGTAGTGTTCAATCTGATGAAAGTTCTATAGAACTGAGTACAATCACTCAAGTTTATTATGAACAAATATGAAAGTCCATAAAGATTTCACCATCTTTCAAGCAAGTGCTAAAACTTTTCGCATCTTACACTATTGATGTATCCTTTAATGATAGACTACATTGATTAAACTTTTAAAATATTAAAACATTTTTCAAAACAATTTATGTTTGTTTAGTAAACAATATGTGAATCTAGAGAATTCAACATTTGAAATATCGTTTTCAAATGGTGGCAGAAATGTCGTTCCATTGTGCTCACATATTTGAGTATTCTTTATATATAAAAAAGAAAATATTTTTAAAATAGTGATATAGCATCAATCACTTTCCGTCTTTTGACAAGAAAAATATTACTGTCTTGACTGAAATTTCAATTTATATAACGTTAACTGTGACCTAGATATGTCACAAAAGTTATATGATTTTAAACTTATATTCATTTTTATATATTTATGACAGAAAATGGAACTTTCAAATAACAAATGTTATTAAACATTTTTTTTTATTTCTTCTTTTTCTAAAATATTTAGCTTATTATAGTAGAATCTTTCATACCAATTGCATTTTAATCAGTTTTATCTGCGTGACTACATTTATATTTTTTTTATTAAATGAACACAATTTTATTTAATGAACCTGAATCGATACAAATTAGTTAAATCTATACAAAAAAGCAGAAATTAATGAAATGAATTTGAGTTTAAATTCACAATAAAAAATTATTCACTGAAAAGTAAAATTTTTTATTAAAATTTTATTCATCAACTTCAAGCGGAAAATACAATATATAATTTATGCCATCTGATTTTTTCGAGGTTATATGTTATATATTATTTGACGCTATTATTTTAAATTATATAAAATTAATTATAAAAGGTAGAAATAAATAAATAATGTAAATGCACATTATTTTGCCAAAAAATTATAAAATGTAAGAAATTCATATTTTGATAATGATGAGAAGAATTTCTTTTGAAAAAAAATTGAACAAATAATGACAATATTCTAGAAAATATCACCAGCTCAAATCAATTAAAAAAATACCTGGATATTTGGGTTTCTAATTTCAGAACTAAACTAATTTAGAATTTATCTATACTTTTTGAAAGTAAGCATTTATCTGTTTTATATCACAGAGAAAATAATTTAAACAAATCTAACAAGTTAATTCTCAAATAATATGAAAACAGATCCTTGGAATAGTTGTAAGAATGAAACAAACTATCTTTATTAGTACAAGTTTTTTTATCTCTGTTACTGGACCAAAAACACCAATATATCGCATTTTTGTCTTGGTTCAATTACGGTTCAAATTTATTTGTATAAATAGAGAGTCAAAATTTAATCCCAAATTAATTTAGAACAGTCCCACCGTTTATAATAAATTTAATACATTTTTTAAACATGTGTCATGATTGAGATATTATTATATAATTTAATTGTTCTCTATGATTTAGTCGTTTATTTAAAATCTGTTATCGACAGTATCATGATAACTTGAAAACACTTTTTTTCGAATTCTCTGTCAGGTGATATACCTCGTCGATAATCAATCCATTAACTAATAATTAAATTCTGAAAATGCAAGGGTTGCATTGCCATCAAAAGTAGAAAAATTGATTACATATTTCAAAACTTTAGCAGATCATGAAATTATATAAAAATTCTTTTTCAAAATTCCATCGTAACATGTATGAAACAATTATTATCAAATGAAATAAAGTTTGTAGTAAAAATGAAAATAACTTTAAAAAATAGGAAAATTATAAAGCATTTAAAACATAAAGCTGAGAAGATAAGAGCAATTAGATTTATTTAATCTTAGAATAAAAATAATAATGAAACAACTGATTTTAATTTTATCATAAAAGATTGAAATTTAATGAAATTAAGTGAAATGCCGGAAAGGCACGATGCTTTTTAAGAATTTTCTTCTTCTGAAATTAATCGTTTGTTTACGCGTTAAAGGAAATTATATTTAAAATTTACAATAGCTCAATGGTAAATAAAGATTAATTTTTGAAAAAAAATCTATTTAAATTGAAACATAAATTATAAGAATTTATTATGGGAAAAAGGTATTCAAACAATGTCAGTAATTTCAGAAAAGTTCAAAGGTCATTAAATGTGATTATATTGTATCGACACTTTCCCTTCTACAATTTATATAAATTTTAAATGGAATTATAACTATGCTGTTTTTTAAAATGTTTCAAAAAAACATATTTAAAAAAAATTTTAATATCAATTATTTTTCTACAAATTAATATTACTATTTCAAATCTTATATAATGAAAGTTATAAAATTTTATGCACTTAGTTAATAAAATTTAATATTTTAACCATTAAACAACAGAAAGTGCATTAAATAAAAAAAGAAACTTCATTTTAATTCCTAAAGAAATAAAAATAAATTGTTCTAAAACATAATTTACCATTTTAAGCGGTAGAAATTCAGCAAAATTAATTCAAAACCCATTTAATTAAACTGCCTATTCTGAACTAACTATCGAATTTTTAAGAATGTTTAAAATAAATCTTTTACAATGTAATGTTTATAGAGCTGAAAGTTATTTTATGGAAGCCATCTAGGCATTTTTCTTAAGTCAGAAATAATTATTTTAACTAAAACACAAATCATTTCTGAAATCGCTAAAATTTATAACTAGTTTTAATTGATTTTTTTTATTCGGTAAGACCTAGCAGATAAAATTTAATTACATAAATACTTTTTTAATGTCTACTAACAAATACTTTTTAATTAAATTGCATTTGCTAATTACAAATTTTATTTCATTTTAAAGCGTAGAATTATTTTTTGAGACGAAAACAATTAAATCGCACTTATGTTTGATAATAACAAATAAAAATAAAAACTCCTGCGATTACTTTTTTCTTTATTTATCATTCAAAGAAATTCAAGCGTAGATTTTCGGTAGCTTTAAATAATATTTTCTCTCTTGTTCGTTTTTTTTTCTAAACATGCAAAAATTTTATCCTCGGAATTACATTCAGTTTTTAGCATCAAATTAATCTACAACTGAATGCAAAACACGATTTATCGTTGAAGAAACAACCGTATAAGAAATTAAAGAACACGTCTAATTTCTAAATAAGGAAGAAAAAGCGTTTTTGTATGCAGAAAGTAATCACTGTACCGCGTGCACGGAGAATGTATCTGTGAAGTAAAAGTCTTAAATGGTATTTCGAAAAATAATTCCACTTAGAAAAAAAAAACTATAAAAGATTGAGCTAGCGCCAGAACACTTATTCAAACTCTGTAATAAACTCGAACCTGGAATCTTATTCGTGAACTCATAAAAACGGGGAAATATCTGGACTGGAAGCAAATATTCGTGCAACGTAAGCGTGAATTTAAATTCTGTTTGTAAATACATGCTGCCTGAAGTAGTTTTTCAAAGGTAATAAATTGTTTATCTTTTTATAGCGTCGAGCTATTAGATGCTTTAAAGAAACCTCAAGGCTTTAAAGACAAGCGTCGTTTTTTCCTTACATTTCTTGGAAATTAGCAATTTAAATATTAGGTCATCTGTTTCAATCACAGCACTTTTATTTAGAAAAGAACTGTTTTTTTTTTCTTTTAAAATGTCTTATCCATTTTTAATGGAAATGCAAACTAAGCAATATTTTTAGAAAAAAAAATCGTTAATGCTCCATATCGAAAAAAAATGGTGAAATTAAAAAAAATTGCAATGTTTTCTTGAGTCGTAGAAGTATCAAACAACGATTCTCTTATTAACATATTTCTGAATATGATTTTAATATCAGTCAAGTTTATTGCATATGTAAAAGATATTTCCCTGCGAATTCTACTTAGATTTTTTTAATATCATGATTCAAAGAAATATTTCTGTGGAATTCGAATTAAAGATAGAATGTTTAATTCACATTCATATATCGAAGCTATTTGTAATAGCAGATTCTATCACGAAGCAAGAATCAAATATTTTGAAGCGTGTCTATTTTTTGTTAACACATTAACACAAACGAAGTATTCAAAATAATAATTATGTGTATTATTTTCAGAATTATTCATTCTGCTTTTCTTAATTATTTCCAAAAAATCTTTTGGATTCAGAATTTCGAGATGTTAGCAGAAATTTACAGTTTACATGCCTTTAACATCATAAAACCTATGAAAAAAAACCCCACACATATGTCATCAGATAACAGATATGATAACAGTGCGCATTTTATTGAATAAATTGTCAACAGTGGCTCAAATAATAGCTACGGTGATTTACGCCTTTTAGTCCAATAATTTGCGCATCTACTTTATTATTGACCATGGACTTGTAATATTCTTCTAGATAGAATTTTTCAAAGTTTCTTAAATCTTTTCGATGAAATCAATTTTTAGACGTAGTGAGGAATCAAATTTATGTCCTGAATGTATCTAGAGCCATAAATAAAATCACGCCTTCAAAATCGGAACTGTGATCAAATCCTCTAAAAGCAGAAAGTCCACGTAAAATAAGAGATTTTCGTGAAAGATTGTCTACAAGCTTTGATTGAGTGACCAGCAAGTAGAGTTACTTATAAACAAGTAGGAGCTGATTTGTATGTCCATATTGTAAATCATCCACAGTCCAGTGATTTAGCCTATCGGAGTCTATTACACTTTGGCCTTAATGTCATCTGAAAATGCCTAGCCAATACATTACAAACACATCTGGAACGATAAATAGTACAATACCGTTTTAAAAACAGGTTCTTTGATCAGATCCTATACAAGCAGAAAGTTCATTTATGATAAGGTATTTTTATGTAGGTTTGTCAACAACCTTTATTTGAGTGACAAACAAATAGCCTTACTGACCAAAAAGTAGGTGATGATTTATCTGATTAAACTACATAATTAATCTTCACAGATCAGTTATTTAGCCACTTAGAATCTATTCTATTTTTTGATTAGTATCGCGTAAAAATGTCTGTGATCAGATTCTCTATAAGCAGAAAATTCATCTAAGCTATGGTATTAGAGTGTAAACAATACAAGAGTGTTAACAATCTTTATTTGAATGACAAGCAAGTAGCATTACTGATAAAAAAAGTAGAACCTTACTTGTTTGCAATAATCATCTACAATTCAGTGATTTATCCTATTGGAATTTATTCTATTTTTGGGTTGGTTTAATATAAAATTTTGTTGGTATAAAAAGCTGACTAATTTTATTTAATGCAGTTACAACCACAAAGCAGTTACAGCAGTTACAGATACAACCACTAATAATATCAGTTGCTTTCCAATTTGGAGGAAAGTAGTGGTGATCAAAAGGCATAAATGCCATTGATCTTCAAAATGGTATTACTTTTCATATAACTTTTAAATTCCCAATTGCTTGGAATACCTGATATCTGTTTCTGTGTGGCCGTCTTCTTGCTTTTCGTTAATGACTCATTTGTGTTTATTTACAAATTTTCAAGCAAGCAAATGCAACTATTTTAATGTTCCGCAATATGCCTGTTGTTTCTTACCGGTATTTTTTTGAATATGTGAGATAAGTTGCAGTTCAATGCTGTTCTAATGTAGTTTAGCTCTACTTGTCGATTACGTAATACATTGGCCCGAATGTAAGATTTTCATTTGAAAAGTGTAGAGCTTATTTTATGAATCAATACCACATGATCTGTAAAAAGTAGGCATTTATAAGTCGGCAATAATGTCTTTTGCATCTATTCTCTGTTTTTTTTAAAAGCATTTTATACACTTTATCTTTCCTGAAGTGTCATCGATAAAAGATTTATACATTTCATGTACTTTATAGCGGACATTTTATAGGGAAAATAACTTTAAACCTGCGTTTTGCACCACTTGCAATTGCTCTATTCAAAGGTAGCTAAAAATATATTTAACCTTTATTATTTTGTTTATTTGTAAATTATTATAAAAAAAGGAAATTTGCTTGCTACCGACTAATGACGATGGAAAAGGGTTTTGAAGAACATTTATATTTTCTTTCTCCGTATGCCATTTTCTTTTTCTGAAAACAATCTGGCATGAATTATATTCACATTTCCACACAACTAGCAAAGAATTTTAAAGAATGTTGTGAGACAACCATAGAAAGCTAATAAGTTTTCCATTTTGCGTGCTCAGTTTGGAATGTGTCAGAAAACGAGCAAATAATTGAAATTAATTGTTTCCTTATACCGTGAGCCTACATTTAAGCATATACTGTTAGACATCTCTACTAATTTATGTCTTGTTCTTCGTTATTTTTTAAAGAACTGTAAGAGTAATGATCCTGATTTTGCATTTAGTGACAATCAAACTGATGTTTCTGCGAGTCAGATTTAAAATAATTAGGTAAAATAAATACGTTAAGTTTCCAATAAAATATAATCAAATATTTCTCATTGCTTTAAAAAAAATTAATGTGTTTTATTTTCAGCAAATAGGTAACAATGGCATAGAATTTATTTAAATTATTGCACCTGAAAGTATTTACATAAAAAAAAACTTTCATTGGAGCTTTATGCTCATATATACAATATTGAGAACGTGTAAAAATATTTTTGAATAAGAATTCAGTTATTCTGAAAACATCAAAAATTTTATTGCAATTTTGAAATAATCTTAAAAGTCAATAAAAGTATTGATCATTCAATTCTATGATTAGATTGAAAATGTTGCTTTGGAATTTATTGCCTGGCAACGAAAAATCGTAGGAAAAGAAAACAAATGAGTGATTGGACGTTAAAAAGTTTTGAACAAAAGATATTTATTGATAAAAAAAATTGCTCACTGTGTTTCTAAGATTCTGGAAAATTTTAGCAAATCGATGAAGATTAAAATGAGAAAGTAAAAACTGAAGTAAATAAATTAAAGAAAATAGATAAAAAGAAATTATAGCATATTTACATATTCAAAAGAGCCATCAAATTCTAAATCGAAATGGAAACATGAGAAACACGAGATACCAAAACAATCATATTTGTGAATCTTACTATGGATTACAAATTGGATTATTGAAAATCATATCAAATATTCGAATTATTTAAATTGCCAGAAAAAATGTTTTGAAAACGTTCAAAGATATATCGTTTAAGCAATAAGCCATATGATTAAAACTTAATGCATCGCCAAGCAACTTAGAAGGATTCTATACTTCGGAATATAGATCTATTATTGACTCCGTATCCGGAGGCAAAGATCATTATCAGGAAGACTCCTCTAGTTCTATGTTGAGATTGGAAAGCAGCAGGGAACCGATGATTTTGCATCTTAAATTTGGAGGTGGCTTTTAACCAATTTTCGGAAAGCTAGACCTCTCTGTCAAATAACTGATGAGAAACGTCATGACACCTCGAGAACTGCAGCGGTGAGGGATCAAAAATTTATATTCTATTGCACTATGATGTTGTCTGGCATAAGTTAAATTTTTATGTCTTCTAATTTATTTTGAATTATTATTTTTTCACATAAAAATAATAATTGAATTCTTGATTTGATGTAGTTAAGTTTTAATTATAAAAACAACAACAACAGCAACAACAAAAAACAGAGACTTACCAATTATAAGTTTTAATTTAAAGTAGATGCTCAAAATTAACTTTCCTTATTATATTTCCTAGAATCCATATATTAGCTCATAAAAATAAACTCAAATGCGATAAATAATAAAAATATACTTAACCACTTAACTGTTTTATTTTCTTTACTATCTAATAAGATGACACCTCCTATTTTGGGAGTATTTTCTTATTTTGATTCAAAAGGAAATCCATTGAATACTTGACTTATCTATGTATTCAAAGTAATTTTAATATAATAGTAATTTTGATATTGAATTATAATCGTTATGAATGGTTTATTTTTTGCTTACGACTATCAAAATTGGAGAAATCGATGCACGTATGGCGTACGGGTAAAATAGTTAATGGCGTTTGAATTTGTGAGGTTTTAATGAAAGCACATAAAAGTATGTTATTTTGTGTTATTTAAGAAAAGTTAACAAATGCGAAATAAATTTTAATTTATTTCTTACTCATAATCGATTTAAAAATTTGGTAATTTTTTATATTGCTAATTATTTTTCATATTTTATGTATTTAAAAATTTCAGGCTTGCAAAAAATGTCTGATAATGGAAAAGTATTTAAAAACTCGTTTCTGACATCTTTGCAACTGCGCGTCACAGAAACAAATGTGTTTTGTTTCAACGCGCTCCCAGCAATGGAAATCGGTGCTAAGTTAAAAGACAGCACTCTGAGAAGTTCTTTTCCCATTACTAGGATGGGCGTACCCTTTATTTCAGGCTTTTTCTTGAACATGGAAAACTGTAATATAAATTACGTTTGACAGATCCTACATACTGCCATTGTTTTCAAATTATTACATTTATAATTTAAAAAGAAGTTGTAGTTGCAACAAATTCACTTTATTTATGCAAGAAATGCATTTGTTCTTCTGTAAATGAAATTTCCCGATATCACATTAAATCTACTTACGTATATCGTATACATATAAAAATTTCATCCCTTTTAATTTCTCATAAACAGAGAGAAAATTCTGTAATTAAGAAAAAAATTCGAACTCGAAATGTTAATGAATTTTCACCATTCAGACCTTGTAATTATGTCTGTTTGTTTTTCCGCGAACATAATAATTCAAAAACTCTTTGAATTACGTGGATGAATTAGTTATTTTGACCTTTAATAATAGATTTCTGTCAAATTTTGAAAGAAATCCATTCAAAAGAAATAGTTATCCGAATTTAAATGAATTTGAGAAATTCAAAACATAAAGAACTATACAAATAAAATTTGGTAGGCAGATTTTGCTTCTATAGTATAGATTATTATCAAATTTTCAACCAAATCCGTCAAAAGGTCGAGCGTCCGTCGGTCAGTGCTTTCACATGCATGTAAATACAACAAGTCAAAAATGGAATAATTTAAATAAATGAAATTCGTTTTGCGATTACAGTTGTAGCCCCATTTCAAATTTTTATTTTAATTTAGTTAGACAAAAGACATTTAAAATACACATTCTAATTTCTGGTACTTGTATATTAAGTGTATCCCAGCGAATAATTGCAATCTAAGTGGCTCTTTTGTATTTATTGTTCGAAAATGACATGCGGTTAATAATACACAAATGCACTTACTAGGAAGTATGGGAGAATGTTTCGGGGGTGACCATTACTGTGCGTTTATCTTTTAGAATTTTTAAGTTTAGGAGATTAATACGAAGTGGAATATTAGTATGTTTAAATTCATTATTTTATTTTATTTACCTTTTTTATAACCCCCGGGGGCATCTCGAAATGAGGATGAGAGGCTTCCGGCATGGTGGTTGGATCTCGCCACCCTGGAGGGTACACTAATAGTTGGGGGATCTGGCTCCTCCCATCGATGACGGGATATACTTCCTTCGGGGAGAGTTGTACCGTGGCCGGTGATGGCCCTTAGGACTCAACCCCAGTTCCCGCCAATGTTGCTGTTGCAGCGATCCGGTCATTCAGTTTTTATGGTTTAAATCCGTGTGCCTTCGTGGCGGGTCGGAGAGTTAGATGGCTGACTTATCTTTTCTTATAGCAATGAGTTTTACATGATTTGCTTTAATTCGACACGTTTGATGCTTTTAAAAATGAAATACATATTTGAGTTCTGAAACGTTTCAGTGCCATGCATTGTCAATGACATCAAAATTTATGAAATTTAATTATAAGTCAATCCATTGATTTTAATTTCCTTTTGATTTAATATGAGTGGTGCCACCTAATTAGCAATTTGGAAAATAAACTGATTTTTATATTTAATATGATTTACGATAATGAATTATGAAATATCGACTATAAATTAGATTAAATTTTTTAAAATAATTTATTTAAAAAAACTGATTTTAAAATGTAAAAAGATTTTTTTTTCAAAAGATTGTCCTTAAAGAAGGAGCGTGAGGTGTTGAAAATGATATTACAAAAAAAATATTCAGAGTGAATGTCACAGAAATATTAATTCTAATAAATAATCAATTTAATTACAAATGAGACTGAAATATCATTTAATATTTCTATTTGCACCTCAAATTTTCAGGATTTTATTTCCACTTCTATGGCGCTAATAAAAACATATGGTTTTTTTTTCAGTACATAAATATATTTCCTTGAAAACAATCCGTTTATATTTTATCAATTTTTTATTTTATAATTTATTTATAAAGGCAACCTTTATGTGTATTTAACATTATTTATTCGAATTTCTGATTCAAGATATAATTTTTAGCAAAATTGAATAAAATTATTTTCTCAGAACAATTCTCTACTATTTGTAGTTTAAAGTCTAGAACGATGTATAATAAAAGAAAAGAAGAAACGAATACATTGTTTAAAACTTTGGGTTGAAAAATTATGCATTAGTGAAGAAAGATCCTTTATTTCGTAAATTAATATGTAATTAATGCATTATTTTGCGAAATAATGTTTAAAGTAGCGGATGCAAATGCAACTGCTTTCGTATAATTGAAGACAAAATACATGGGCCATGTAGGATACAAAAAGGACGCAGTTCATTCTTTTGCTTTGTAAAATTCAGCGCATAATACATTCTTTAGAAAAGCATATACAATCATTCAGTTTCTACGAATACAGAATTTTCTTTATTTTATTCCCGTAAATTCCTTTCTATAAATTTTAAAAAAAATCATTTTTTTTCCAAATTTTTCTGCTTTGTTTTCGTTTTGTCCATATGTTTTCTTAATTCGCTTAACAGAATAAAAAAAATCTGTTTTTTTAACTTCCTAAGAGCATAGGTCCCCCTTTTTTTATGTGGTACCATTTTGAGATTCCGAGATTTTTCTCATCTTTCTTTCAATCAAAAAGAATCATTTAGGGCTAGAAAAAAAGCTAATAAGTTTAGGAACCTATTTTTTATTTATAATATATCATGTTGGAGTAGTCTTGATTTCTTTTCATTCCTTACGGATGACGATCTTGATCCAATCATCCAAACCACTGAGGAGAGATTGGTTCCTTTTTTTTATAACACTGAATTGGCAACATATTTTTTATCTTTCCTGGAACGAGGGCAAACGAAATTTTATCACTATTCTATTTGTTGCTAAAAAAACTGCTTATTTCACTATTCTATTTGTTGCTAAAAAAACTGCTTACAAGAAAAAAAACTATTTATTTCTTGTAAGAATATTGACCTTTTTCGGTAAATATTTGAGTTAATATGATATATAAATATAATTTAAATTATAAATTATTTAAATTTAAGATTATAAATTAATGAGGTGTCATGCCATATAATAAAAATTCGTACCTGATTTCGTCTTTGGAAAAGAATGGCTGCATTTCTCTTTGTTAACATATCCTTTTTTCCTTCTCCTATAAAACAAAAAAAATCGAAAATTTAAATGTAACACGAAAGGACAATATGAACATGTGTCAGATGAACGAGACAGACATCCAGTATTTGTTAAAATTCCTATGATCTGAAAAAATATTCATTGACATTCAATTTTTAAAGCGCAATTTTTGCTGGTTATACTCTATAGAAATTCTTTAGCCTATAACCTAAGTTGGAGAGCAAACCAGGTTAATGGAAATGGTTTAGTTTCAAAAACTATTGCAACAGGAGTCTTCATATTTCTCACAGTGCTACCCATAGATTATGGAATCGCCTGTATATGAAAATTTATTTGCCTGGGTAACTATGCTATATCGTCCAAATTTTACTTTCATTTCTTTCAGCCCGAATAAAAAAGACTATAATTTTCTCATATTTTCTACACTTCCTCATTAGAAAAAAAAAACATAATTAGATTTGGGGAAAATTTTTGAGTGATCACATGAGCCTCTATGTGTTTGCTCCATAGAGATAATCTGACTTTTTTTACACGTGAATCAAGAATCTCGCATAAAATATGAATCTTAATTCGTATGTTCGTAATTCGTATATTCGTAAACTGTTTGCGAATGCCAATTATGGTAGTTTCGTGATGACAATGTCCGAACCTTCATTATATGTCATTTATGTCAACGAATATTATGAGAAAAAAGGATTACAGAAAAAAATTCAGACTGGTTGGTATTAATTCCAAATTTTGGTATTATCAAGCCCCAATTGAACTATTGAATGAAGCAGTTGCCCATTTAAAGCTCTCAAACAATATACGAGGGCTTATTCAGAACATAATCTTATCTTTTCTTTCATATGAGAGTAAAAATTCAAACGATGGCGAAATTATGTAAAAAACAAACAGTTCAACAAGAGAAGAACCCTTCCTTTTTTTGAAAACCATTTGTTCAAGCTTTTTCTCTGGAAATATAGTTTTCTGCAACAATATATTTAAGGATTTTTGATTATTGTCTTATTTAAGAAAATATTGAATTTTGTGTATGACATAGTTAATAAATTCATCTGAATTTTGTTTACTAGTATTATTTTATTTCGAATTAAACCCTTTAAAGGACCATTTTTTTCTAGTCATATTATGTTAAAATATTTTTAGGCTTGAAATTAGAATAAGAAAATGGATTCATTTAGCTTATTAGATAAATTTAATTTGATTAATTAATTAATTTGGTTAATAATTAAGTAACAAATCAAGACGCATCATTTTGTCTGAGATAAAGAACTGAAGCATCTAAGTTTCTGACCTACTAAATAAAATTGTCAGAACTTATGCCAACCTACATAATTTCATACAAAGATTGATAAATTTGGTGGGATTATCGGTCCCACGGCCCTAGAAAGGGTTAAACCATGAAAATAGATTGCTCTTTAACATTGGTTATTCTAATTTAGATTATTCTGGTGGATGATCCTATAAATCAGTGAGATTCTATTTCATAATTATTTTAACACCGATTTATTATAATTTATTTAATTATATGTTAAATTATGTTTTTCATTTTAGAATTAAAATTTCAGATGATTTTACAGCCCAATATTGCAGAAATTTAACAAACTATTAGAAGTAAAACATCTAGGAATTTGTGAAAAATATCAAAAATAAAAATATATTAAAATGTAATTCAGTTATTTAATATTTTTATTGAATATTCAATGATTTAACAGTTTTTGTAAAAGTCGAAGCATTTGTTGGTAAAATTCTACGCTTCTATATTGAATACTGTCTTTTATGAAATATTTAGACAGTTCTCATTTTTTTTTCAATGTTTATTGTTCGAAAGCAACATATTTTATTATTTCATTCATTCATTCATAACAAACAAAAATCATTCTGCTATGAATTTTTCTGCAATATTTCTTCCGAGGGTCAAATAAAATAAATCCTCTAGTAATATTATTCAGACTCTTTTAATGCATATTTCTTTCATCTGAAATGATTAAACGATTCATGACAGCTATTTCTCTGTTTCAAAAATTATTTGTAATAACTCAGGAGAAACACTGGCATTAGTTTATTTTAATACTTCACTTCACTTTCTATGCTTTAAAAGTATTTGCATTTAGTTTGCATTTAGATCAAAACCATACATTTGCAATTCCTATCAAAAACCATAAATATGTTTCACGTGTTTTAAAAATAGTTCCTCCGAGTGATGCCATTTCCAAAAACCGAAAAGAAATATGTCTCAGTGGAGACAGAATTCCCGAAACGAATATCGGTTCGAGCAATTGGTTGTCTTGCGTTCCACCAAACTGTAATTATACGTCAGTTGATTGATGGTTACGTTTTCCCGAATGTAAAATGAATTGTATTCCATTACGAGCCAAAGAAAGATCGATTGTTATAGTAATGCCAACATCTGCTATACGATTCGATTCAGCAAAAGTGAAGCATTCTGGGACGTTTTATGGTACGCCCGTGATTTATGGTGAAAGTTCCACGCCAACTGACCGATTTCCACAAATCACATATTACCTCAATATCTATATACATAATTGAAAAAGAAACCTTTTTTTATGTGCCGACGTGAAATAAAATCTTTATGTTGACATTTATGTTATTGGAAACATAATTTTCTGTCAGTTAGGAAAAGTTTAGAATAGTGGAATGACTTTTAAAACGCATTTTGTTTGCTGATTTTTTTAAAAAATAATTTTGTTTCAATTTGAATTATGTTAAATATTCGTGAAATATCAATTTTTTAACACATCATTTATATACTAGTATAGTTACTATTTGCAAATTGAATGATGAATAAATATGAATGTATGAAAAATGTAATAAACTTGATGAATGGATGATGTTATGTACTTATGTAATAAACACGATGAATGAATTATGTGAATGATGTTATAACTATGATGAATGAATGACATGAATGATGGAATAAATATGATGAAAATAAATTGTTCAAAGCGCTTTACAGCGAGGACCATTGAGTTTGAAGCCTTCAAGTTTGACATGTTATCACTACTTGGATATCAGGTACTCACTAATAGAGTAGAATTTTTATAAGAAAACTAATCTAAATTTTAGCATGTTTTCTTGATTTTGAAACATATGCATAATTGCACATAAACCTTTTTACGCCATTTTAACATTAAGAAAAATTAACTTTTCAGTGATGCAAAGTTTATTCTGTTATACATTGATTTATTTAAATATTTATTTTAATTTATTTCATTTTAAATATTTTGTTAAGAGCAAATAATGAAATACAGGGACGGATAAAGCTGAAAAATAATAGTGTAATAATATTTGGAACTGGAAGTTCGAATATCTCAAGAGTTTTTGAAATATAATACTAATTTTTTCAAATATTAATTTTTTTTGAATTTTAGTTTTGGATTGGAGTTATTAATATCATAAAGAATTCGGAAATCACTTTTTAACTATAGCATCTTCAAATAGCATTAAAACTGTTCTTAAAATTTGTTAGCTGTCCTTGTTTTTATCGTTAATACGTTAAAATACAGTAAATTACATAGTTGTTTTTGATTAATTATTCTTTTTTTGCGTACCATTTATGGTCCATTAAAATGTAACTTCTTTCTAGCGATTAATACACACAACAAAAGACTAAGTGCTTAGCTTTTTGAAGATATATTCCATTCCATTTTCTTACATTTTTACTTTAAAATACCAGAAATTTTAAGATTTAGTTTAATAAAAAAGACCTTAATTTTCAGCTTCAAAAGTTTTCTTCGAACTCAGATGCAGTCTATATAAAATGGAAGTTTATTATTTGAAATAAGAAAATAAAATCGTACGATTCTTAGATCAACAGTTGAATTTTTTATTTCACCAGATAGATCATGAAACCTTAGTTTCATATTTTATCTGTTATCTGAATAACATTTAATTGTTGTAATATGAATACTGTATATTGAATAATGATTTTTCCCGCTTCGATATGTTTTTTTTTTCTAATAAAGGTTTTTTGCAATTTAAAGTTCCTCTATTCATCTATATTTCTTTACATATTTTATCTAATGGTAATGCTTTTCTCTACATATTATAAGATTGCATTATCTAAATATTAAGCTTCAAAATGTTTAACGATATTTGGGAAAGGTTTAACTTTTGCAATAAAAATTTATAGCTGTTTAAGGAAATTTTAGGGAAAGCGGATGCAAGCTCCGTTACGAAATAATTTGGATTAATTGAAGAAAAATGAGATGTTTGAAGATAGATATTTTAAGAAGGTTAGATAACTATATTAAATATCTTAGATATGGATGATGAATTCAGATATTTGAAGAAAAACGATGCTATATTTATGTATGAAAAATGAAATGTACAATGTTTCAATACTACATCTAAAATAATAATCACGAAAAATAGTTCCTTAAAATTATCGTTTAAAGTGAAAGTTAAGACATTTTAATAGAAAACAATTCAAGTTAATATAGAAAACTTTTTATTTGTATATATGATATGTACAGTTTTACAATTGTTATGAAACAAGAAATTCGTGCAAATTTATACATCCGACTTACTTAATCTCTGAGAAAGTAATAAAAGACTTATCGAGACTAAAGAGAATCAGAATAATAAATGCAGTCGTTGGTTTCTGAAGATAACGTGAAAAAATTTCATTTTTTCTTTTTCTTTTTGGGACTTATATTAAGCACAGAATGTCTACATAGTATCTCTTAAGTACGCAAGATAAGAATTAAGCAATTGATGATTTCGAAGACAATATAACACTCAACTTACGATCGTAACAGTTATCGAGTAACATTATCTCGTTGTTAGAACAGACATCTTAAGGAGGAATTAAGTGCTTTAGAAACAAATAAGAAAACAAGGAGCCACGGAAGAATCATCACACCTTAAGGGTAGATCTCTGTTCTTATTTACAAAAATGAACATATATCTTACTACAATCCAAATACCCGAAAGCTTGTAAACTCTATCGAAATTAATGTATTTCAAAGAGCGATTCCTCGATCAAGAGCGAGCAATATTCATTTTTATTTAGTGGTGAAAGTATTATTTTCTGATTAATTTCCTTTCAATATTATTGAAATTTTGTAATAATTCTTCCCTGTTCAGTAAGCGTCTTGGTAAGAAAGACAGTTTTACAGATATTATAAAGGGGGATATTTATCAATGACTCCCAACTTTGGCAAACTGGGAATGAACTTGGCGAATTTGGGGACAAAATAAAGTCTCCAGAATATTCTAGATTCTTGGCGATATCTCTGTTAATTCGATATCCTGTCACAGGAGCTATAAAGGGCTAAAGAAGACGAAGTGAGTTATTGAGTAAAAAAGATAAGAGTCGAATCGAGAGAAGGAATAGTCCAGTGATTTCTCTTTTTGTAGTGTTGATCTCTAGCGAGTTCTCTTCGTGCCTTTCGTGCCATTGCCTTAGTTTACTAAGAATTTGTTGTCTGAGCATTGTCGATTTTTGCTAGTGCTGATTTATGGATGCTTCGTCTGTGTTTGGTTACCTGTGGTTTTTATTTTCGTGTAGAATAAAGCTTCGTTATCTGTTACTGAATTTGTTGGACTTTTCATTATTTATTCTCTGGACGCAGATTTTTCGTAATACAGTTGAGGTTCTGACATCAATGAAGAGGTGAATCTAGTTTTATTATCGTCATTGCACAGGAGGTGAAAGTGATCGTTATGTCAGTGTCATAGGTGCAGTAATATAATAGTGATTATAATTATTATTGAACCACCGAAAGAGAAAATCGACACGATGGGGTATATCCTAGCGATACTACACACAATGTAAATTTGAGAAATTCCATTCGTATTTTCCACATTTACTGCGATACTTTAGGTCCAGAAATCTCTGCTCACTGATGAAAATACTTTTTTTTTCTTTTTTTTTTCATGTGCCGATTCAGCTTATCTTAAGGGTGGAAAAACTCACAATAGGACACAAAGGAACATGTTACATCCAATTTGGAGGGTAAAGAAATATAGATAGTAGTGGTTGCCAGTAATATACAAAATTTAAATGAATTTCACATACTCGCGATAGAATAAAAAGCAGTGACTGAATAAATAATCGAAGCGATTGATCTTTAATTTTTTCTTACATTAATTACACTGTATAGCATGGATGCCTTTGAAAGACAAAGAAAAACATTATCCAGGAGTGACATGAGCGACAAACCCAACAATGAATAATTGATTCAGTCTTTACATATAAGCAGATGTTTTTTAATTGAAATTTTCGATTTATTTACTAAACATATTGTTGTTTTGCGCTTGAAACTGCGGAGTGCGTTCAAATTATTTAGGTAGTTGTCAATTACCAGTTTGATAATTCAGATATATCTCTTCGTTTCTTAGAAAAGTTCAAAGAATCAATAAATATTTCTCTCATAGATCAAAAACGCAGAGCAAAAATCACCTCTTTATTAGCAGTGAAAAGATTTTACAGAAAATGGAAGAGAATATTAATTTATAGAATCTAAATAGTTTTATTAATTATATTGTATAACTCTATTTAAAAGACAGAAAGGAAATTAACCAAGTTTAATTGTAAGTATTATGAACCAATAAGGCTTATAAATCTTACGATTCGACTGAATTAACAATATATTTGATGAAAAAAATATTAGTCAATGATAGAAAAATCTAAAAAAGATTGAAAAGAAAAGAAAGAATCTAAAAAGAAAAAATCTAAAAAAAATCTAATCTAAAAGAAAAAATCTAAAAAGATGACATTGTTCTCGAAATTCGTCATTATTTTTTTTTTTTTATTCTCACTGCAATACTTGAAACTTGATGAAATTATGATTGCATTTGTAGATGTAAACACCTAAATAAAAGTAATAATCCAATTAATATTGATTAACTATGGTTCAGACAGTATTATTTGCTACGAGCTTTTCATAACATTTTTCACAGATGAAATTAAAATTAAATTAGAAATAAATTTTAAATTAAAAATCAATGCAACGTATGCATTTCTTAGTATTTCCGTAATGACTTCACTAGTTGAAGTATCAATATTTTTATTTCTTCTGACACGTAGAAGACAAGACAATGTTTAAATTGAATTGATATGATTTTATTTTTCTTTCTAAGTTCTCAAGGGCACTAAAAAGATTATAAATCCTGCCTTTTAAGATTTAAATTTATTTATGTAATTATTATTTAATAATAAATTCAAAACTACTCACTTCTTTTTCTATCCATAAATTATGCGTAAGTTTTAAGAAATTGCAAATATATTTACAAAGTTGAAATTTTATTTAAAAAATTAGAAATATACTGAATATATATTGAATTATGTTTTTATTTAAATGTGGTTCTTAATTTAAATTCTAGTGTTGTATTTCATTTTCGGCTACAGAAAAACTGCTTCTCTATCCACGTGAATTTACTAATTAATATCTCTGTTTCCTTATCTCGTAAAAATTATAAAATAATATCTATTATTATTCGGTATATTTCTATGTAGGTATTTAAAAGTTCTTCAGAATTTTTTTTATATTATAATTATTTGTCAAATTTATGTGTCGTTCAATTAACAAGTCAGAAAGTAAATCAAAAAATATTCCATAACCCTAGAATGCATGACTTTTTATAAAAATATATGTCTGTTTTGAATAGTTGCATATCACTTAGAAAAATTATTTATTTGTGAAATTAAAAAAATAAAAAATAAATAAAATTGTGCCAAATGTGCCTGAAAAGGTTCTAACGATTTGGGTCAAATTTATATTTAGGTAATGTTTCTTTCTAAATTTATCTATCTAGGTACCTTTCCTGAAAAAAATGCGATTTTACACACACACATGCACACAAAACATTTTTTTATAACTATTAGAGCCTTTTTCTATCTGCTGTCATGTTACCAATGTCATATAGTGCCCTTTCGTAAAATTTTGTGATGCTGGCATTGTTGCAATAGGATAAGCTATCAGTGCTTCGAAATTTTGTGAGAGGCGCTGATGGATGCAAAATGAGGCAAGACTGAAAAGTATTCATATGTAATCACAAGTTATTCGCATCTAAATATTTTCTCTAAAAAAACCGGAGTTTTACAAATAATAATAATAATAAATAAATAAATAAAATAAAATAAACTGTTAAATGAAGCTTGGTTTTCCAGATGTATGTTTATAAACTAAGCAAAATATCAGTGACAGAAATCACATTATAACAATTCTGCAATAAAATAAAAGTCAATAATTTTATCAATATCTTTTTTTACAATGCAAAAAAAAAAAAAAAATGATAGTAGTTTTAAGGATAGAACTATTCATACAATGTCATTTTGGCATTTGTATAAGTTTCCAGTTGAAGTCTAATTAACAGTAATGCTATTGCTATATATATCGGTATTTTTTTTAAAAACCTTTTAAAAAAGACTTCATTGTTGTATTTTAAAATAGTCACGTGCAGCTCATAAATGGAAATAAAAACATGTAGTGGCTACACGATGTAATGTTTAAAAAAATAAAAAAATGACTAATGTCTTAAATTATATTTGAAAGTTTATTGAAAATAATATATATGAATCCAAGATTGATATTTTAGAAAGAATGCTTAAAATTTTTCCTAATATATGCTGAGTTATATTATCACTTAAATATTTTTCTAGTATTTATAGTATAGCATTATATCTCATAGAAAACCTTATGAGAATCCACACCTTTCCTATAGAATGGGCAAATGCGAATGTTCATCAAAATAAGTAGGAACCATTTATTGTACATTCTCACATAATTTACAGCAATGTTTTCTTTCATCATAGAGTACATTTATTACTCGTAAATAATAACATATTTTTATTGCTTATAAATTGTAACGTACATTTATTACTTGCAAATAATAACAGATGTTTATTGCTCGTAAATAATAAAGCTTTCACGTTGAAATTGACAGGAATGAACATTTTATTATGATAATAGTTTTCGAAATGATTTCATTTATTGAAATTTCGTGTAAAATGGGATGGAAAACTCTTCAAGACAAAGACTAAAAAGATGAAAATTTGGAAATTGTATGTGCAAATCTGAAATCAGTGATTTTTTGATAGCATTATTTCCAAAAAAAAAGTAAAATTTTGAATAGCCAATCGCTTTTCTTACAATTTTGCATGATATGTATTGAAAATAAAACATAGGGGGGAGGGGCTTTAAGAAGAATGAAATTTATCGATAGAAAAATTCTAACTGTAAATTTAATAAGTTCAAAATTGCAAAATTCATTGAAGCAAAATTAATTTGTAAATTGCATTTGCTCCACTCTATTTTGTAAAAGGAAGAACAGTTAAAGAAAAAAAGTTAAAAAATATTATTGAAAAACGATTGCAAATAACAGATGGAACTTATTTGAGAGAACAACAAAATGGAACTGAACATTAATTTAAAAAAGCTATGCAACTATAAACGCAACGTTGTATTAATTTTACAAAATGGGATAGTATTTTCACTTTTAAAACTAAGCTGTTTTTTTAGTACCTAGTGCTGTGTTATGATTATCTTAATTTTTGGCGAACATGAAATTTTTACAAAAGATTTTATAATATTCGCAAATTTTTTAGATACTTTGTAGAAGTTAAGATATACTATAGATGTCATTTTAAACATTTGTTGAAGTTTACGAAATGGATCGGAATAAAGAATATTCAGAATTCTGCCAGATAGTTTAAAAGTTAGATTTATGTTCTTTAAAAGAGATAAAAAGTCATATATGAATAAATAATAATACTGCTATTTCAAACTGAAACTGAACGTTAAAGAAATGGGCTGTATAAAATGATCTATTTGTTCACATTGAATAAAAAATTTTATTATCAATCTTTCATATTTTTTTCAGACAAATCGAATATTGAATAAAATAATGTATCTTTCCTTCTGTTCGTCAAGAAGTTAATAATGAGAATGCTTAAATTAAAGGGAATAAAAATGAAAGGAATTACAAAGCGTGGATTGAAAAATAGTTGATCATTTAAAAAGCTAAGTTCGATACATATATGTTACATTTAATGCGATTAATCGGTTATTATTGATAATAATAGGACTAATCGAAAGTGATTAATCGATTTATAGCAATGGCAGATTATTATTAATTGCTAGACGATTTATCCGTTTAGAAGCTCTGTTAATCTGTTAACCCTTATCGTGGCAAAACTGCTTTTTTGTAGAAAAGCAAAAAAAAAAAAAAAAAAAAAAAAAAAAAAATGTATATAGGTAGCTTATTTTATATTTTATATATATATTTTTTATATTTTTATATTTTATATATATATATATTTATATTTTATATATATTTTTATTTTAGAGTGGTAGTATATTTTTATAAGGTTGTATGTATGGTATACTATACAAAATGAACATAAGGGTTAATGATGTCTCAGATATAACTGTCACAGATTAACTAATGAAAAATATAAAAGAAAAATCCCATGCACATCGACAAACTGCTTTAAGAATTAAACAAATATATTTGTAGTACATTCTAGATGCAAATATATAGAAATGTTGAAAGCTTTGTTTTCTTATAGTGGGATCTTCTTTATTCATAGTGTTACCGAATCTTAAATCAAAAATAACCTCAGAAATCGGTTGAAACATTTAATGATCCACTAACAGAAACAAAAATGGAATGCCAAATATGAAATCAAATTAATGTTAAAAGATAATGTTAGCAATAATTTCCAAATGAAATGGAAGCCACATAATTATAAATTTTTTAACTAATAAATTTGTTATTAATTATAATCCATATAAATATAAAGTATTTAGACCTCAGCTCATTAAACTTTGCTACAATCCAGCAAAAATAGTTAATAAAATATGAAATTTAGGATCTTATAAGTAACTCTTATCCATGCTTATTCTTCGAACACTGACAAATCAGACAAAGCTTAAAAAACTGTTTCAGCTGCTAGGCGCCAAAATAAATGTTATATTTTCGCATTTGATAATGACGCAGAACTAAAAGGCAAGGATATTTTAAACTCCTTTCAGACCTACAGAAGATGATACATGATCATATATACTGATTACCGGTTATTAATACTGTTACAAAACTTTTTCTACAACAAAATACCGTCGATCAATCATAATAGCGTAAAGCATTTAAGCGTTAATTCAGCAGCTTGCTTGCTTGCTCTCTAATCCTCTCCCAAAAATATATTATTTGTCGGCTACTCCGACTCTCACACACGACTTCTGACGATCCACACAACTTCAATGCAGCTTCAGAGTGCCCGTCTTTTATAGTTCCGGGAGGCGGGGCTAGAATCTTCAGACCAATCACGGCGTATCTGTGTGTATCTCTGTTCCTACTGGATGGATCGTGAAACTTCTCGAACTTTCCAGTATGATCCATTTAGTCGCCAAACTCGCCAAATTGGTCGCCAAGTCGCCAAATTGGTCGCCAAGTCGCCAAATGGCCGCCAAGCTCTCAGGTCATTGACAGGACAGATCTTACAAAGGTTTTAACTGTTTTTCCCAGGATGATACTATTCGTGACGAGTAGCAAAATTAGAGATTTGTAACAATACGAACCAATTAATAACAGATTGACAGTCACATTTATAAAAGTTGCATGTAATGGACAAGCATATATTGAGAAGATTATTGTGTATCTGAGTGATAATTAATAGCATCAATTGCGCAAATAATTTATTTATAATAAATATGAAACCTTTCTTAGAAAATGTATATTTTTATTTTCGACCATCAGTTTTATCATTCAACGTTCTTCTGAGAAAGACCATAATTGCATTAAGAATGGTACTTGAATTTTCAGACTTATTAATTTATAGTTCTAAAGTCAACTTATGTGTTTGACTTTAGAACTATAAATTTTATTCAAAGTGAAAAACAGATACCATAATTTCGAAAAGGAAAACATTCTATGAAAATTGTATGTTAGAACTATTTTTCTGCTTTTTGCTATTCTTTACTTACTATTCTATTCAAAGATAAAAATATTTGGAGAGGAAAAAAATACGTTTCCACGCGATCCTTGACAAACGGCTCTTTGAAGTAAATCTATCTTCATCCTTAGATTCAATATTTTGGAATCCTTTCAATGAATAAGAAAGCAGCTTTTCCTTCAAGAAAGATAGTATTTTTTAAAAGATTTATAAGCCTGTTGCTTCTGTGTGGCTTGTTATTTGATTCAACCTATTTCTCTATAAGATATATGCCACAAAAGCCTCATGCAAAGATATTTCACTTTATTTAATTAAAATTATCCATTTTAAAAGCAATCAATATTGGTAGCTGGAATTTTTAAGAAGAAAGTTTTTTATTGTTATCAATCAAAACTTATTTATCCTATAAATACGCATGAAAATGATTCTTTTAAAAAATAATGATAATTGATTCATAAAAAAATCTCTTCTAAAAGGCCATAGACAAACTACATTGATAAACATTTCTTCAAAAATGTAACATGAACATTATATTTTTAAAATAAACATTTTCACAAAAACGAAAACATTTCTGTTCGTGATAATCTGAAAAGATCCAGTAGTGTTTCAGAACTGTTCATTAAGATGCACTGACCATACCTAAATAAAAAAATATCTGAAGACTATTTATCTAGTGGTATTCAGAATCAAAAGATTTTTCTAGCTAAATCATTTTCAACACGTTGTCTTAAAAGTCAAATAGTAAAGCTTTACTAGTGTGACTTTTGCATTGCCTATTATTTTTCAAGATATCTGAAACTATCCATTATTATCCCACAGTTTTTAAAAATAACTTAAAATGATGAGTATAAGAAGTTAAAATAGATCATAGATTGTGATATTAGTTAATGATTTTATCACTTAACTTTTAAATTTTATTTTACGGTCGTTAAAAATTATTAATTGTCAGAGTTTTGGAAGAAATTGTGATACATAAAATTTCAATCATGTAAAAGTGTCAGAAAATTATTGGTGAAAAGAAACAAATCGTGAATGATACTTCTTTTATGAATTCTTTCGTCCTCTGAACTTGAAGTGATCAAAACGCCATTCCGTTAAAATCCAATACTATTTCGTAAAATATTGATATGATCATATCGATTAGATCAGTAAACCCGAAGATGCTGTCTTGTGAAAATATCTCTGCTGAGAAGACGCTATATTTAAGAAGACTGAATGTACAATTAAATAAATTTTATGCAGTGTATAGAGGAAAATATAAATAAATAAATACTAGCAACTAGCATAATAAATAAATACTGCAATTGCTCAGCAACTGAATTTAGACTAATTGCATGGTAATTTTTAAACTGGTGTCATTGAAAAGATAACATCTTTTATTTCAACATGGTGTTGGTAATCTATTTTATCCTATTATATTTTCGCAGTTATGGTGGAAAAACTAAAAAATTCATCTAACTTTTCACCAATTAAAATTCTATTTAAAGTGTTCAAAGTGCACATTTCCATCCTCCAAAATATATCTCTATAACACCTCCATGCACACAGAGAGAGAGAAAGAGAGAGGGAGAGAAAGAAACAGAGAAATACACACAAAGAGAGAGGGATAGAGAGCGATCAGACACATATACACACACAGAGTGGGAGGAATAGAGATAGAGTGACAGCCACACAGACACATACAGTGGAAGAGAGAGAGAGAAAGATAGAGAGAGAGACTAACTCACACCCACACATATACAGAGAAAGGAAGAGATATAGATAGATAGATAGAGAGAGAGAGAGATTAAATAAAAGCAACGGCATATCTAGATTACATCATGTCTCTTTCCTTTAAATCATTTCAAGTCTTTTCATAGATTATAAGAATTCATTCTGAGAAACTCTTATTTCCTTGATAGTAAATTTTTGACATATTAAGAAAGAACAAATATTTATAAAACTTCTTTACCTTATTATGGAAATTAGACCAATAAATTATACGCTCAGTCGCCAAATTTTTCTCGACGAAAAGTGAGAAAAAGTGGCTTCCGTCTCCCATCACTTACTGTCAAAGAATCCCAATTTACTCGTAAAAAATATATGTATCTAGGACAAACATTCACTATTCTTCAAGTTATTACATCAATTTGAGTTTAAAAGTTGCTTAATTAGCAAACTACGATCCTTGAATAAGACAAATATATGTAAACCTACTCCACACCCTGCAGAAGTGGAAACTTTATTGGTTTATTTCTCCTACTGCGTGCTATTCTTACTAAATAAAATGTGTTTCATTAACAACTCTTTCACTCCTCCAAAGAAATCACCATTAATCATTCTGTTTGATACTTCACACGAAAAGTCAATTAATCAATTCCAATCACGTATTCTGCCACTTATGGGGTTATTTATATTTCGTGCCACGTACACTTAAACAAATACGGAATAAATCTTTATTTATAAAGCAAGAAAAAGGAAACTTTTCTTCAGTCGTACAGCGCATATGTAGAAGTTTTTACAGAGAGAAAAATACATCTTGATTTTTTTTATTTTTATTTTGGGTGTGGCTGGCAAAGTTTTCCGCGTATATTTTTATATGCTATATTTGATCTTACTTCTTTTTGCTTTAAAGAAACAGATGATTATCATTGAGAAGTTAGACATAAGTTAAGTTTGAATTAGACTGTTTGTGAAACCTCTTATGTATGAAATAAAACTGTGGCAAGAAATGTAATTTATTTATTCCTTTGGATATATTAAATATTAAATTTTGTGTATTATGTGACAAAAAATGTGAAAAATGAATGTTATTTCATGCCAAAATAATATCCTTAGAATTTTTTTAAACAAATAAATTAGAAATTTCTATGTAATTACAAATATGTATTTTAGATTAAAATATAAAGAGTGTTCAAAAACAAACGCAACATTTCAATTTGTCATCATTCATGCAGAAAAGTGTTGGAAATTCTATTAAAAAACCATTTAACAGTTGATAGTTTAGAGTAAGTAAAAATGGAGCATTAGACGATAGAACAACATATTAACGCAAGATTTGAATTAAATAAAAAAAACAGTTTTTTCCCTTTAAATTGTTATATTTTTATTGAATCATAAAGTACAAGGATAGGGTTATGTATGGAATAACACATAAGACAAATGGGCCTCAATGGCTTTGCTGGGACATACGCACTCTTTTGCTGAAAATTTCTATGAACATTTTGCATAAATGCGGCTGTATTCTGTTGATTCAGCGTTGAATTTCTTCCTTCAATGCAAGCGTAATAGTGGGATTGTTGGCATAGACCTTTGACATCAAATAACGAAATATATATCATCATATATAGAAATCCAATAATTAGTCTATTCTCAAAATTTCGAACTATGGCTGCCAGAATTTTTAATATTTTTGAAATATTGTTCAATGAAAACAAGTTTTTTTATAATGTAACATTTCATAAGCTTCTTTTAATGGGGTTGCCAACACTTTAATGCACGAATGGTGGCAAATTCACATCTTGCGTTAATTTTTGGATACTTTTGATATTTTAGCAATATCTTGCAAACATAATTAAATAATAAATAATTCTTTTTTTATGAATAAGAATTATAAAAATTTAAGTAATTTTCTTGATTAAAACTTGTAAAAATATTGACAAAGAGAAAATAACAACAGCATTCAAAAAAAAAAAAAAGAAAGAAAAAGAAGAAGAAAATATAATAACAGTAATTTAGTTAAGCATTTTGCGCATGAAACAAGCGTTTAAAATTAATATATTAATTAGCAAATTATTTAACAGATTATCGAAACAAATTATGGAATATTGTTTTGGCCCTTTGGAATATTGTTTAACCCTTAACTGGGGAGATGCGGTGTGTCAGACTGCTAATGATGGACTTTCGGTCACCACTATTCTATTTTTAGCTCAATCGAATGAATTGACCCAATAGCTTGCTTTTATGTGACCTTCATTCATTACACGTGCACTTTTTCAACCTGTTTCATCGGATGCTTTTTGTAAATAATTCAGCTATTTCTTTGCATGACGTCTGTAAGACCGCAGCCCCCTTTTAGTGTTCCAGTATTAAACAAGGCTTAGCAGATGGCGCTAAAAATTGGCCCACGAAATATCATCCAACCTACTGATCTTCGTTATGAAGCAGAGCTCTAGAGACTAATAAATGAAGCAGAGCTCTAGAGACTAATAAATGAAGCAGAAAGGAATTTTAATGATGAGGATAATTGTACAGAAAATTTGTTCTATGAAAGTTTGCATTCGACTGATTCTGATATGTAGGTTAAAATATAATTAATTTTTCTAGTGATAATGTATTTTGAAAAATTTCTAAAATATATCAATATACCAAGAGAAATATTTACAGAATTTATAGGCTGATCTTTATACTAGAATCTAACCTGTATGTTTAAAATACTCTAGAAAACCGATGATGCTAATAAAAGAAGGTCAAGTTTTACCCATTGTCATTTTTTTTTATTTTTCATATAATTGTTGAATTTTCCATTATATTGTTTTCTATATGCCTTAGCACACTGGAAAAATAAATTTGATTTAAAAATAATAAGTGATATGTCTTTTCAAGAATATTATTTGTTGCAACATGTAATTTGAGAAGAAAAGGCATGTTCAAACTCAATTACTTTTTTCAATGATAATATATTTTGAAAAATTTCTAAAACATGTTTATATATCAAGAAAAATATCTGTAGAATATATTGGCAGATTTTCATACTAATATTTTCATTAGAAAATTAAATTTGAGAATAAAGAAAATGCGGTCTCCTAGACCGCACTCCCCAGTTAAGTCCTAAATTGTTATCTCCTCAGTTAAAGGTTAATACAGAATACAAATTTTATTTCCTCTGCAATTGAATCAGACAAGTTGTTTAGAAGATTTTAAAGAATCTGATCCTTTTTAACAAAAATTTCTCCGCGTCATATGTCAGCGCTAAAATAAATACTGAAAAGTAGAATCTAATAATGAAAAGGATAATAGAATCTTGAATCCAAATATTCTGTTACTTACAATAAACGCAAGATGTAAAATATGTTATGTAAACTACGAAATGAATTCATGCAATTGTTGCATGTTTCTTAAAATGATTGCCATTGCCCTGTTAGGAGAATTATCTTAATATTCGCCTGTTGTATTAAAAATATTTTAAATGTATTACTTGAAAGCTTTTCTTAGCAAAACGATTAAATTTTGAGGCTGGATGTCCAATTAAATTTAAAGATAAGAAAACGTCCATTTTTTATGTATTTTTCCTTCTTCCCTCGGTTTGTAACAATGGTGGTTCCATATATTTAACACTCTTCGCCGATGGCGGAACATTTTTTTCTTAAGGAGATAAAGACGCATGAATTGATTGTAATGCCGGCGTCCTGGTTTAGGGATAGCGCGTCTTCCTGATGATCTAGGCGTCCCGGGTTCCAGCCCCGGTTCGGGCATGGTTATTCTTCTTCTGTGCTCTATCTGTGAGATGTGTGAATGTGGCCCCCTGTAAAAAGGAATTGTGCAAGCGAATGTGACGCATGAAGTAGCTAAGTCGTACTCTTGACCCTAGTTGGCGTTACTGGAAAAACAAGAGACGCTCACTCGGCTTAAATCACTGACAGATAACTGTCAGCGGGCTTGTAAAGTGCCATAAGTCACAGCACAACAACAATCGATTGTAATGGGGTCCACTTTTTTTAAACCATAAAACCTACATTTTTATTTATGGTGAATCGGTCATTCAGTGAATGAGGGATATTCGCTAGAATAAGTGTTTCTATTTTGGAAAATAAACCAATGAGAGCAATAAATCACATTCCAAGTATTATATTTTCATATTTCCTCTATTTTATCAATTACCATCAATAAATGCAGGTTTACTACATTAAAATATGTGTATTTAGCACAAAATAGTCCCATAAAATCTATACTTTGAAAGCAGTATTATAACAGTTTGGATTTATAAGTACCATGTTAGCGATTTATGATTATCAGTGAATGCCAGTTTAACACATTAAAAATATGTGTATTTAGCACAAAATGGTTCAATAGCATCTTTCAAGAAATACTGTAAGAAGTTGGATTAAAAGTGTGGATTTTAAAGGAAAAGTTTACTGCATTAAAATATATGTATTTGGTATAAAATGGTTCTACGCATGTATATTTTGTAAGCAACATTCCAACAATCTGGGTTTAAAAGCACTAAGATAACCAATCTGGGATTCATGGATAGGGCATATATATGCAAAATTAATTCCTATACATTATTTTGTATTTTTCCTACTCCGTGCTATTCTTGCTAAATAAAATCTCTCAGTCAAATGTATCGCCATTAATCATGTTCTAGAATGTCTCACAAGAAGAATCAATTAATCAATTCTAATCACGTAGGTGGTCCCTGAGAAATGTGTTTGTAGTTCGATCTACGTATGCTTGACCAAATATAGAATAAACTCTTGTTTATAAAGCTAAAAATAGAAACTTCTCTACAGCGATAGGTTCAGAGACGAAGTATCCATAATTGATGTGGCAAGTCCTGACATTTGGGACCCGGAGGCAACAAGCTCAGTAATTCGAAGTTATATTTTAGTTCTATATCTGTGGCTCAAGTTATTCTTAATAAATTAAAGAGGCAACTTTTGTTGAAAAGTTGGAGGAGTGAGTTGTTTTTTTAAATTAATATTTTTTAATAGAAAGTAAAAATTTTGTAAAATTAATTTTAATAAATTTAACATAAATTGCTCAATTTACTTTGTATTTTGATTCAAGATTAAAATACAATTTGTGATAAATAGAATGTTATTTTATATTCGGATTTAATAGTGCTTGTTTCCCCGAATGAAAATGTATAATATATAACAAAGAATACAAATAAAACTCAATTTTTTATATTATATTTTAGAAAATATATTACGAACAGAACGAATTAAATGAAAACTCTAAATTAAACCACGAAGAAAATACGACCATTAACACAAAATAAAAATATTAGGAAGATAAAATTTCACCCTGAACATACTTCATGATTTTTATGATATACGTTTCAGCAACTGATCGTGCAGATAATGACAACTTGTATATGATTTTCTGCTTTATTTAATATCAGTCCAAACACTGCTCAAGTTGCTACATGAAAACTACGTAAAACTATCGTGTATGAATAACAATAACAAGTATAAATTTATTGCGATGTACTATAGAATGCAAGCCGCAGACGACATATGTTGAATTTTGTTTAAGATTTCAATACACGGAGATGTAATAAATTGCAAATATATTTCTGAAAATGAAAAATTTGGAAACTTATTAAAGTGATGCGAGATACTTTTTAAAGGTGCCTAAAATTTTAAATATGATTTTTGAATTCACTAATTGCACCATACTTTTGCTTGAGTAAGAGGAAGTTGATGAGAATATATAGATTTTTATTTTCTTTTTAAGGAAGTGGAAGTGCCAAGTCCTGTAAAAGCAAAATAGACTTTATATACAATATAGCCGTGAATGCATACTTAAGTTTAGCTGAGACATGCTCTATCTATCTATCATGCTATTTGTGACAATTTTCATTATTAGCAAAATATATTTACAATATTTACCCTATTTTTAATATTCTAGATGTCGATATTGTCATAAAGATATTGTGAGAATGTAGTCGCGCAGTTTGAGCTAATAGAACAAGCTTAATCATAAAACTTTGATTCAAATAATCCTTGATTCAAGATTAATTAAGAAACCTTGATTCAAGTAATCTTTGATTCAAGATTAATCATAATAACTTTATTCAAATTGAATCAAGGAATATCTTAAAAATCAAAATATATCTTGATTCAATTTGAAGGGTATATCAGATAGAAGTAGTTAATCAACTATATAGTTTATCGAAAATGTAGTTTATCTAAAATATTTTCAAAAGGAATTTCAGATTTTATTAAAATATCTTCAAAAGGAATATTATTGTTGTGTTAATGTAAACAGAAAAAACATTAAATATTCTGACATTTTTAATTTTTCCACATAAAAAATTAAATAATTTGTTTTTACCAAGATAATATATTCAAAAGAAAAATCAAACCATTTTGTTAGGTTTTCATTGATTCGTTTTTTTTCCTGGTTGAATAGAAGACATTAAAGAAATTTAATATTTCGAATTCCTGCACTATTTGAGGAATTTCTAGATTTAATAACAGTTTCACTGAAAGACAGTCGATGGTCCACAACGTTTCCTTTCAGCGCTTTCCTCTGAAAGTCGTTAAACTTGATTTGCCGAGGAAATGCTCTTTCCCTAACAAGTTGAGCGTCTCTGGAGATATTTCAAACACAGAAAATGCGAATCAAGTTTCTCTTGCTTTATTTCATCGAGATGCTTGCGATTTGTTGTATTAACTTTTTGAAATTACTAAAGTTTCTGAGTCACAAGTTGAAATTTCGCAGACATTCTACAGTTTCACAATGCTTGATTTTGGAGACGTATTTTTCTTTCACTTATTTGTTGTCTCCTACATCTGTTCTCATTCCATCAATTATTAATTTTAATTAAATTTTTCAAACATCTGAGTAATTTCATGTGATGAAACAATGCTGCCTGTTTTCCTTTATTTCGGGGAATGAGGGAATAATTTATTAACTTGACTATATTATTTCTATATAGGAAGAATTTACATGCAGATTGGATAAATAATTCCATTTAGGAATTATTGGATTCAAAAGGGTATGCTAAAGATACAATAATGTAGCACTATTCTTTTTTAATACTAATAACGCGAATACCATTTTACATACTTTAGTTTTTCTTCGCTCATTTAATTCTTCTAAAAACTGATTTTTTGTAACGTGCTGTTGATGAAAATGTATTATTTTAATACTTTCAAGACTTATACATCAGTTAGTTTAGACATTCCTTAAATTTTCTTTTAATACTAGTGGCGCCTTTTGAAAATGAATTTCAGAATGATTATATAATACTTTTAAAAAGGATCTAGTAAAAACATTTTAAAGATTGCCTTTATTTAAATAATGGTTAGTATTTAATCAAACATAAATAAAAGTAAGTTTGTGTTATTTTCCTTTATTCGTTAGTTATAATAGGGTTATAATTATATTTATGACTGTCACTAGTTTTAAAATTTCTTTCTGTTCTTTATAAAATTATAATTTTTACTCATATTTATGTCAACAATCTAGTAAATAAATAATTCAGGTTAACTGTGACTATAAACCGTATGACAAAAAATACCGGAGCTAATAAAATGACTGGTAATTAAAAGTCTTACTAGCAATTAATAAAACCCCAAATTAAGTATTCAAGATTATCAAAATATTCATGAAATATACATATTTTAGTACAACTCAATGATTACTGTTTGCTTGAGTCTGCATATATACTTCTTTATTTACATAGATAATATATTAAATGCAAAAAAAGCACTTTCTGATACAGAAAAATAGATTCGAAACGTTCTAGCATATTCTTTTTAAAAAAATGCTTTACTACCGCCTATTTAAACTGGTGTTAAAGTTGAAATGTCCTCTCTCTAGGGTGCTATAGAAATTTGATGAAGTAGAGTGAGGTCTGAATGCGATTCCATATTACGAGATTCGTCCGAAAAGCCCACGTGTTGCTTCAAAATGGGAGAATAATATAACTGAGCTGCTATTTTAATAAACAAATATGTCAAGAAATTACATTTAATTGCATAAATCTAGAACACAAAATAATTCATCATTATTATTACATTATCATAACGTATATTAAAATCATAACGTACAATGTAATTATCATAACGTATATTAATATCATAACGTACAATGTAATTATCATAACGTATATTAAAATCATAACGTACAATGTAATTATCATAACGTATATTAATATCATAACGTACAATGTAATTATCATAACGTATATTAATATCATAACGTATAACCTAACGGATATACAATATACGTATCATAAGGTATATAATATATTACGTCTTCATCTTATTTTTATACTACGAATATGTAATACTGCTTCCTTTGGCAGTCAGTCTCAAAATTAGAAAGATAGTTTTATAAATAAACTAGCTGGTATCCGGCGCGTTGCTGTCATAGAAGAAATAAATTTGGAAATATCGTTTGAAATTTAAAATAGTTGTCTTGTTTAATTAGAAATGATAGAAAGAATGATATTTACTTTCTATGTTTTCTATTTATTTCTATTATTTGGCAATGAATACATTCATTGAAATTTAATGATATATAAAGAAGTACAAATAATATTTAATCTATTTTTTGACATTATTATTCAAATTCTTTAGTTAATCAATATTTTGTTTTTGATTTTTACTCCTTCTTCGGCAAAAGCAAATATATTTTTTCGATGTCCGACTCGCATACAACTGGCCATGTTCAATCCACATGTGTCCTGTGGATGGTCATCGAGAAGGCGTCAAATGAGGAACTGCAGTCGTTTGAAAAAAAAAAGGCATGTCGGTGGGAATAATGGGAATGCGTGGAATGAGCACATCTTTTCCAATCGACTTTCTGCCAAGAATAGTCGCATCGCTTCCTGCCGAAATAGTGATTTTTTGATTGTGATGCGCATGATCAGGTAGCATATAAACACTGTTTTTCGATTCTTTTCACATGCTGATCTTGAGATTCTGAAGCACGTGAATTTGCAATTCTTAAATGATTTGCTATATTCCTCGCTTGTCGTTCCTCGTTTGTTTGATAAGCTAGAATTGGCTTATTTCTACGTGTTGTGCTGGTAGATCTATTAAGTGATGAACATTTGGGGACATATTTTTTGTCGAAGCGATCAACACGATGCATGCTTGTATAAACGAATTATCGTTAGGCGATTCACTGTATAAATAGAAAAATTACTGTTTGCACTGGAAAATTTCCATTATATATAGCTTAACTTGATTCTCATCGATAATAATAATTCTATTTTATATGTGTGGGATAAACTCTCAATAACATGTGTGATCTACCGCAGACAAAGTATTGTGCACGCTGAATGACAACATCCTGTGTAAATGACTATTCATTAAGAAGAAAAAGATTAACGCTTGCACTAAATATTTTCAATTTCATTTCGATCACATTGATTGTCATCAATTATAATAAATTTAATTTGTTTGAAATATGTGCGATTAACTCCGAATGACATGTGCATGTGTCGTTTGCCGTTTATTATTTATGTTTTGTCAGTTTTAAAATATAACCTTCACGCAGGTGCAAGCAATAAGCTCATCAAGTTTCATCGCAATCAGTTGGACGGTGCGGCAGCGCATAAGGCACGAACAAACAAAAATTCATTTTTATATATTAGATATGATGACTATACTCTGTCTATAACCATGACGGAGGGGCACGCGAGGACTTGACCAAGGTCCATCGCAATCGGTTGAACGGGGCGGAAGCGCATAAAGTGCGAACAAACAAAAATCCATTTTTATATATTAGATTAATGGATGTCAGATCGATGAATCTTGACCTTTGCGACAAACTTGATAACTGTTTGTCAACAGTTATAAAGGTTCTAGATAATGCAAGAATTATGGCGATACCTTTAATAGTACTCTAGGTCTACCAATTCTTCTAAAAGGTACTATGCCCTCTCATAGAATTAATTAAAAGGCAGGAAGGATTTTAGGAAACCAACATTGTAAATTCTTTCTGGTACGAGAAATTGTTGCACAATATTGTAAATTGTAGCACAATATTATTACTTCTCTCTCATTTTTTGAAAGAGCTCTGTAGCTGCCTTATGGACTTTATTGTGCTTTTGTCTTTATGTGCGTGATTTTTGAAAATATTTTTTATAAATTTCTGCAGGTGGCTCACACATTTGGACAGTGTTTTTTTCTTCGTTTGTGCTTTGTATTTTTCATGGTATAATGTATCGTAATTTCTTTTACTGAACTTGTTAGATTACTTTCACTGTAACTCGCACGACAATATCTGTATATTTATTAACTTTCCGCTTCAACATTTCTCAAGAAGTTTGGAAGGGAATTTGTTTACAAGAACCCTTCAACTTTATTCTTATGCGTGTACAAAGGGAAACGTTTGATTATTGACAAAAGAGACGACTAAAAAAAAAGAAAGAAAGAAAGAAAGAAAGGAAGAATTACATGGATAATTCGTGCTCTATTCAAATTATTCTTGATTAACAAACAAGGAGTATAAATAGATAAACAGATGAAAACAGATTCATTTTATTACATTAAGTGAAAATAGTAAATAAAACTTTTTTCTAAGATTAAGAATAACTAATTTACAGTTAGTCGTTTCTTCCAACTCCTTACTGTAATTTTAGCACTAATTTTAACATAGTTCTTTTATAACGAACAATTTAAGCGACATTCCCCCAAAAGAATTTCACAATATCTGAAAAGCAAAAAAATTATAAACTTTCGTTTGTCATTAAGAAGCTCATGAGGCTGACACATTGATAATCCAGGTACAGTTGTGAACAAACAAAAAGATAAAATAGAAAATTCCACGTTATTGCATTCATCGAGGAGATAAGATGATTCTAGCTCTCTTCTAATTAGATGAACTCAGAGTTACAGTAATTTTCTGCTACTCGTTTCTTTTGGAGTTATCATCTCAGCCTTTAGCAACAAGTTTAATGGAGTTCTTTTATTTTTCAGCTTGTTTATGCGCATTGTTCATGTGGGAATTTCCGAATTCCTAGTAAAAGAAAAAAGAAAAAAATCCAGGGGAAAAGAAAGTTTAGTGCTTGTATTATTGTTGTTTGATTGCTTTCGTCTTGGGCATTCTTTCTTTTACGTTTTCTGCAAATTCGAGGAGCCTACTGGAGATTCCCACGCTGTCACGGTAAATAATGGCTTTCAGGGAATAAGCATTGTGTTTATGCAGTTCAGAAAACGTAACAGCTTTCAACTTTTATGGTCCATTTTGGATGTTGAGCATGCGTGTTGGGACTTTCATTTTGGGTTGATGGTAGTTACATTTATTTGAAAAATAACATCGTATAGGCTAAATTGCAGAGATATGTGGCAGAAAATAAGAATGTTTTATTTACCTGTAATTTTCATCTCTATATAGATAAATATAAAATATAAAAATGCTATAAATTGTAGAGACTCAGAGAGAAAAACCATTCGCAATAAATTGATTCGAATGACTGCCATTTTTTTCTAAAAAAAAAAGCAATCAATCAAAAAATATCTAATACCAATAAAAATGAATGAGTGTGTCTGTATGTTTTTTTTTTTTTTTTTTTTAGTTCTAAATGTCAGGCCGTTTGACCAACGGTTTCAAATTTTCACATACATACCTTAGAGGGTCTAAATATGAACGTTGCTGGATTTTTGAAATTTTAGTTAATTAAAAATTAAGGCGAATTTCAGCATTTTTCCACAATAATACCCGAAAATATTACTGCACGAAAATAAACTTTACACTGCTTCAAAATTTAAAAAAATTGCACTTTTAATGATCCTAATTTAATGATAGTATAAAATTTTCCTAATTTGTAATTTAATATATATATATATATATATATATATATATATATATATATATATATATATTGTTGCCTTATTTTCAACAGTAGATTAAATTGTTGTTCAGCAATTCAAATCAATTTCTTTGTTTTATGAAAAATTTAAATAAAGGACTCTATTTATTGTTGAAAGCTAAGGCAAAAAGGATTCTGTTTAATATCTGTATAGTTTATCTGTACTCGTAATAAAGATGAATGTTCATGTGTATGCTGACATTTCACAGACCATACCATTTGATCTACCACTAACAAATTTGTGCATACATACCTTGTAAGGTGAGAATGTGCACTTCGGAGCAATGTTTTGATTAGTATTTTAGTTAATTAAAAATAATATGAATTTTTAAGTTTTTCCGCTATAATTTTCGAAAATATTATTGCAGAAAAATACATTTTATACTATTTCAAAATTTAAAAATTGGCTTTTTAAAATTACAGATTTAATAATCGTGCGAATATTTACTGAATTTTCACAATGTTTTAAATACTTTTTTCTTCATCTCTAACCGTAGATTACATTACTGCCTTCAAATTCAAAGCATTTTTATGGTGTCCTAAGTATTTAATCGTGGGATTTTCTTCCATAGTTGAAAGCTAAGGAAGAAGAATTCCATTTAATATCTGTGCAGTGTATAAGACAAATATAAAAAAAGATTACAAGCTTAAGAAAACAAATGAACATTATGTTTTTCATAGTGCTATGATATCACGTCACTAGGAAGGTTTATGAGCATTATAAACCAAAAATAAAACTAAGATAATAACTATAACGATAATAAAATAAAAATATAACTAATAAAACTAATAATAATAATAGTAATAATAATTAATAAAACGATTTTAATATTAGAAAATTTGGCAATATCATGGATATGAAGTTATATATAAACGATTTATCTGAAATCAAACATATCTGATATTCCCAGCGCAATAGCTGGTCACCTAAGCCGACTCAAAAGAGGCACAGAAAGTGAATCTGTTATATCGCGATAGTTTGAACAGAGATGAACCGGCCATTGCATGTTTAATAGAACTATGATGTCATGGATTAAATCTTCTTTTGGAAAATGCATGTGCCCAATAAACAGGGCAATGCCTAAGGTAAATAACGCAGTTTTAATGTCTGACCGTTTATTGGAGTAATAACAACGTGAAACTATAATAAAGCGATTTGAACTGAAATTAAATATAACATATAACCCTTATGAACTAGTTGTTAGCTAATGGCAGCTAATTAATAATACAGAGGATAGGAATTTATTGAAAAAGGTATTTTTCTAAATTTTTCTGTAAATTACCTAAAATTTTGGTTCTCGTTGCAGACATTTTCTTTTTTCAATTGGATAACTGCAAATAAAATAATAAAACCATGTATGAAAACAATTCATATATACTACTATATTATAATAATATATGCATAAAACTATTATTATTATTAGCATTGCCGTATATGTTTTTTATTTAGTTAGATGTCTGGAATACTTTTTTCCTTTTTCTCCTTCCTCTGCATAATTAATGGAAATTGATTTTTTTTTCTTGTACTTCCTTAGTGTTCTGCTCAGTATATCAAATTATGTATGCAATTTCGTATGCAGTTTTTATATTTCCTTTTAGTAATTTTTGTTTTAGGACTATTCATTTCCTCGTGATTTTTTGTTGTTGTTGTTGAATGACCTACTTCTAGATGTTAACACGTTGGCTATTACACAGTAAAAACACCAGTTTGAATATCAGCCAGATATTTTTTTTTCTACTGAGGGGCTACATTCAGGGATTTTCTTTTCTGTTATTCTTTTTTCATTTCATTTTTCTAGTGTGTATATATGAACACACTGGATATTATGTTGAGAGAGCAGTAGGAATCCAAAAAAGATAAAACAGTAATTCATTACTTATATATCTCTTCTGATATTGTAGATGATTAAGTGTGTATGTGCTTTCGCTTTACAGACTAAACCGTTTGACCTACAAATGTTAAATTTGGTAAGGTAGAAATGTGCTCTTCGAAGGGATTTTTTCATTAGAATTTTCATTAATTAAAAATTAAGCTAAAGTTTGGCTTTTTCGTGATAAATTCCTAAAGTATTATTGAACAAACATAAAATCTTCACCGTTTAAAAATTAAAAAAAAAAATTAAGTGTTCTGTGATATCAATTTAATAAATGTAAAAATTTTTCCGGCATTTTCACAATTTTTTTACAAATAATTTTTTTAATCTTATTTCCAATAATATAATATATTATTACTGAACTTCACTTCCACTAAGTCCGTAAAGTCATCGGGTCCGCTTGTAGTGAATGTATGTGTGAAATCAATCAGCACGCCACAGTAATGAATGACAACGAAGTTTATTAAATACGAAGACACAAATATGACAAATATACGGCTGATGCGAACACAGGACAGCACATACCAGCACGCTACAACAAACAGTAGCCCACAAGTAGAAATCGGTAGTAATAACAGCAACAGCGCACAAAGCAGGCCAGGCTGAATTCACTCAATGGCCTCTCAAAACTTCTGCAATTCTCCATTGTCCCCTCACTTTAGCTGTATCCAACTGCCGAGTCACTACTACACGACTGGGTGCACCACATGCGACACGAGGCTGCTTCTACAATAAACACCAGGACTCGGCACACAGATCAATTCAGCAATCGCTTGAGCTCCACACAACGCTAGCTCTTCAATGGACTATTCCACCGTTGTTTCGTTATCCTCTCGACGACTCGATACGTGACTATGATTCTGTCCAAGACTGACTGCAGTTTGAGGCTGCCGGCCTTTTATAAATCCCGGAGCTTGGCTGAGAAGATTCTGGACCAATAATTCGTATCTCGATTCCAATTAGCTGAATCGCTAAAATTCTCGAAGTTTCCAGTAATATCTATTTTCTTGCCAAACTCGCCAAACTCGTCGCAAAGTCCTCAAATGGTCGCCAAGTTCGTCGCGAAGCTCTGAGATTATTGATGCGGCACCTGATCAGCACGGCCGATGACGGTCTTCCCAGTGATTGAATTAACCGTGCTGGGAAGCAACATTACAGGTTTGTAATAATATTGTTATTTTGAGGCTCAAACAGTTTTCATTGTGTCATCAAATATTTATTCACGTGTCTTTCTTCCAGTTTTTGAAAGCTAAGGAAGAAGAATTCCATATAATATATGATTAGTTTACAAGTCTAATAAAAAAGTAAAGTTACAATATTACGATATTTAGAATTCTTACTGCATCGATTTCTGTTTCTTATGGCATTATTATTACTCTATTCTTTATTGTATCGTGAGATTTTAATGATTAAAAGGTGTCTAGAAATTCTTTAGCCTTTAATATTAACATTCGGATATTATTTAAATTATATAGAATAAATGTCATTTAATTTTCATTTCTAGTAGAATGTTTCTCAAGTAAAAAATTAGCCGTAATTCTATTTGAATGCTGTATTTTTAAACATTCCTTTCACTTTTTGCTTGTACTTGTTTATTGCATGGCCTGGGAAATCTAGTAAAGTGTGAAATCTGATTTAAATAATATTTCTAATTAATAATGAAAGTTAATTAAATAAAAAATTCGTACTTAGTAATAAGAATTTTAAATCTTGTCATTCGCCTGAGTTGAGAGATTTGTGCACATTTGTCAACTGATGAAATGGAAAATTAATTGTTTGTGAATATATACATTCGTAAGATATTAGATATTTTTACTAGTCCTTTTTTTTGGAAGACTTTAAAAGTCTTTTGAAATAAAAGTTTGAAAGTTTATCAGCGAAATAAGAATGTCTACTTTCAATGAATAAGAAACTTATTTATCTAACATTTTTTTTGCATATATATATATATATTGTTACGAATCCTTGAGGCGGCTTCCCAGCATAGTCGGATCCATAGGAGGTCCCAGAGCTTGGCGACAAACATGGCGACGAATTTGGCGACTTTGGCGCCAAAATAGATTATACCCGAAACATCGAAATTTTCCCGCTCCGTCCACTAGGAACGGAGATACGCCTCGAATGTTCCTGATTGCTTGAGAGGCTTCTAGCCCCGCCTCCTGAGACCTATAAAAGGAAGCAGCCGCAGTTGCCGGGGAGTCGTGGCCTAGCAGTCGTGAACCGGGACGGTGAATCGAGAAGAAGTCGGAAGCGGCAGAGAAGAGTAGTGTGAACCAGTGGTGAGTCGCGTGGTGAACCACTGGTGAATTGAGTAGTCGGAAGAGACAGAGAAGAGTGGTCGGGGACCAGTGGAGTCGAAGAGTAGTCGGAAGCGACGGTGAGGAACTCGTCTTTCAGGGACTAGCGGAGCAGCGACGGAGTAGAGCTGCTGTGTATACTGTTGTATGCTGCTGTTTATGCTGCACGTCTCGGCTGAAGATAATCGTCTTTTGTGCTGTATATAGCTGTCATCTTTATGTTGTCCTGTGTGTCTTCGTGTTAATAAACGTCGCTGTTTCATTTTCTACTGCCGCCTGCTGATTGAATGTTCTCCACACCATATAACTCCCACTATCCAAACGAACCCCAGGCAATTTCGTAACAATATATATATATATATATATATATATATAATATACAAAAAATGTGTGTGTATGTAATTTTAAAGAATATTGATGTTATTGGCAGAATTTATTTTCTTTAAAAAATATATTTATAAAATTTTAAAATGAAATGAAATATTATATCTTTATAATATTTCATTTAGAAAATGTAATACATTTGAAATTAATGCTATAATGAAACGACCAGGAAAGCAATTAATACTTAAAATATAAATTGCAGCAATTTTTTTGCTGGAAAAATTCAAAATTCCCCGTAAATTTTTGGAATTACTAATTTGAATACTAATGACTGTTATACGACCATTTATCCTAGAATTACAAAATATTATGTAAGAAATGTTAAATTTTTAAATGGAAAAATTAAATTCCCCTTCTGTTTGAATGGATAAAAACTTTCCTTTGAAGGAAAACAGTGAGATTATCATACAAACAAGGTGGAAATTATCAAAATGAAATTTATTCTGCACCAATTCCTTTTGAAATCTAATTTAACTATTGATAAATACAAGAGAATCTTTTATTTTCTATTCACAAAATCTATTCACAAAAAAAGGGGGAAAATCTGAAAAATGATTTGTATATTTTTCTTTTTGTCTTCAGATTAGAATTACATTTTTTCCCTACCATTCCATGATATAGAACTACTCTAAAATGAAACATTTGAGGAGTTTCATAATGATAGCATTTCGACGAATGAGAATAATAAAAAAACGACGAATAAGAATAATAAAAAAACAACGAATAAGAATTATAAAAAAACGAAGAATAAGAATAATAAAAAAAACGACGAATAAGAATAATAAAAAAAACGACGAATAAGAATAATAAAAAAACTACGAATCAGAAAAATAAAAAAACGACGAATAAGAATAATAAAAAAGACGAATAATAATAATAAAAAACGACGAATAAGAATAATAATTCGACGATAGCATTTCGTGAATAAGAATAATTTAAAAAAATCTTAATATTAGCAATAATAAAATAAAGAATTTTCTAGTCAACGACTGAACAAACTTTTAGTTAGAAATCCAGAATTTACAAGGAGTATTCAAATGAAAAAGTACAAAACAACACTGTGGGTATAAATGAAGACTTTATTCAAAGTATACACCATAGGCCTGAGCGCAATAATTCTATTGGTTAACGAGCCGAAGGGTTCCTTGTTCCCAGAATTCCTGCGGCCGTGACAAGACCCAGTCCTTCACAGGCTCCTTAAGTTCGCCGTCCAAGGTCCGCTACTTGTTGAATTCCTCGTGAACAGAAGAACCATTAACTCCGATGTGTAATGTGAGTATGCAGGTCCATTAAGAACAAATGACCGGGGCTACTCACGGAGGGTGTAGTTCTCCTCCATAATAACGCGCGTTCATACATCTCCAGGGTCATACAAGCGGAACTGATCAAGTTCAAGTGGGAGCAGCTCGACCATCCGCCCTACAGCTCGGACATGTCACCCTACAATTTTCATGTGTTTGGTTCCTTGAAAAAATATCTGAAAGGGAAGCACTTGAACTCGGATGAAGAACTGAAGGACGCTGTGAAGGACTGGGTCTCGTCACGGTCACTGGAATTTTGCGAACAAGAAATCATTCGCCTCGTTAATCAATGGGATCGTTGCGCTCAAGCCTATGGAGTATACTTTGAATAAAGTCCTCATTTATACCCACAGTGTCGTTTCGTATTTTTTCTTTTAAACACGCCTTATATTATTTTTCTCCTTGTTGCCCACTTCGATTTAAATTTACCAGAGATCGATTATTATGGCATATAGAAGAGAAAATTTCATTTATTTAATTTGCTGTATTTTTAAGTTATCGTTTTCATAAATAAATATAATTTTAAACTTCTTCCACTCTAATTCAAGATTCATGAAAGCTTTCAGTTAAAATTCTTTGTCAATTACACTTTTTTTTTTTAATTCTTAGTTATATGAAAATGCAGAAAAGGGGGAAAATTCATTTTTCTCTTCCAAAAGTCATCATTGTTTCAGCCGGAAATATGAGAATAGACGAAAACTTCCAACAATCTTCCGTAACAACTCAGCAGATTGGAAAAAGCACATTTTATTTCATCGTTTCCCTGGCATAAAGATCATACATTTAAGAAAGTTCCAATGCTGCATTTAACTTTGCATAATAAGAGCATTTACAATATTTTCTTTATTAAATCTTGAAAGATGGTTTCTTCTGAACTTAATAGCTCTTAAAAATTCTCTGGTTTCTTCAGAGAGAGATTGCAGTAATGTAGAGATTGCGTGCAAAATGAACGAGTCTAATTGAATTTTGTACGTCTGTCCAGGTAAATGTAGGAGAAAGTTCATCATCATAATTTTTTTTCATCCTCCTCACACTAAGTTAAGGAGGAAAGCATTATTAATGTGAGCGCGATGCCAACTTTTGTTCTAATTGCGGGAAACTAAGACCTAATTATAATAGTTTGGGTTGGTTTCTTTTGAAGAAGAGGTGTTCGCAGTCAAAAAGGTTTCTGTCTTTTACGGGTCCAGTGCTGTAGGTTTTTATTTGTAGAAAAAAAGGTAGTAGTATCATATCTGGTTTTTATGTAGTGGAAAAAAAATGCTACAAAAACTGAGTAAACATGCATAAAAAAATTGTAGATAGGAAAAAATAAAGAGCTGAATTAATTAACTCTTGGCAGTTTTGGAGAAGAAAGAAACAATTAATTACCCGAAAATGTAAACAATGCTTTACTGCGTATTTAAGTAAACATTTGATGAATGTTGTATTTTCTAAAAATGTTTTTATTGCGAGTGTGAAAGCAGTTTGTAAACAGAAATGTTTTTAGCGTCAAAAGACCAACATAAATAAATAAAAAAACTTTTGTTTCTTGACTAAAAAATATAGAATATAAAATATAATGACCGAGCATCATGTAAAATGAAAATATTTTTTTATTCTATCAATATTTTATGCGTAATTGGATGAATCTTGATTGTTCCAAAGATATTGAAATAGGAAGAACATAATCGTAGAGCTAGTTGTTGGCAATGTTAGGATATAGAATAATTACAGCCACTCCAGGTATATTCAATTTTTATTCTATTAATATTTAACTATTATTCTATTTTTATTAATTCTATTAATATTTTTATTCTATTTATAAATAAAGGAGATATTTTATGCGTAATTGAATATATTTTGATTGTTCCAACGATATTGAAATAGAAGCTAGTTGTGGACAATGTTAGGATAAAGAATGATTACAGCCACTCCAGCTCTTTTCTATTTTTATTCTATTAATATTTAACTATTATTCTATTTTTATTAATTCTATTAATATTTTTATTCTATTTATAAATAAAGGAGATATTTTATGCGTAATTGAATATATTTTGATTGTTCCAACGATATTGAAATAGAAGCTAGTTGTGGACAATGTTAGGATAAAGAATGATTACAGCCACTCCAGCTCTATTCAATTTTTATTCTATTAATATTTAACTATTATTCTATTTTTATTAATTCTATTAATATTTTTAATCTATTTATAAATAAAGGAGATATTTTATGCGTAATTGAATATATTTTGATTGTTCCAACGATATTGAAATAGAAGCTAGTTGTGGACAATGTTAGGATAAAGAATGATTACAGCCACTCCAGCTCTTTTCTATTTTTATTCTATTAATATTTAACTATTATTCTATTTTTATTAATTCTATTAATATTTTTATTCTATTTATAAATAAAGGAGATATTTTATGCGTAATTGAATATATTTTGATTGTTCCAACGATATTGAAATAGAAGCTAGTTGTGGACAATGTTAGGATAAAGAATGATTACAGCCACTCCAGCTCTTTTCTATTTTTATTCTATTAATATTTAACTATTATTCTATTTTTATTAATTCTATTAATATTTTTATTCTATTTATAAATAAAGGAGATATTTTATGCGTAATTGAATATATTTTGATTGTTCCAACGATATTGAAATAGAAGCTAGTTGTGGACAATGTTAGGATAAAGAATGATTACAGCCACTCCAGCTCTATTCAATTTTTATTCTATTAATATTTAACTATTATTCTATTTTTATTAATTCTATTAATATTTTTATTCTATTTATAAATAAAGGAGATATTTTATGCGTAATTGAATATATTTTGATTGTTCCAACGATATTGAAATAGAAGCTAGTTGTGGACAATATTAGGATAAAGAATGATTACAGCCACTCCAGCTCTTTTCTATTTTTATTCTATTAATATTTAATTATTATTATATTTTTATTATTTTTTTAATTTCTCTATTAATTATTATTAACATAATTAATTCTATATTCTATTAATATTTTTATTCTATTAATAAGTAAATGAGATATTTTGTGCGTAGTTGGAGAGATTTCGATTGTTCCAACGATATTGAAATAGGAAGCTCAATTACTGCATACAGCAGCCAGTTGTTGGCTATGTTAGGAATAAAATACTTACGTACAGCCACTCCAGCTCCTGATTTTTCAAAGATTGTGACAAAGAAAACATAAACCTAGTCAGATTACTAGACTGTATTTCTATTGTAAAGTCTCGATTTTACAATGGAAATATTTTTCATAAAATTTTTACGATTTTATGAAAGCAAATAATATCATCAGGGAATCCTGACAATATTGTTGGATATTTCATAGTAACAAGGCTTTCAAGTACTTTAGAATATTTATTTTATAATACAATAATGCTTCTACCTACATTTACATAATACCCTTCCACAAATCAAAAGTATTCTTTTCTTTTCCACTGGAAACCACCGTTATGGATTTGTATTTTACATTAATCTAACATTTTTGATTCAAAAATTGGTATTGGCTAATTGAGTAAATTATTCAAGGATATTAAGAATGAAATTTTCTACAGCACTTGATGAATTACGCCAGAGTAATTTCAAAATATGTTTGATTTCTTACAACTTTTCATCTATAACTCACTTTAATCATATTTATTTAATTATTTAGCTAATTTTTAAACAATAAATCAATAGTTGGTTATTTCACGTAATTGAGTAATTGTTTCTATTCTGATTTAATGTAACTTGCACTTGAAATATCAATTATTTACAGCTCTAATGTTAAAATTTTAAGTGCAAACAGCTGATGTTTCAGCAATAAGATTTAGCTAAAACTTTAACGCCATGAAATTATATGAACAGTGATTTATCATTTTTTGCAAAATAAGGAAAAATTCTTATATTGTATGATATTTCGAAAATTTTCTGAAGAAATTAGTTATTTTATTAAACCAATACATAAAGCAATATTCATAAAAGTTTGTTTTACATGTAAACATATAATTCGTAACAGTTAACATAAAAATGCTTTTTTTCATAATATTTCTGAAATGCTGAAAATGATAATCTTAATACTGTAGAGGAAATCTGCTTTTTTAATACCATAATTTTGTCTTGAAAGAATGTTTGGATATTCAATGAGATTATTATTTTTCGATGATTTTCTTGCCTTTTGCCTTATTTTAAAAGTTATGTAAGCTTCCCTAAGAAACTCTTTAATCATTTCTTCTTAATTCCTTTATCAAATATATGCGACATAAACTATAAATATCAATTCATTTTTAAGTAGTTTAATCATGTGCATTTATAGAATGAAAATTGTGTGAACATTTTAGCTATATTGAGATTCGGATAAATTGTCTCATATGTAAAGGATATATATATATATATATATATATATATATATATATATATATAAAACACTGGATAATAATCACAGAAATGATTAAAAAACACTGTACGTTAAAGAGATGAACATCAGCATGTAATTTTAGCATCAAAATTGTAAATACGTTTAATTTTGAACTTAAGTAGATTAAAAATGGTTAAAAGGTACATTTTCGTCTGTATATTTCGAAACTAAACACAAAAACATACAAATGTATGCAAATTCAGAGGGAAATTCATTCCTGCTGAATTTTCTACTGCATAATGTTTTTAATCTGATTTTATATGTGATATGGTTGTTATTTGATACAAATGCGCTTTTAAGTCGTTATTTAATACCTTAGAAGATATAAAAACACAAAATATAGCTTACTTACAGAAAAAAAAAGTGTTAAAAATACCTGCTATTTTTGAACTAATGGCATAATAGTTCACTTTCTTTTCTCTTTTACTTACAATCTATGGAACATATAAACGAAGAACTATTTAGCGAATAAACTCTCTCTCGGAAAGAAATCAGTTTTCAGCCCACTTTTTCTATTTTCGCCTAAGTATCTAAATTGATTTTGGATTCTTCTGGGAGTACCTATTTTTTTAGTGCTTGTCACATGTATTGTTCCCATGCGGGCTACTTGTATAACCCCCTCCCCCTGTCCCTCTTTCTAACAAAAAACTCATAAAATCCTTCTTCAGGTCCTGCAGGTGCAGTGATTTCTTGTAATCTTTACTAAGGAAATTTATTGTTCGCCGTGGTATTTCTTTCTCATCAGTTTTTTTTCTTTCTTATAAAGCGATTTTTTTTGTCAAGAAAATATATCGACTTCGTTCAACAGCTTACAATTTCTATCAACAAATTTGTTTCAACGGTATTTTGGGTTTATTATAAGACATATCTTTTAGATAGATTATAGCTAAAAATTCTAACTCGAATCTCAAAACAATTGTTTCGAATAAGATTTTGAAATTTTCGGCAGATTAGTTTCTAAAATGTGTGAAGACATCAACATATTTATCATATTCTGAAGTAATGAGGATAATAAAAGATAATTCTATTTTTTTAATATATATTAACGACATACAAAGTGTTCCTAATGGATACTGTTGTATGGATAACTTTTTGTTTTCTCGTGTACGAAATATAGAAAATGTATTGTAAAAAAATTGGAACTCGAGATTTGATGAATATCCACGTTTTAGACCTTTCTGATTTCAAAAAATGCATTTTTGGAAATGTGTGATTCCTGTCTGTCCGTCTGTCAGATTGTATATGATAATGAATATTCAGAAAATGCAATGTACCAGATGAATGAAATTTGGTTACTGTTTTTCACACCAAATTTGTAGATTTCTTTCAGGTTCTTAGCCAAATTCATTCCGATAAAATGTCTGTTTGGCTGTTTGATTATAAGCTAACCTGGTATTTACAAAATAAAAACAGCTGTACACAATTTGCTCAGCTGTACAATTGTATACAATTTTAATATCTAAATTATAGATATTTATCAAATTTTGAGCCAAATCTAACAAGGAGTTGAATTTTTGTATCGGAAAAGCTACATAAGCTGAAAACTAATTAACTCAAAATACAAGGACTTTAATATATCAAATTTGGCATATGAATTTGTAACATAAATTGTAGCTATGTGTCAAATGTCTATTTTAATTAGATGGAGAAAATGCGTCTATAACACAAATTTGATTTTCGAATACTATTCATGGCAGTCAAGGAAAGCTCTCCAAGGAGGACACGGTAGATTCAGTATAATCTCACCCCCAAAGGTTAATACTTCGTAATTACTGTATACCAATGCCATGCAAGGCGTCTTCTGCTTCACTCAAGGTCCTACTTTTTTGGGAGTAAGGAGAAGAACACCTATTTTAGAGGGTATGCTAGAAATTTTTGGAGAAACTAATCCCACTTTTTCTAGTTAACAACCAAAAACTAAAAATTCACAATTTTATTTTACTTATATATATTTATGTAATATACAGAGTGATTCAAAACTTATCGTTCAAATTTCGTGGGGAAAATCGATTTCACTTTGGGAAGTATGTCAGTAAACTTTATCTGCATGTGTGAAATGAACAAGTGAAGTGAACACAAGGAAACAGTGAAGTTAAGTGGTAACGAATGTGACCTTTATTCTAACAACGTAAAGTACATTCGCTATCAGTAGGTGCTTCACAGTAGGTGCACAAAATTGTGACTGTTTATACGAACACGGGATTCACAGCGCCGTTGCATCGTTGCAACATTTTCAAAGACACCTGGCATATCGCGGACAATGACTGAAGCATATCCGCCCTTGATATGTGGTATGAACATGACGGAGCTCAAGACCATAGCACAGTTGTTGCGTGTGATTGCCTGAACCGAACATTCGGAGCTCAATGGACCAGCAGAGGTGGGCCGATTACTTGGAAACCCAGGTCACTTTATTTATCGCCCATGGATTTATAATTGAGCTGGACCATAGGTGACCATGTCTACGAGACCTCGTCAATAGTCAAATGGACCTGGTTGCACGAGTAGTGGCCGCTGCAGGTATTGTCCGTGATATGCTAAGTGATTTTAAAAATGTTCGGAGGTCAGTGCACTGCTCTGTGAATTCTGTGTTCGTGTAAATGGTCGCAATTTTAAGCACCTACTGTGAACTTGTACTTTACCTTATTGGAATAAAAGCCACATTCATTACCACTGAACTTTACTAATTCCTTGCTTTCACTTCACTTGACCATTTTATCTCTGCAGATGACATTTCTGGACATACTTTCCTATGTGAAATCAATTTCTTGACGTATTCCATACCTCCCCAAGAAATTTGAACGATAAGTTTTGGAATCACTCTGTATATTCAACTTCAGTTTTCACTACGCATCAACATTAAGCTTAATTAAAGAAAGAAGGAAGATATTTACGCGCAAACTTATTTACCATGGTCTGATGCCTTATACTTTTCTGTTGTTTGTACTCACGTTAGAGTATTTCATTCTGATTCCAGATACCGTGAAAAGGAGGAATTTGTTGCTATATGTCTAAAAAGTTATTGAGGAAGCCTTTAAGAATTATTTGCATATTATATTTAATTAAAATTAACTAGCAACTATTAATCTCAGAGAACCACGTGGGAATCAAACAATAATGCCTTAATATAATTCAAAATCTTAATGTTTATTTCGAGCGAATGCTATTGACAATGGCTTACTTTTTCTTTAAGACCCGAACTAAAAGTCACCGGTATGGCTCAGTGGAAGTTGCTAAAAATCTATTGTATTTAGTTAGTTTAAAGTTACTGACATCCACAAGCGATAAATTTCTTTTTCTTTGACACTGGATTAAGAGATACCAGTCTGGATCATTATAGAATGGCTGTGAACTTGTAAATATTCAGTTGAAGGTTACTGATATTTGCTTGCAAAGACTTTATTTTTAACATTTTACTGAACGTTACCAATACTGAAGGTCCCAAAAGCTCGTTCAACGGAATTATGGCTGTCGCCCGAAATCGGCTTTCTTTTGTCATCATTGATTGATTACCAGGCATTACCGTTCTTTGTTCATTAGAACATTCCATTAGACTGGTTTAGGGGGGTAGGAGATTTCTGAAAACTTCTAAATGATGTCCAAGCAGATATTTATTTAATAGCTATCAACAAAGTGGAACTTCTCTTTGGCATACCAATCCCAAAAGAGCACCTGTTGCCATTACAATATTTGAAGGGGATTAGGAAGGTTTGTTATATTTGAAAGAAAAAAAAATTCCTATATTCTGAGGTTTCTGAACTCGAATGATCTTAGGAACGAGAAAGTTAAAGATCGGACTAAAAGAAATTGATCTGACGCAGAGCAAGATACTGAAAACCTTCTGATATTATTTAATTTGAGGTTCATTATGAAAGCAAATTCATTAGCATGATTGAATTATATTGCATTCTTGTTGACGGTGTTAGCAGTTTTTTTAAGCTTTCAATAAAAAGCTTATAAAATTCATTTGAAATATAAAATTAAAAACACCATCCCTTGATACTAAATTTCAATGATGATAATGAATGTTATAATGAAACACTCCAGACAAAAATATTTTTGTATTTATTTCTTGTATGTGCTCTTTTATGTGCAAATATATACAGTTAAATTTACGAAAAAGGGTAAATACCTTTTGCAAACATATTTAAATCGATGGCAAGGTGATAATTATTATTTATATCCTTGTGATTAGAATGTATCATACAACTTATTCAAAATTAACGAATCAAAACTTGTATGACACACAATTTAATTTTTTAATATTAGAAAGCAAGAAGAAATTTCCTTTTTAAAAAGAAAATAAAAAGGTCTTCCAGACAAATAATTTATTTTTATAAATTCTTTTGAATTTATAGAGTTTAAATAGATATCTGAAAAATATTATTTTGAATATCAATGAATGGATCATAGATTCAAAAGATATATGGGTGTTTTATTATATTATTTCCAAGAATGTTAATTAACTTTTAAAAAGGCTGTTAAAACAATCAGTTAACATCTCATTTATCAAACAAATTTATATATATGTGTTTATCCATTTCTATTAGTTTTAGTATGGGTTTAATTTCTGGAACTGTGAGATAAAATAAATTAAAAATCTTCCATTTCATGTATATAAAAACCAGAAAAAACTGGAGCAAATTCCAAAGTCATGCAATTTAATTAGGTTTGAAACTTTTCATGGCTTATCAAACAAGATAGTTTTTTACGAGATAATTTTCTAGAAATTAATGAAATTTAAATTATTTTGAACAATTGTATTCTTTTTTAAAAGAAAAATGAGTTCCCTATAATAGGCATGATAGATTATTCATTATATTTGTGGTCAGTTTTTTCCTCATGAAAGTTAAAGCTTTATCATTGAAATATAAAAACTAATTTTTTTTTAACTGAACGCAAAACAAAAATGCTACTTCATTTATTAGAAAATCTAATGAATTTCATCTAAACGTTTTTCCTTTATTGAAATTTATTTCCCTTTTTTTTTTATCTCCCATTCATGATTTGATTAATAGAAAAAAAATTGATGAATGAAAGAAAGACCATTCATTAGATTTTAAGAGATTATATCTTTTGGAAATACTATAATTGATTTTCATTATAACAATTCGTTAAGAATTATATTCTTTAATAATATAATTAAAGGTAATTTTTCTGCTTATTTGCGATTATTGAAAGTATTTCTTGAGTTACCAGGAATTATGTTTGTTTTTGAACTGTCGTGTCTCTTGTAGGCGTGAAAGTTTTAAAAAAAAGGAATACTTTTCTTTTCTTAAATGCATAATAGGTACAATTTTGATTTTTTGAAACTATCCTATTTTGTATTGATTCTTCTCATTTTTTTAATACAAATAACCTTGAAACAAATTGAAACCATAGTATCTGAGATAGAAATAAAGCTCAGAATTATAAATTTGCTCTATTCATGTTGAAAAATTCACATCAGAAGGGAAAAAATGAATGAGTATATTTAGAACAAAAAATTCCAGGAAAATGTCTGGCGACTAGCAAAGGTACATCAACCAATTTTCTGTAAAACGTACATAGATATATCTGTTCTGCTGATTAAAAGCATATCAAGAGAATATAATTTAATCGGAAGCATGTTCTTTATCTGTAACATGCCCTAATATTCTAGCTTACAGACAAAGATTCAACAAGTTGTATTGCAAATAAAGGATTAAGTGATTGTCCTGAGAAAAAGAATTTTATGAATATGGGGGAATGAGTAAATACATTTAAGGTAAATGGCGACTATGCATCCTTAACAATTTTTGGCAACATGTGACACTACAATGTTGCGCTATAGAATGATTTTTTAAAAATATTTTTTGAATCATTATAAATATTTTAATCTTAACTCTTAGTTGAGAGAATTTTATGAATGTGGGGGATGATTAAATATATTTCAGGTAAATGGCAACAATGCATCCTTAACAATTTTTGGCAACATGTGACACTACAATGTTGCACTATAGAATGATTTTTTAAAATAATTTTTGAATCATTATAAATATTTTAATCTTAACACTTAGTTGAAAGAATTTTATGAATGTGGAGAATGAGTAAATATATTTCAGGAAAATGGCAACAATGCATCCTTAACAATTTTCGGCAACATGTGATACTACAATGTTGCGCTATAGAGCATTATGTTTCGCTATAGAACAATTTTTTAAAAATATTTTTTGAATCATTATAAATATTTTAATCTGAACTCTTTGTTGAAAGAATTTTATGAATGTGGGGAATGTGTAAATATATTTCATTAAAATGGCAACAATGCATCCTTAACAATTTTTGGCAACATGTGACACTACAATGTTGCGCTATAGAACAATTTAAAAAAATATTTTTTGAATCATTATACATATTTTAATCTTAACATTTAGTTGAAAAAATTTTATGAATGTGGGGAATGAGTAAATATATTTCAGATAAATGGCGACAATGTGTCCTTAACAATTTCGGCAACATGTGACACTGTAATCTTTCGCTATAGAACAATTTTTTAAAAATATTTTTTGAATCATTATAAATATTTTAATCTTAATACTTGTTTGAAACTCATGATTTATTACTTGTAGTATTTAAAAATCACTTACAGTCATTTTTGAATTCATATTCGGAAATTGTTAGTCGAATCTGACTAACAACATTTGTTTGTTTGACTCGATTGCAGAAAATCGTATTAAATTTTTCCTTTCTGGTTCCATAAATACTTTTCTTGTTCTTCATCGTAGCATATTACATTTTACACACACAAGATGAAATAATATTTTCTCAGTTTCATAGTAGATCATTTCGTTTTTATCCCAACAGACCGGATCATATTTCTTTCATTTCTCTTAGTGAAATATCCCTTTTTGAAGTCACCAGACTGTATCCTACCTTTTCTCATTTCAAATAGAATATTGTCCTTTCTTGATACTACCTGATCGAAGTATGCTTTCTTTTGGATACATTCAAAGAATCATTTATAAAACAGGTAAGATGTGAATATCCAGAAAAACTAATATGCATACATTTTAAGTTTCTCAGATACGAAGTACTGAGAATGCCTTTTAGTCTTCAAAAAGTATGGTAATCATTTTCGAGTTTTCTACTTTCCAGAACTTTTCTGAATATGAAAAACACATTTCTGGCCTTACGTCTGTCCATCTGTCTGTTTTTGAACACTATAACTCTAAAATGTTTTGAGTTAGAAAGCTGAAATTTAACACATTGAATTACGACAAAATTTTTAGATTACTATCCGATTTTGATCCGTTAAAAGGATATCTGTCTGTCAGGTTATTCGAGTAATTACAAGACAGAAGAAAGTAATAAAATCGGATACACAGGTTCAGCATTTAAAATATAGATATATATCAAATTTTGCACAAAATTCATCAATTGATTGAGCATCTTGCAATCTGTACTTTTGCAGCATGTAACTGCAATAACTTTTAAATCAATGAGATTCGGTATATTGTGATTGCAATTGTAGTCACGTATCAAATTTGGGTTTTAATCGGTCATCAAAAGGTCTTCCAAAATACATATTACAAAAATGCAAGATTCACACCAAAGATTTCGTTACTGCAATAAAATTCTTCATTTCGTTACTATTGTTCACCAGTGTCATAAAAGGGGAATTGCTGTCTTATCCGATACATAATTTTATGAGACGAAAGAGGCATAAAAACGTTATTAGAGTGTATACGGAAAAGTTTTATGGTGACCAATCCCACTGGTTAATATAATATCTCCATCTGGAGAGCTAATGTGGGCGATTGATTTTGATAACCAACATTATTGTCGTGAAGTTTTATGGTTGATGGAATTCCATATTGTTGATGGAATATATGAACCATTTCTTCTAAAGCGAAATATTAATTCCTCAACTTTTAAGGTTTCTGAAATTTTTAAGCAATTGAATCATCGCCTAATATGCAAATAGTTCAGTATCTTCATTTATTGAGATCAAATTGTTCAGGACTTTAAGCGTCTTCAATGTTAATCATTTAAACTTTCCTATAACTTATTTTGTATTAAGGAAGGTAGCAACTTTGTCAGTTGTAAATGTTTGTTTAAATGCAGTTTTTTGAAATGAAAAATAGTGCAAGAGAATTTCTCTTAGCTTTCCTCTTCTTCTGACACAAAATTACGTGTAAAGATAAGAAAATAAACATTCTTAATTTTTTTTTAAATTGAACCAAATACAATATATTAAGTATTCAGGAATTTTCCATTGTATATTTTTGTAAAAAGGCTATTATTGAAATTAGTATGGAATCAACATTTCCAATGCTATTTATTTGACGATAAACAATGAATTTCAAATTTAGTTGTTTGTTTGATTGGCAAATTGAATGTCATTCTTGCATTTGAATTATGCATCATTTTGAAAGTTTAATTTTTTGAAAAATAAATTATTTTTTTTTATAAATTGTCTCATCAATTGAACGTATTTTAAAGATATTTAACAATTTTATACATTTCAAGTTTTGCTGATCTCTTAAAATGAGACGGAATATAAGGAATGCTAACTATAAAATTTATTTTGAAATATAGAACATAATTAAATGCATCATCATATAGAAGCGATTCCAGAGACCAGTAGATATGCCTACAAGCAGTATTTAATACAAGATAAACTATGGATGCCTCTTAAAGTGCTTATTATACCAGTTTAGTTCATATACAAATAGGTTTTTCTTTGAACATTTGAGGTTTTTGAGCATTGTATCAGTATTATTATAAATTAACTTTACTACCAATAGAGGAGATTGTATGTGTGTGTATTGGCGCTTTCAAGGTTAAGCTGTTCGAACTAGTGATACAAAATTAGAAGGAAACCTATCTTGCAGAGTGGGTATCTCCAATTTAATGCGTTTTTCTATATTAGTTACACGTTAATTAATCAAAATTTCAGCTTAATTTTGTTGTTTTTTCACGATTATGTTTGAAAATATATTTGCACAAACAGAAATTTCACATTGTTCGGAAGTATAAAAAATAACTTTTTACCAATTTAATTTCTTAGAGATTTTTAATAAATTTTGAAACTTTTTTTAGATAAACATTTAAATTGCATAATTTGTCACAACGTATTTCGTCGCTGCAATAAAATTCAAATCAATTTCAAATCGTCAAATATTTAATTGATTTTCTTCCATTTTTGAAAGCTAAAGAAAAAAGTGTTCATTATATGTGCAATTTGTATGAGGTTCATAAGTTTAAATTACATTATGAAACAAACAGCGTTCAATTAGAAGAGAGATTGATACAATTCTAACACTTGGAAAAAAGATTAATTTGGTTCAACGTCCGGAACATTTGTTTGATCGTTGAAATAACACAGTTAACATTATAACTTTTAATTTTTTTTTTTTTGTGTGTGTGTTGAGGAATACATGGATATCAATTTATGCAAATGGAATTTATTTGACATAACCAGTATTCACTACTAATCATGTGATCACCAAAAGTTGCCAGTAAATAAACAAACTATTTGTTACTAAACGTAAATTTAAATTGATTAATCAGAAATAGACTTAATGATATAATTATTTTCGACTCTTTACTTCTATTTATTCAACTTTCCCTTTTTCAAAAGTACATAACTTGAGAAAATATAATAAATAATCTTCCTTTAGTAAAATCTGGAAGACATTTATTTTAAATATTTATGTATTTCAATTTTGTCATCTGATTAAAAAATATATATATATTATTTTCACAATATGCATTTCTGAAGTGAAAATAATTCCTCTAAAAAATTCTAACTTAAACTATAAGAAAACTTAATGTCGATTTTTAATTTTGAATAATAACAATTTTAATTTTAACTTCTAATAATAATTTCTAAATAATATGCTCCATGATTTAATGACAAAATATAAAATCCACATTCATATACGGTTTGTAAAAATCGAGTAGAAAACAAAGAGTAAATAAAATTTCTTACAATGACAGCAGAATTAAATTTCACATAAAATTAATGCCCATTCTTATTTTTGGATAATCATTATTTTGCTTTCTAGCTTTTTTTCCTAGTTAAAACAGTGTATGATCCGTTTATAAAATATATGCACGTTTTCATAAGCTTTTTCTAAAAGCAAAATAGAAAGCAAGATGTAAACAAAAGAAACCTCGGCACTCTATTGTGAGTTTACATTCCGGCTATCAAAAACACATTTGGCCTGTTTTTCCAAAAAGACGAAAGTTCGAAAGAAACATTTCTAACATACCAAACCAGTAAAAGGTGCGTATGCACTTTAGTACTCTTTCGTCGAAGATATAAAGAGCTATGCACATTTGCAATGAAAGAAAGTAGAAAACGACTACTTCTCGTGAAATAAAATGGAAATTGTAAGTGTTGTGCCGAGAAATGCTTTCGTCTCAACGTAAAAGGATATAGTTTTCCTTTCAAAAATTTCAAAGTTCTTTGTTTAGTTAAAAATGAAAATAGGAATTCGATTTTGCATTCACAAAAAAATCTACAAAAGATAATGTATGCTTCATTTTATCTAGACTAAAAGACTTCAACAAAATATTTCTAAGTGCTAAGAAATACAATATATTTCTACGCGGAATATAAAGTATTTATAAATTTGATGAACAGTTTTAAATGTTGAAATGTTGCAAGTACATGCGAAAGTTCTAACCGAGCTATTATTATAAGTTCTAAAAAATGAAAGCATAGTATTTTTTACCTCCCAAACTGTAAAAGGTGTATAATTTAAATAAATTTGATAAAAATAATTTATAAAATTAAAGTTTAGTAAGTTTACCAAATATAATTTGTTTTTATTTTAATCATTTTCTACATTCTAATCTTTAATTTAAGGAAACTATGAAATCTTGAATCATCTATACATTGTATAAAATGAAGTCTACTGAAAACGTCTGTGTGTTTGAAAGAGAAAAACTCGAGAAATACTTAACTTATATTAAATATATTTATACCATTTTGTAGGGCATTTATTGGAGAAGGTTTCAGTATATTGGAGTCATATCAAAATAAATAAAGGAGTTTTATAATTGCTATTTTAATTATTTTCCTATAATGTTTTGTGAAAACAGCAGTATTTATGATTTGCACTTTATCCGTACATGGACAAAACCTCAAACTGCGCATGCGCAAACAGCAAGAATTGGGGTATGCATATGCGATATATTTATTTGTTTACATCTGATTTTAAAGAGTGATTCAAAATTCATTTTGTACCCCCCCCCCCCAAAAAAAAAGAAATACAACCTGGGACAGAGCACATTAAATACCAAAACGCTTCATTTGTTGTGCTGTAATGAAAATGTAGATGATAGAAACGTTCGGTTAGAGAAAATTAGAAAAAAGAATATCCACACTTAGGGAAGGAGAGTCATCTGTTGAGTGAAGTAACCGTTTTTTTTTAAATCGCACTCCAAATGAATTACAGAAATTGAGGCGCGAAGTGATTGCCCAGCTAATATTGTTTACAAAGAAATATTCTGAAGCATGCTGAATTTTATTTTTATAACAGATTATACAGAGTTGATAACACAAGTGTGTAACAATTGGTACAATGTTTTAAATTTTAAAACAGCTTTTCTATTGCATATTTTTAGTGAATTATTTTGTCTATGAACATATCATATTTTTAGCGTTTTACCTAAGTACGGGCAACGCTGTACGGTACTGCTAGTTTTTTAAAAATAAAATTAACACGTAAATTGCACCATTCATTTGGAATCAAAAGTCTATAAGTGTTCACTTAGAATTTTAAAGGTGCGGTGCATTTTCTCCCACTTGCTATAACAAATATCTAAGAGGCAAGGTTCTCAGCAGAGTGAGTTGAAATGTGTATGCTAAATACTTCACCTCCATTTCTAAGAATGCGTTCTTATTAAGAAGAAAATCACGCTTGGAATACTAATTATTGTGGGCATATCGATGAAGAAAACTTTGTAAAGAATGAGTTAAAAAAGAATTTACTTTTTCTTGTCTATTATTTTTCATCGCATTTTATTTCTAACACTGATCAGCTCATCCAGAGGTTGCAAATTTTACAGGAATAGGCGACAAGAAGCATTTCGGATGTATGCTAGATCCATTTTGAATGTAAGAAAATGAGTAATAAAATACACTAAGATCGACACATAAATATTATAAGTAATAATAAACAAAATAATATTTAAGGATTGATTAATTGCATAATATACATAAAAATAAATAGAAAGTGAAGACATTTTGTCAAATTCATGCAACATCGTTGAACATGGGCAAGAAAGCATATAAAAAGCCTCCAAGAAGCAAGTGATGCATATAAAATAAAATTACATAAGGTGCCAACAAACAAAAATTATCAAATAAAAACAAACAAACGAACAAAAAAATTATATATTTACTAATAATCCATCTATATTTGATCTAAATATACCAAATTTGATACATTTATATATTACGATGTAGGAAAAATTAACTTTGGGGGATTCTTTTTTGAACATTTAATTAGAATTCTAATTAATAATTATGGAAATTGTTGATTTTTATTCTATATAATTTTCGAAAATATGGAAGTACAAAAAGGATTCTTATATTATTTTAAAATTCAAAAAGATATCTTTGAATGATACAAATATTTTGACTCTAGTTTTTCATTCAAATAAAATTTTAAAGACATTTCAGTATATTCTACAACAGTTTAACGTATTGGTGAAGTGAAAACACAATTCGTTTTTAGAATTCTTACTAATATTTTATCCTAGTATTTTTGCATTGTTTAAGATTAAGATATAAAAGATTCAGCTTATTTCTCCATGTTGATTAGGTTTCTCAAGGTATGGTTTCAATAAAATATTTATAAGTTTGTTTTACTTACAATTAAAGTTTAACTTCAAAATTTCAAAATCAAGAAATAATGAAAATTGTTTTAATAGTGAAAATTTTAAATACTAATACTATTAAATTTATTTAAATATTACTGTTATTAAACATACATAGAAGGGAGAAATGCTTATAAATTAGTACGAGTAAAATTTGAAGTTTAAAAAATATATTGCTGTGGTAGCCATTATGACCAAGTTAAAAAAAAAAAATGTTGAAATATTTTCGCTACCAATAATCTTCCTGAACCAAATGACCATCAAAGACAGGTAAACTATTATAAGATTGAGAAAATTAAAAGTTGGAAAGTTTCACAGTTTTTGGAATAATCTATAGGATATGGAATCGTTGATAAAATTAAAAATGTCTCTTATTTAAAAAATGTTCTTTTTAATTAGAGAGTAAACTTCTTAATCATTGTGTTGTCTGACATATAATGACCTCTTTTGCTTGTGACAAAACGCTTGACTTGTGTCCATGTATTTCTTTCATTTACTTTGAAATTTTTAAAAATTAGATGCCTTTCAATTTTTTTAAAAAAAATAGTATATTTCGTTTTTAAGAGTTTTTTTATTCAAGAAATTTGAACGTATTTTTTTAATGTATATGGATTAAAAAAAATCATAACCCTAAGTGCAAATGCCTCGCAAAAATGCTTAATAGAATCCACCATCTCCTTTAGCGTTTTACATTTGGGTTATCTACAAAATAATTTTGGACATTTCTGAATATTCTAGTGTTAAAAACATCGTTACCAAAGTTTGAGGAATCAGCTAAGCAGATACCATGTTCATATCTCTTTCGGTTTGCTGCAGTTACCTTTTGTAATGCAATTCCAATTTATTTATGAATCATGCGCATATTTCTTGAGAAATAATATCAATGTTGAAAAGTTCTGAAACAATTATCATAATTATGCTTTATAATATGCGACAGAAGAAATTCACATAACAGGCTTCTATCTATGGAATATTATTCTTTTATCTGCAAAGATCGTCAATAACGCTGTTTTTAATAATTTTATGCAAAACTGTTACTATTTGTGAAGTTCTGTGTAAAATCTGTATAAAAACATTGTTACCCAATAGTAAGCAATCATATAACTAACGAAGCAGATACAACATTAGTATCATTTTCTGTTTGCTGCAGATATCTTTTGTTACGCTATTCCAATTTGTTTATGAATTGTAAGCTTATTTTGTGAGAAATAATGTGATGAAAAGTTATGAAACATTTATCATTTTTATGCTTCACATTATGAAATGAAAGAAATGCAAATCTCAGGCTTCTTTCAATAGAATGTTATTCTTTTATTCGTAAGGATATGTATCATCAATAATCATTCTTTTAAATAATTGTATGCAAAACTGTTACAATTTGTGAAGTTCTGTATAAAATTATTTGGTTAAAAATATTGTTACCTAATAGTAAGCAATCATATAACTAACGAAGCAGATACAACATTAGTATCATTTTCTATTTGCTGCAGATATCTTTTGTTACGATATTCCAATTTGTTTATGAATTATAAGCTTATTTTATGAGACATAATATGTGACGAAAAGTTATGAACCATTTATCATGTTTATGCTTCACATTATGAAATGAAACAAATGCAAATCTCAGGCTTCTTTCAATAGAATATTATTCTTTTATTCGTAAGGATATGTATCATCAATAATCGTTCTTTTAAATAATTGTATGCAAAACTGTTACAATTTGTGAAGATCTGTATAAAATTATTTGGTTAAAAACATTGTTACCTAATAGTAAGCAATCATGTAACTAACGAAGTAGATACAACATTAGTATCATTTTCTATTTGCTGCAGATATCTTATGTTACGATATTCCAATTTGTTTATGAATTATAAGCTTATTTTATGAGAAATAATATGTGACGAAAAGTTATGAACCATTTATCATGTTTATGCTTCACATTATGAAATGAAACAAATGCAAATCTCAGGCTTCTTTCAATAGAATATTATTCTTTTATTCGTAAGGATATGTATCATCAATAATCGTTCTTTTAAATAATTGTATGCAAAACTGTTACAATTTGTGAAGATCTGTATAAAATTATTTGGTTAAAAACATTGTTACCTAATAGTAAGCAATCATGTAACTAACGAAGTAGATACAACATTAGTATCATTTTCTATTTGCTGCAGATATCTTATGTTAAGATATTCCAATTTGTTTATGAATTATAAGCTTATTTTATGAGAAATAATATGTGACGAAAAGTTATGAACCATTTATCATGTTTATGCTTCACATTATGAAATGAAACAAATGCAAATCTCAGGCTTCTTTCAATAGAATATTATTCTTTTATTCGTAAGGATATGTATCATCAATAATAGTTCTTTTAAATAATTTTATGCAGTACTGTTACTATTTGCGAAGTTCTGTATAAAATGATTTGGTTAAAAACATTGTTACCTAATAGTAAGCAATCATGTAACTAACGAAGCAGATACAACATTAGTATCATTTTACATTTGCTGCAGATATCTTTTGTTATGCAATTCCAATTTTTTTATGAATTGTAAGCTTATTTTGTGAGAAATAATATGCGATGAAAAATGAAACATTTATCATTTTTATGCTTCACATTATGAAATGAAACAAATGCAAATCTCAGGCTTCTTTCAATAGAATATTATTCTTTTATTCGTAAGGATATGTATCATCAATAATCATTCTTTTAAATAATTGTATGCAAAACTGTTACAATTTGTGAAGTTGTGTATAAAATTATTTGGTTAAAAACATTGTTACCTAACAGTAAGAAATCATATAACTAACGAAGCAGAAACCACATTAGTATCATTTTCGGTTTGATGCAGATATCTTTTGTAATGCAATCCTAATTTGTTTATGAATCATGCACATATTTTATGAGAAATAATATTTGTGCTGAAAGGTTATGAAATTATGTTTCAAACTATACAATGAAAGCAATGCAAATAACAGCCTTCTATCAATAGAAAAATATTCTTTTATCTGAAAGGATATTTATCATTAATGACACGTTTTTAAATAATTTTAATGCAGAATTGTTACTATTTGTATTAGAAACATATTTCAATGAAAGTTTAAATTTGTGAGATAAGAATTGTTGCATAATTTGTACACATAATGCCACTGTCAGTTTGTTATCTCTCGACAGCAACTCAAAATTAAATAATGAGTTGATTTCCGGGCCAAGAATTTCAGCATACGTTACTCAGTAACTAAAGTTTTAAATGAATTACGTACAGCGAATCATTTAGTTTTAAGTATTGTTTTCCAGCTCCCTAAGGTTTTGAAATTAATTTACTACTTTCGTGACTTCAAGTGAAAAGTTTTCTATTAGGTCATAGTTACAATTGAGATGCGATGTCTTATTTAAAATAATGAAATTGAATTAATTAAATTGAAAGCCATTCTTAACACAGAGCTGTCCTTTTGGGAAATGACTTCATTTCCCAAATAATATAATTTAATTTATACTAGAAATAGAGATGTTAAGTAACTTCTTAGCATTTTCGAAACAATATTGAAACTTTTGTTTTTACCACTATACAAATAAATAATATTTGTATCATTGTTTCAAATCATTTTTTGTGTGTTATTTTCTTTAGTTTAACAATTCTTTTCAGTACCTCATTTAACTATTTCATTTAAAACAACTAAATGAAATAAAGTAAATAGAACTTTTGTGTCTTTTCCTCTCAGTTTAGTAATAAATTATTTCAACTATCGTTTTTTTTTCTAGTGATATTCTTTTTATGATCTCTGAAAATATTTAAGTTTTCTTAAGAATGTGTATCATGTTTTCATCCCTAGAGGACTCGGAAATAAAAATAAAAAAATATGAATTTGAAGTAAAGACAGGAATAAGCAAGATACCGCGCATTCATTTTTTTTCAAGCATTCATAAAACTTGGAAAAATGTAATTAGGTCCTTAGTCAGTTATTTGTCAGAAAGCGTGTGTAATCGACTATAATAAAAACTAATTGCTTAATTAACTGTCGCTTTTTTATACTGCATACATTATGATAGTTAGCTTTTTATGTATTTAATAAAATAGCTTTTTTTTCTTGAAACCTGAAAAAAATTCATTCAAGGAACTGGATGACTAATTATGGCCGGATAAAAAAAATGTTATATATGATACTCGAAAATATTTTTTTGCAAAATAGTGAGCAACATAACACAAAATATGCACATTTTTTAATTAATTATTCTTTTAAATTAGTTTTAAAATATTAATTATAATTATTCTATAAGCAGTTACGTGTGAAAGTTTTCAGACATTTATGATTAAAGTTTGAAAAATATAAAACAAATATTTACAAAAAGAGAGAGAGAGAGAGAGAGCAAGGAATAACACACTGAGAAAAACTATTAATATTAGAATTTAAATCAAAAACTTGATAAATATATTATAATTTGTTTCAAAATTTTGTAATTTATTTTGTGCATTATAACTTAAAGATTTCTATTACTTGAGTATAAGTTGCATCCATTCAAATTTATAATAAACAAAAATTGCTTAAAGATCATATTGTTTGACATAAAAATATTTAGAACAGTTTGCTATTTAAAACCGCTTTCTCACAAATATAGTGAAAGTATTTTTTTTAAAAAAAATATTATTACGTAAGTTCACCGTTATGGCATAAGGTGAAAGAAGTACGATATATTAAATAATGGAAAATGATGCAGTATTACATGGAAAAAACTGTAAGCACAGGCAGCAAAAACAGATGAAGTATACATAAAAGCAGCTTATGCAAAAATTAACAACACTCCAGCAAGCAGCAAATCATAACTACTCAACCATAATAGCACAATAGCACTCTGAGTGCAACTAGTTGACTGGCTCTTCTATTTTTATATTTTGGCTCCTGGCCCGAACGGAAATTCTTTACTTGTGTATGACTTTTATTATCTTATAGAATATTCTTGAAGGATTTCGTGATAATGGATATTTTCTCATTTCCCGTATTTTATTAGAAACTTTTTGTCTCCAAAGTCCCACATTCGTTACCAAATGATCTGCAAGATCGGGAGTCATTGATATGACATCTACTCATCCTTCATTAAGCTGTAAATCTCTTACATTCAATTTGATTAACTACGTATGCAGATTTGCAATTTTATAATAACTCAAACATTTTATTTTATTTTTTTATATGCTTAAGGATTTTTTTTAAACTTTTGCAGAGGCTCTTCCTGAGTTCGAAGCTGTTCTTGGCTCCACAGCCAACTTGCCATGCCAGGTGCCTCAAAGACCACCCGAGAGTGGAATCAAGTGCATATTTTGGTACAAAGATGATGAGGTAATGTCCGTCTACACAGTCGATGCCAGAGAGGGAGGCCAAAACACTTTGCATGTGCCATCAGACAAGTTGCGAAGTAGAGCCTCTTTTGACCCTAATCCATGGCCTCCTGTTCTGAAGATGGTAAATATCAAAGAGGGCGACGCCGGAGTGTATTATTGTAGAGTCGATTACAGATGGGACAGGACCTACATGTATACTGTAGTGCTGAAAGTCATTGGTAAGTTGAAAATTTATTTTTGAATTTTAAAACAACATATAAATGTTTTTTTGTAATCTTACGAATTGCATATAATTTTTGAATAACATCTCCTAGGTTAAATGCTTACATTATTTCTATATTGACATAAATATGACGAATTTATAAAGGGATGTGATTTTTAGTGGATCCATAGAACAAATAGAAAAAAAATCCCATCAAAACATATATCAACAAAACATATAACAAATTTGTGAAATAATAGATGCAGCGAAGAGGAATAACGAATTTTAATTGAAGTAAAAGTATTTGATACAGGAATAGGCATAATGAATCTTTTAAAATTTTAGCTTCTCTTCTGTCTAACAGTGGGAATCAGCTACCATTTCTTTAACATGTTTTTAGGATTTCCGATAACAAATGTTTCAAATTATTCAAGGTGAGCCAATTCCAAATAGGGAATCCTAAGGAATGAAATAGTATATTGTCGCATTGAAAAGTCAGAAGTCGACTCTCCATGACCGAATGGTCATAGCTCTGGACTTATAATCAAGAGATCGCGAGTTCGAATCTCGCTAGCAATAATGTGATGTACAGTTTGAGTAAATATCTAGTTGCTTGATTTTATGTTTCCTTTTATTTTATGTTCCAGAAGATTCTGGACATTTCTTTAGTTTACCAGACAAGTGTTCTGGACTTTTCTTACTGTCTCCAGAAAAGTATTCTGAAACTTTCCTTTCTAGTATAAAAGAAGAAGATTTGTCTGTCACTGTATTCTCAGTTCAGTTAATAAATTGGTTTAGCTCTACTTCTTGTGTGTGTTATTTAGTCCCATACTAAAGTATCTGCATGACAATATATTGTTTTAAAGTTTTAAAACGTTGAAAAGTTATTTAAAGTTAATTAAAAACAAGTTCTTTAAATTATTGGAATATTCAAACCGAAAGTATGAGAGATTCCCAAGTGAAATTTATTAAGAATATTTAAAGTACTTAAGAAATGAAACACAAGCTTAAAATGATAGCTATGCTAATTTTACTTTTATAAAAGCCTGGAGAAAGCCTTAATTGAGCAAAAATCTACTTTCAAATAACTAATGTTAACATATCAAAGAAATCTTTCTTGAATAAAATGAAGATATAATAAAGCAGAGTCTTTCTATTTAAATAATTTAATCCTTACTTAATGAGAAGAATTTATAGTACCTATTATGTTAGAAAAATACAATCACAGAGTTGTTTCCAGTATTTGTTTTTAAAGCAATGGTAATTTATCATCATTTTATACGCATAATACAAACTAATCTTATGTTGTGTAGTTTTGTTTTCATTAAGAGAAACAGCAGCAATCGTTGTTGTTCGTTTATATTATATTAAAAACTTGTAGTTAAGCAACGACAAATATGTATGCATATATTACTTAATTTAATTCAATATTTAGAAATTGAATTTATAATTAAACTACGATGAAATATAAAACTATACATTCAAAATATTTATAAGGTTTGAAACTAATAAAGATAGTAATATGTCAGTTTTGATTTATACTAAAAAAGTTGCACTGGAATGCTATTAGATTTATGTTGTACTCAATTTACAAAAGAAACTCAGAGATGCACGAGAATATGGTTTTACTTAATGAAGAATATAAGAAAATTCTATGGATAGTAATTAGTATTCCAAAAATCACGTCATACTTACAGAGTTTGAAATACTATTAAATTGTATAACAATTAAGGTTGTAAATATTTTACTATCATTAAAGGGGTTATTATAACGAGTAGTAGAGACATGAAAAGCAATTCGATCTTTCCGTTTTCTGGATACAAAGTTTAAGCCATATTATTAGTTATCACTGTTTAAAAATTTAAAAAAAACCCGTTTTTTTCTATATGTAATTCAATTTAGCCAGTACCAAAGCACCTCTTTGAATAATTTATTATATTTAAATAAAAAAGATCCTAAACGACTATTACTGAATAGATGTGCTGAAATTTCAGGCACCTATATTAATGATAAAATGCTATGTTTATGCTTAACAAAAAGAAGTAATGTTTAGGTCATAATTAAACCTTTATGCGTCTGATTTATACTTATAGGATAATTCAGTAAGCATTGAGGTACACACAGATTACTTCCTTAAGCGCATTACTTCCTTTTATTAGAATATAGAAGGTGAGTTGACATGTAGTGACGGACGACCAACACAATTGTTTGGCGCATAGATTGACGTATTTCTTACCACTTAATTTTTGCACATAGTATGCCACCCAGTATGGAATAAATCTAGTTTAAAAATTCAAAAGAGTCTTCTCTTCGTCCACGCAATTGCTTAAAAAAATATGTTTACATACATGGATATATATATTTCTTATATGCCCAAACAAAAAAGAGTTTCTAAATGCAAATATTTAATTTAATGCTTCTTAGAAATCAGAATATGTTTCTTAATTGTTTATTTGTTTTCGGAAAGAGAAATTAGCATTAATATATTGATTCGGATGCTTTATCTAGGAAATTTTTCTAATAATTTGGATTGTTGTAATACTTTTGTTTGTTACTTAATTTCTGTTTTTTTTTTAAAATAATCTCTTGAACTGAGAAAAGATTTTTCTATGCATTTTTTATACTTGGCTTAAATTCGTTATTTTATTTCATTTGGAATAATTATTTAGCTTAAGCTAATATTCGAGGCAATGAAAGAAATCTTATTAATTAGAGTATCTGCGTTAACATGGAAGTTATGTTTCATCCTGTTTTTTTCTTTGGAATTATTATTGGTTCCATCTGAGACGGTTGATTAATATAATACTTAGTTTAATGAGTTGTTTGTGATAGTTAATATGTAATGAGGAAAACTTTGTCTGTTGAGAAAAGTTACTCTAATACAAACTAATTTGTCATTTTTTTTGTCTAATACAATCTCAGAAATTCACAACGTTGGGTTATTAGTTTCAATGGAATGGCAATTATGTTAATACTGCAAAAAATCCGCAACTATAAATGAGAAATAATTTCTTAACCAGAGAGGTAAACAAGCTCATTGTTAGATTAATATGGATTATGAATTTATTGTTCTAACAAAATAATGTCCTGACAAACCTCGTATTAATTATAGTTTTATAAAGCTTAAAATATAAAGATTTAGTTAATTAAGCACAGACAAAGTCCTTACATTATTTTGGGTTTTATTATATCTTGCCTTATTTTAAGACAGAAGAATTATTATAAGGCAGAAGTTCATTAAAACACAAATCAATTTGGATATTCTACGGAATCTTTACTATTGGTTTTACAATGATTGGTTTCATAGGTTTGTTCATTAAAATAAGATTATATTACATTGAACCATCTACATCCCCATTTTTAGAGCCGAAAGATTCCTTTCCGCACTTGCATAAATAGAGGGGAATTTTATTTTTAATTTAAAAAAAATGGCAAATAAAAAGATAGAAAAATTAAAAAAATTAAAAAAATACATGCAGAGTACATATAAAAAAATACATGATACAAGGAACATAACTATAATAATAAAATAAACACTAATGAAAAATATATCAAATATAATTAAAAAATTAAAACACGTGTTAAAAGAAATTGTGCTAAATGGAGTTCATCTAAGAGGAGATTGTTCTCATTACACTTGAAACACATTAAAAGTCAGTTTTTTCTAAATTATTTTTGATAATATATTAAAGCCATTGTCGTACGTTTTCTGTTGAAGGAATTCTGGAGGCTCTTATTGGATATTAACATTTTGTCGCATAGTGGATGGCTCACCGTTTTCTCAGCAAGAGCAATTACCATTTATAAAAAGAAGAAACGAAACGAAAGGGACCGCATCCTGAAATGAACATGGTTTGTTATTTATTTCAATCTATTGGCTTGTTTGAAGCTTTGAGAAATAATTCAAATGTACTTTTGCTCATTTCTTCATTGTCCCACTTCATTTGCCTGAAGTTTAAAGGCAGCTGTTCGAATGTGAGATTTGAAATAAGACAGTAGTGGAGTTCTTCAAGCAAGAGAGGGAAAAGAATGCCTACAATTATGGCTTGTTTCAGTATTCAATATTTGGCCCAACAGGAGTCTTGAGCCAATACAGAGGTATATGCTGCTTATTGAAAAACAACAGAGATTGAATCTGTAAGACCAACCTGTGAGGGTTGATGATAGATATCACAGCAGATAGATTATCAGTCTATATTTTAGTAGGCGTTTGATGTGTTTCAGCTGTTTCCGTAGTCATTTTTATGACTAGATTTCAGCTTTGACTATTGAATTGTGCAGATTCATTTTACTTTGTCGTGAGTTTATGATTTTATTATTTGTATACATAAAAATGATTTAATAAGCTTTACCATAGCTCAAAGTTTTTCCTATGACCTTTGAATGACTGCTTTAGAAGTGATGTCTACAATGTCAACATTGCTCCCAGGATTTTAATATTTCCTTTAAAATAATTTTGAAATATACTGCTAACCGCTGATTTAAAATTTTATCTTATTTATTTAAGGAATTTTATTTAAGTATGTAACAAAAAATATTACGCAAAATACCTTTTAGATCTGATGAAGGCTATTCTAAAAAGCAAATAAAAATTTTAAAATTTCTAGCCACTATGTTATAAGCATTTAAGCTATAAAAATTATAATTTTTATTATGAAATTTTAATGTTAATGAAATCTTTTAGAAACGATTTTAAATAATTTAAGATTTTTTAAAATTTATTTTTAATATATCTGAAACTGATGAGCTTGAATGAATTTTATTATATATTATGAAGAAAATTTTAATTAGTTGTTTGTATTAATTAAAATATCCGTAATATTTAAATCTAAAAATGAATAGAAAAGTAATTAATTTGTAAAGGCTCCGAAGTAGAAATTTTTCTGTAAATTTGAGTTTTTATAAAGATTACTATGTAGGAATGGTGTCAGATCTGAACTGTAAAATTAACCATAAAAATTTCTGAAATATTCTTTCAGTTAACATATTTACAATTGTTTTCTTCAGTTGTTTTTTAAGAACCAACATTTCTTTATGCATTGTTTTTTAACGCGACGCTCTAATTGCTTATTAATGATATATTTAATTATGAAAATAGATTATTTTTAATAATTTATCTATTTCATAATTTATTTTGAAATTTATGCTGCTTTGGAAGAAGTACGGTATTTGCATGAAACTAGGTAATTGTATTGAATAGAAAAATACTAATTTTCAAATATCAGTTTCCATGAACTATCTCAATTAAAATTTAATTTTTTAAATTTAAAACTTTCTTATTAAATTTTTTTCCTGAGTCAATTCAAAAATGAAAACTCAATTCAGCTACTAATTTTTTATCATTAAAATTAGCTATAAAAGAAATAAGTTACGAAATATGCATTAAAGAGCATTTTGGGATTAAACTCATAAGTCAGTTTTAAAAATTATACGAAAAAGCCTCATTACTAATACTTTTTATATTCCTAGAAATATTTTTAAAAACTAGAATTGTTCATTTTTTGTATTTCTAAATGTTATCTAAATAAAGCTAATAGACATTTCTGATGTTCTTTGCTACTTCGTATTATACGTTGAATTCTTTTGGAAATGATTTCTTTACAATCTGTCAATTACAAATAAATTACAGCTATTAATGTTCGTTATTCCTGAATCTAATTAAGCAAATACAAATCCATTATGTCAGTTAAGAATAAACAGCAGCTGTTAATTCTCCATAATATAATTTGCACCATCTGTGCTCAGTCATTTTTCGTTATCAAAATTAGTTTCGTAATAATTAGCAAATGATTTAACATTTGTCCAGAAAAGAAAGAAAAATACTGCGGCAATATTTAACGAACAAATTTCGTATCATTTAGATGCGAGCAATCGCGACATCTTATGAAACATCAGCATTAGTCACTGGGAATTATAAGATAATACGATTCATCAGCTTAAATTTAGTTAGAAAAAATGTTTTGAAACTGTAGTTTTCTTTCTTTCTTTCTTTCTTTTTTTTTTTTTTTGTATTTCAAAGCAATTTTTTGAACAGCTGTAATTTATATTTATCGTCTTGTTTCCTTCATTATTATTATTAGTTTCGTAATAGTTAGCAAATGATTTAACATTTGTCCAGAAAAGAAAGAAAAATACTGTGGCAATATTTAACGAACAAATTTTGTATCATTTAGATGCGAGCAATCGCAACATTTTATGAAACGTCAGCATCAGTCACAGAGAATTATAAGATAGTGCAATTCATCAGCTTAAATTTAGGTTAAAAAAAAAAAAAAAAAAAAAATGTTTGAAACTGTAGTTTTCTTCTTCTTCTTTTCTTTTCTTTTTTGTATTGTAAAGCAATTATTTGAGCAGATGTAATTTAAATTTATCGTTTTGTCTACCTTCATTTTTTATTTTAATTTCTGATCTCAGGATTGCTTTAATAATTTACATTCTAACAGTGGAGTCGGTGTATTATTTTTGTAATAGGTTTTATTAATCATTTTATTTTTGTAATAAATTTTTTACGTTGGGATGTTTATTTGATTTTTATTATGTTTATTAGGTTGGGAACATGCAAATTATGCAATCACATTTGCTTAATGTTTGTAAAATTTTCAATAAATATTGTTCGAATAAAATAAATTTGTTTGCCTTTAAAGGTAAACAAAGCATAGAACAAAAAGCTCAACATGTGGTTTGCAAGATTAAATATAAAAATCAAAAGTAATAAAGCATATGCAACTGGAAATTTCTAGTCATTTTTTTACATGATGTTGTCAATAAAAGATTCTATTCCTTTATTTTTATTTATTTCACTACTGCTCTTCAAGCTATTAAATTTTAACCCATGTGGGCTGAATGACTTTTGAAATCAAAAGTCCTATTATTTATTAAGTAGAAGTTTTATTATTATTATCATTTGAATTTGACTATTTATTCTTGATGAAAATAATAAAGTTGTGCATAATTTATATTTTTTTAAATATTTAACAATTTTATTAAGTGATTTAGATTTAAATGAATATATTTTTTTAAATAATTTTGGGCACAAGCATTAAACTAAGTACTCATGTAACTATTGCAAAATAGCTCTTATTTATCATTACTTTTTTTCGATTCCAGGAATTTTATTTATCTATTATAATCATTATTATAAAATATTGCTTGATTTAATAATGTTTTTAAGTGATGAATTAATTACCTAATTAATGCATTATTTAAAAAAACATTCATTTTTTAAATTTTATTTCATTAATTCATTAATATTTAGAATATTAGAGAATCTTATATTACTATTATATATATTTTTAATGCGAAAATAAAATTAAATCGTTTGTTAATTTTAATTAATAATCTTTGATTTTTTTTCCTAATTTTTAAAACCAGCAGTAAACATTTCACAAAAGTTGCTTTACTTTTTTGTTGAATAAATTTAATCCTTTTTTAAAAATTTTGCTTTATTTTTTTCCGAATAAAAGCAATATAGCGTTGCAAAATGTTTCAAATATTGATAATTATGAATAATTCTTTTCCCCAAAACTTTTAGAATATAGAAGTTTTATTAAGACAAGGTTGATCTATTTTCTAACAGATCTTTTTTCACCACTAAAGATTTACTTTCTAGCTTATTCTCTTTGAATTTTTTAACTCAAGAGATGGCGCTGAGATCTTTCAATGTATTTCTTATGATGACGAAGCACGTTGACTAGCATTATGGGCGTATTCAGCTTTAAACGCGGGAAAGTTGAATTTAGCTTTAAGTTGTGTATCTGCACAGATAGGTTTATTTTCATCAAAAAAAAGTGGTTGGAATTTTTACTTTCAACTGGTAAGTTCTTTGCTTTTGCATTTTTTGATGCTTTTTGATTTAATGGTCTTATTGTAGTTTGTTTGGTTAGGTTTAATATTACTGTGTTCTTTTTTAGATTCGAATTTTGAAATAGTATTTTGTTCATTATTGTGTAATTTATTGGCTTTGATTTTATGAATATAATTCTTATCATCAAAATCTCAATTTCTTGGGATTTTCAAGTCACGAGGGATCAATACTTGGCCGAATGTCAGATCCCTAGCAGAAAAAATCCCTGGTTTGAATCCCTGCTTGAGGGTGACCCTTGAAAAAGGTCTTAAGGCTGGATTCATAATTTCTTTCTTTTTATTGCATTTTTGCCTTTAAACTGTTATATTATTGTTTCTAATTTGGTTAATTTAGATAAATTTGTAACTTAAGATAAAGATCCGATGTTTGCTATAGTAGTGAGAATTATGATTCAAAAATTGTGAACATTAGATCATTACAAATTAAAACCAGCAGTTATCAATCATCATATTAACAGAAAATCCTTTATAACTTACGATCAATAGTTACTACAGCTTTATACTTCGAATGCAGTTCAAGAAATGCTAGTATATTGAAAATGTAACTCAAGGTGTTACTGTTCACGGAACTCGTGTTCAAATCTACTCATTACTGTTCACGGAACTCGTGTTCAAATCTACTCATTACTGTTCACGGAACTCGTGTTCAAATCTACTCATTACTGTTCACGGAACTCGTGTTCAAATCTACTCATTACTGTTCAAGGAACTCGTGTTCAAATGTACTCATTACTGTTCAAGGAACTCATGTTCAAAGGTACTCATTACTGTTCAAGGAACTCATATTCAAAGGTACTCATTACTGTTCAAGGAACTCATGCTCAAAGGTACTCATTACTGTTCAAGGAACTCATGTTCAAATGTACTCATTACTGTTCAAGGAACTCATGTTCAAATGTATTCATTACTGTTCAAGGAACAATAATGTTGATTAATAATTGATTGTTCATTGTGTGTTTCGTACCGCATATTTTATTATTATTATTAGGAACTTATTATAACATGAACATGTTAAAATTTATTATTACTTGGGCATTATGTCAAAACCTATCGAATCGATCATTTTTGATTCGAAGTCCTAGTGTTTGCTGAAAGCAATTCACCATGTCTGCCACCGTCTGTATATGAAACTGGGTTTTATTCTGCTTATTAATATTAACACCAAATAACTTCAAAGAAGGGTTAGTATTTTATAACGACGTTATATAATTGTTATTAGGAATATTTTAAATGCAATAATGTATGCTTCAAAAAATGTTTTATTCGAATTCAAATGAATCGAAATAGATCATATTATTTAATGCCTATATACAAAACTAAATCTAATAACAGCTTATATTCAAAGCTCAGTTTTATTTTTACATATTAATGCGAATTGTTTTGGCGTAATTTTTACTTGTTATTTCAAGGGATTAAACTGGAATTAATAAATAAATATTATAAAACTTTTTTATAATGAATTAAATATAGGATCAGCTGTATGTTTTAACAACACAAATAAAACATTCATTTAATATGCTTTTATTTGTTCCTCATCACATTTCAACTGAAAAATAATTCTGAAATTCAAACTTTAATGCACGATATGCGAAGCTGGTTTTGCAAACCTGAATTATTCAATATTAAACTGAAATTAAAATTTAGACAATGTAATTCAAAGAAAGCCAATGCCTATTTCGCATTGAAATTTCTTTTGTTATTTTGAAATGTTTTTAAGTTCGATCTTGCATGGAGTGTGCAAAAATAAATTCAAAAAATGTATGGAAAATCATTGAATAAGACAAAAATTTAAAAGAATATTCTAAATTAACGAGAGGATTCCAATTAAATTTAAACTCCAAATAAAAGTTTCGAAGCTAATTTCATGCATAATTTGTTTCATAAGTCAGAATAAGCAATAACTATATATGAGGAAATTCCAATAAAAGGATTCATCCATTGTTAGTGTTTTGGAATTTGTTAATTCTGTGAAATAGATGGTTATCTTCTTATTATAAAAATACTTATTTTGTTAATAATTGTGTTATCTAGACATAAGGAATTTGTTTTAATTGTTGTATTTATGAACATTAGAAACATTTATTCACTATAAATTTCTAAATTCTGAATGATAAAAAAATCGCCACTGAGGAAAAATTTTGCTTTTAAAATCTCTTTCGTATCTACCATATTGAAGTGCAATACTCAAAAGTAATGATAAACTATCTTAAAAAGAGCGATTTCTCTTTCATGGGAATTACCGGAATAATTTAAACATGTTGTTTTTCTTTTTTAGAACAGGAAAAAGACAAATTTAGCTCTCGTTAAAAGAAATCAATATCCATTTGAGAACTATGTAAATAAATAAAGACTTAAGCTCTATACTGATTACCTTGAAATCTTCAAAATGAACAAGTTTTCTTTTTATTTTATATGTTACGTTTTATCTTGCTTAAATATTACTCTTTATGTATATAAATTATGTAAGCAAAATATACGTTTTTACAAATTACTGAATAAGATATTAACGCTTCAAAAATCAGCTTCTCATAATTCCAGTTACTTTATAATTTGATATAATATCAGGAAAATGTAATGCATATTTAATAATTCTTAGCAAGTCAGATTAATTCCTATCTATAAAAAATGGGTGTTCCCAGAAAATTTCATATTTTAAATAACCATTCTCAGAAATGGGTGATTTCCCCCTTGTATAAAATGTATCCTTTAAGTACTTTATTTTTCGTTAATTGTGCTTTCTAGATAATTAAATAAACAAGAAGCTTATCTAAACATGTTCTTTAAGAACAGAAGCTTCCCCATAATGCTCGATGTATAAAGAGACTATATCTTTTTTAAACAGTCATGTCATATTTTCGCTTTTTTCCTAAGTAATCCGTTTTAATCCCACATTAAAAGCCATGTCTTTAGTGGAGTATTTTTTTTCGAGGCAAAAGTTTTAAAGCGAATTGACGAAGGGCTTTCCTTTACATTTTTTTCTCTCTGAGCCTGTTGTGTCGTTGGATTTGATTTTTAGCTTTTGTGCAAGGTAATAGATTATTAGAGAGCTATCTGATATGTTGATGAAAGGTATTGAAAGTAGCTATAGGAAAAGGAAAAAAAAAAACCGTGTGGGTTTATTTTTTACATCGAGAAGAGGCAAAAAGTATTTTCCTTTTAAAAGGTTTTTTTTTTTCTTTCTTTGGTTAATGAGTGATGTATTTTTTAATTGCAGCATAAATAATAGCCGCAAACTATCGACAAAAAGATTTAAGCCCATGTATACTATTTCAAGATTGAAAACAGCAAAAAATGTAAAAATGACACCTTTTATGCATTTAAAAAGTATTTCAAACTATGTCTGACTGAAACAATTTTTTTATTCACTAAATAAAAAAATATCGCTGAAAAGTAAATCCACAAGAAGAAGCAAAAAGCTCAAAGCAATTCACTGAAAGGAAATTCTGTTAAAATGATGGCAACTATCAATTCTATGTTGCAAAAACAAGTGTTTAGTGTTATTTTAAATTAGCAGTAAGGGATCAAACTTCGAAATTTATTTAAAGAATTATGTTTACAAACTATTAAACCAGTTAACTGTTTTTGACGAGTATATTCTTCATGGAGAAAAGTACAAATTTTTTCGTTATAACGAGTTTATTCGTCAAGAGTAATAAGTATTGACATCGCTAAATTTTTGCGACACAATTTAGATTTCCGAAATGGTCGAAACAGTTAACTGGTTATTGATTAATTGTATGCATTGATATTTAAGAATTTATTGTAACATTACAGTAATTTATATTTTGCCAGTTATAATACCATAATTTGCCTAGTCAATGTTTACCTTACTAAAGACTCCCTCGGGGGGGGCACCTCGAAATGAGGATGAGATGCTTCCGGCATGGTGGTTAGATCTCACCACCCTGGAGGTTACACAAATAGGTGGGGGATCTGATTCCTCCCATCGATGACGGGACGTACTTCCTTCGGGGAGGGTTGTACCGTGGCCGGTGATGGCCTTTAGGACTCAACTAGAGTTCTCGCCAGTCTTCCTTTTGCTGCTGTCCGGTCATTCAGCCTTATGGTGTGCCTTCCGAGTGCATTCGTGGTGATTCGTGGCAAAAGATGTCGGAGAGTCAGTTGGTCGACTTACTTTACTAAAGATGTTTGTAAAAAATAAACTATTTGAGAATATCAACAAAATGGATTAATTTATTACAAACCATTTTCAATTTTATTCGCTTGGTTCATATTTCAAAAGTGTCAGGAAAAATTAAATTGTTTGATAGTAAAGTCTGTAGAATGTTAAAAATGGGATTTGATTTGCATTTTATAATTTAGATTAAAAAAACTATTTTACCAATTTTAAATGGTCACTTTCCAATACCTGAAAAGAGCGGTAATTTTCTATATAAATGTAGACCATCCATTTATATGCATATTAGATAAATACAGATGACATATTAAATACTCTCAATTTCTGAATACTTACATTAAAATTTTTTAATTCTTAATTTAAGTTTCTCCTCTTTAACGATAGAGAAATATTGTTTTATTAATTATAGGCAATTTCGAAAGAAAAAATTAGATAATGGAATGCTATGACTGCTTGAAATCGAAAGCACGTTCATCAAAAATATGTTGGTTTTAACATGGCAGGAGATAGTTATTTCATCTGTAGTCTAAAAATAATATTTGAGATTGCATGCTTTTGACTCCCCTGCTAAAAAAGAAAATTATTGCATCTGAAATTGATTACTATGTTTCATAAATTAGAATTTATTACATGTAATAATTTTTATATAAATGAAAAATAGAGTTAATACGCGGGAATTATAAGTGATTGGTATTTTGCTAAACTTAAAAAATCATTAAAAAGATTTCAAGTAAGAATTATTTTCACACAAATCCTTATTAATGTTTTTAAAAAGTTAGATTTAATAAAATAAGCAAAAAAGTCCAATTGCCGAATTATATTATCAAAAATATAATATATGTTTGATTTTTTTTGTTTCTCAGCATATGCGAATTTTATAAAAATCCTAATTTAAATAGAATTTAATTCTTTCATCCGAATTTAGCAAATTCTTTAAATAATTATATACTTATGCAATGACGTTAAGAAATAGCGTGACCTGACAGCAAGGCATACAATTTGAAACAGGTAATTCCACCTAATCTGAAAAAAAAAAAAAAAAAACCTTTATTAATCATTAAAAGATTTATATATTTGGAACTACAAGGAATAAAAATAAATAGAAACAGTTTTTAGAGAAATCCTTTTTGAAAACAGAAACCATTCCTTTCACGAGCCAACAAAGAAACTCCATTCATTCCAGAACGATAAAAAATATTTCTTGCTTGCTTTTCTAAGGGTACTTTAATCTTCAAATTGTAACATGGTGTGCTGCTAATTAAAGAGTTTCAAGTTCGTACTAAAGTCACAAGTGATTTTGTAATTTAATCCTATAATATTCACTATATTTTTTTATAAATATAAATTTCATTTTTTTTCAGTTCCTCCACAGAAGCTCGTAATTCTAAACGACCACGATGAAGAGATAATTGGCACGGCGGGACCGTATTTGGAGGGACAAAGTGTCAAGCTGACATGTGAGGCTATTGGAGGTATGTAATTTCTTACCTCATTATTGTTGAGGGGAATTGGGTTTTGTGTGATTTTCCGAGAGAATCGATGGATTTCTTTTCAACTCCTTTCCAAATACGTCTCCTTTTTTTTATTTTATTTAAAATGCTTTTATATTTGAAAATTAGTTATTATGCGTTAACTAGTATGTTTTAATCCTGCGTAAAAGCAATATGATAAAAAAAAGTCTTGCAGTGGATGTCATTTATAAACAATTTAAAAAAAATATATATAAAACACATTTTGGGAAATAGTTATTATGAGTAACTAGCATGTTTTAATCCTGTGTAAAAGCAATATAATAAAAAAAAGTCTCTGAATGGATGTCATTTATAAATAACATGTTTTTTTAGTAAAAAAAATTGGCATAAAGAAAAATATTACAGTAATTATCAGTTTTAATCATCTGGAATCCACTTTTCTTTGAAGTTTATATTTTTTTTCAACCCACACTGGTTGAAAACATACCTTAGAAGCAAATGTTCATTTGTGCTTGTGTGTGTATGGGGGGGACTTAGGAGAAGAGGGCTTCTTTTATCGCCATTTTTTTACATCTAAAGCCCTTGTTGATTATAAAGGAGTCTTGCAAATCCCGACGCTTTCTAATGTCACTAAAAGATGTATTAAAGTTCTCTGTTTTTTACCTTTGTCTATGATTATAGTTTACTGCTTTTGATGCAAAAAAATATCTTTAAAATTTACTGAGTATATACACACCATTTAAGAATTATTTCTGCTGCATAAAATTTTAATCACTTAAGAGTTTTCATTTTTTTTCAAGAAATTATTCATCTAGATAATTCATTGGCAACACTTATTATATTTAATAAAATTTAAGAAAATAGTTATTTCAACATAAATTTATTTTCAAAGAAATTGCTCAGATTTATTAGTATGAAAAGAATGTCGAATACTCAAAGCCTATAAAGATATATTTAGATATAAAAATCTGCTTATTTCTATAATAAATAAACCAAAATTTACTAAATATTTTAGCATTTAAAATGATAAAAAAAACAGAGGTAATATAAGATAGAGGGATATTTAATTTGATATGTCATTCTTTTATTAAGATATATTTACTTTTGCAAATAGTATAGATATATTGATAAAGTCAGAACCTGTCTTTTCCATTCCAAATGTCTGTTGCACACATACAATAATTGTTAAGAACAAAATGTAAATGCTAAAAAGCCAAGAAAAAATACCTAATTTTAATTAACGTAAATATTAAACCCTGGGTTTTTTAATCAACGGCGACTGGCAATACGATAGACAACATGACTTTTTTGATTTACAGACATGTAAATCGTTGTATTTATAATTGAGACTGTTTCAAACATTATATAATGGTCGCCGTTTAATTCCATCGTCTAATGCTATCATTTGCTTTATATTATGAAAAAACTCTAGTTCCAAATCGGCGTGTTCAATGCATTTAATAAATATTCGTTAGTGTGTAATTAAACAATGTATGGAATCTTATTCACTTAATTGCTTTTTTTTAATTCCTTTGATCACAGAAAACATGACACCTCAAAAATATATTCCTTCACCAAAATTATTTCCTCAAATATATCCCAATAATATATTTTTCCTCAAATATATCATCAAAGATATCTCAAATATGTTCATAGAGGTCTATGTCAGATGTTTGAGGCTGGATTTATAATTTCGATATAGACACTTCGTATATAAAAAGCAAAAGTGATAATAAATGTTGATGTCACTAGAAAACAATAAATTAAAAGTGGGAGTAGTAAAGCAGAATTTCTTAACTCCCCTATTAATTATGTTCCATCTATCTGCTTAAAAAATATGACCTTGAACAAAGCAGTAAATTTCTCGAGTACACAGATTTTTATTTTTAGAACATCGCATAGAGGGTTTTGTGCCTAAGAAAATCAAGTATGCAATTTGGAAGCCATTTTTCGACTGAATGAAATTAAATTGTGACGCAGAACTAAAATTTTAGTAATAAGATCATATATTGAATCTCATTTATCCAAGACATAGCACTCTGGTGTTATCACATTTTCAGCATGCAAGTTTACTGACTGACTTATGATCAATCCTTTAGAGCATGTAATTCAAACTTTGATGCAAATCTACACAATATATGAAAAAATTGTGCATCGAATTTTGTATGTCTATCACCATTTTGTTTCAAGTTTGATTTAGATATAATATTTAGATGCTAATCTTGTGCATCAAACTATAATATATATATAATAATAATAATATATAATAATAATAATAATAATATTAATATTAATAATAATAATAATATTAATATTAATAATAATAATAATAATAATAATATTAATATTAATAATAATAATAATAATAATATTAATATTAATAATAATAATAATAATATTATTAATATTAATAATAATAATAATAATATTATTAATATTATTAATAATAATAATATTATTATTAATATTATTATTAATAATAATATTATAATAATTATAATAATTATAATAATTATTATAATAATAATAATAATAATATATTATTATTATTATTATATTTATATATATATGCGCATATTATGTATATAATAATATTATATATATTATATAATATGCGTTCCATAGATGTCATGTTCAGTTGCATTTGAACACATACACAAACTTTCTTTGTTTAGGTTCATTTGGAAATTCGATAAATTGCGTTAAAATCTAGAATTCCAAATTTTTAATGACATCAGTTCTTTATCTCTGTATACATCATATGCAAAGTAGCAAAATAGTGTGATATGAAAGGTAAAAGTAGTAAACGTTTGCCTCCATACAATCATGTCTATTTTAAACAAGGTTTCTCAAATGGGATGCAAAGAATCGTTAATTTTTATATTATTGTTTAAATAACATAATTATAAAAATATAATTAAAATAAAATTATCTAAAATATTTAAATTATGTTTTATTTTATTTAATTTTTTTCATCGAAGCATTGATTCTGATTTATTGTGTTGCATTTTTTTTTTAAATTTATAAGTTCGATTATCTCATTATCATAAGCAATTTCTCACATTATCATTTTCTGAAGTGATCATACAATTGCAGTTCCTGGATAAAATAACACCAGGATTTTTCTTTTTGCCAATGTGATTTCTTTAAATATACAAAACATTGTCAAACGATTTTTTGGGAGATAATATTTTTCTGGGATTAATTTTTCTATCAAGATTTACAAACATGAAATTCCTTGCTAGATGATATTATTCTTTGGAAGATATATCTGCGTACATAAATACTACAACAATAGCAAAGAATGTAATATTTTATATAAAAAATTTAAATTTCATTTTATCAATACTTCGGAGACAGAAATTTGTTTATGAATGAATTTGAAAGATCAAGGATTTTTTTGAGCTAAAGTGTTTTGACTTTAGACTTCAAGAATTTTAAACAAAAAAAAATGTTTATGCACTTTTTAATAGATTTTAAAAAATTATTATAAATTGCAGCCTTTTTCTTTATAGGACAAAAAAACAATTCTTTCATGGAATTTTTAATAGAAAAACAGCTACGTGACGAATAAAGGGTGTTTATTACACGCTGTGTACAATCTCATTGAGGGGATTAGATAATTTCTATGACGTTAGAAAAGAGAGAATCTAGAAACTTAAATGCTACTGTTGCCATAATACTTTACTAAATATGACCAATAGGCCTCAAAAGAATGCGGAAGTTTAAAGTCGTTATTATTTTCAATAGAACATATAACGTTGCCAAGGCTTAAAATAATATCATGTTTAATGTGATAATATATATTTTTTAAATGTAATACATGAAATATTTTTTATCATAGAGTTTTTTTACATTGAACTGGAAATTTTTAAAAGCTGTTGATTGCTATTTTTGGAACTAAAACAATAGTAGTTTTTAATCACTAACTTTAATCGAACTTGCTAATCGTTTGATTTCATTTTTAATGATCTTCCAAAACTCTGCTAATATATTTCAGCAACAGCTCATCATTTACATTTTTGTTCTTCATAATAAATAAAAGAGATATTGTTACACATATAGTCGAAATTGTCTTTCAAAATCAATAAAACTTTTTGCCCAAAATATTTAAAAATCAAATAAAATCATTATTAAAAAGGAGGATAGAATAGTTCGAAGTATGAACCTTTGTTTTATTAAATTGTGAAAAATTAATAAACATGGGGGGGGGATTTGCCTTAAAATAAAATTGGATACATTATAAAGCAAATAAAATTTTGAAACATAAGATGAAAGAAGGTATTATTTATGAAATAATTTGCTAAGAAATTATTGCGGAATTATTGCAAAGTTTGACTTAATTTCTAATTGAATATTTTATTAATTTTGACCTTGAAAAATTAAATATATTAGAGAAGTAGTTTTATTACATTTGATATAAATATTTTTAATGCTTATAAATAGAATAGAAGTGATAATTAAACGAATTATTTTTGAACGATTCATATACGATGTCGTTTCTTCATTAAAATAATGTATTTTTTTAATGCAGTAATTAAACAAAACAACAAAGTCAAACTTTATGAAGTTGCGAATTTCACATGCTTGAAACATCCGAATGTAAAGTCATGAAAAGAATGGATTTGGAACTCATTTATTTGAAAGCTAAATACATGATGTTGATTTGAGATTTAAAACAAAATTGTTACTTTCGTTAAAAATTTTTTTTTTTTAAGATCAAAATAATATTTTAGAACGAGCCTCTATATCTACTGGCATATAGTTTGAAATTAACTTCAGCTATCTAAACTCAATCGATGAATTGTAGATTATTCAATGCAATAATCAAGATAGAACTTTATTATTCAGAGAAAATTTATCAAGAACTCAACATTTCTGACATGTTTGAATAGCCAGAAGCACTTACAAAATTAAAGTTCGATTCAAATAATTGAGACAAAATCTCCACATTTGTTCAATAAAGAAATGCTTGGAATTAAATAGATATCTCAATGTATGGTGAACACATAAAGGAATGAGTCAAAGCTTTCCGACAAATGGCATTCATATCGTTCCATTTTTCCGATGTTGAATCGGATCAAAATTCACAGATTTCGCAATGCAAGTGTTTTGACAGTTTTGAAGGCAGGTTGTCTGTTGAATACTTATCATTTTCGAACTCTTGCTGGGAACTTTGTGATGTGATTTGAAATTTCTGAATGCCGAATTTTCCAATGCCCACTTATTACTTGTTATCTATCAAATATTTGGTAATTTTGGTTTAAAAGTTTACATAAAGCTGTTTCCTCTAAGTCTAGGTTTAAATAATTTCGTGCATTAAATGCAGTTTCTGTATTGATGTTATGCGATATAGTTATTTTACAGTTTCAGGTATTGTTTAAACCGAAATTAATAAGGATTAATGTCAAATGTTAATTATCTTTCGGAGATTAAAGATCACCGAGTTTATGAGGTCATTGATTCTAACTGATATTATATAAGGTAATAGGATGAATTAAACACAGAATATATTGTATGGGAATATATATTAGGAAATGTCTAATGCTTAAAAGCGAATGCCATTCGTGTTTTTCTCAATTTTTTTTAATGTCAAATTTTCCCTCGATTCAGTTAGTTCAAAATTCTGGTCCTTTAATATTTTTGAAGGTAAGTTATTAGGTAAATACTCATTATTTTCCTAGAAAGTTTGTGCTATGATTTCAAGATTATTAAAAACGCAATTTTGAAAGATGAGTTTCCTTAAGTTCATTCAACATATAAAACTTGATTACTTCTCAATTGATTTTTAAAGCATTAAAATAATTCTTTATTAGCTTAAGGTGTATGTACACACTTAAAACTTCGAAAATTGTTCAAAATATCGAATATTTTTTTATTACTTAATAATATTCTCCGATCCTTTAGCTTTCAGACGATACCAAGATGTTGTCAATATTCGAAATATTTATCGAGTTATAATTATTTTTCTTGAGGTGCTTTCATTAAAAACTCTAGTTACGGTGTTTTTAAAACTCATTTTATGAAGAATGATATTTTTCCACTATGTTGTTTCATTCAAACAATCATAACTCAACAAGAAATGAACCAAGTACAGTTATTTATATATCAAAATAATCTGTATGAAATAGCGGATGATTTGTGCTGCAATCAAAGTTGTATTTATAGAAATAAATTTTTAATAGCTATTTAAAAGTTAAAATGACAGAAAAAATCTCGCTTTTTCTATTCATCGTTGATGAAAAAATTGTTTAAAAAACGATACATTTTTATAATTTGTTTGCAGACAACATGAAGACTAATATTAGGCATAATTTCAACTAGAATTGTGTGTCTGTACAAATTAGAATTTAAGATATCATGTTTCAAAAAATAGGCTAATTAGCTCATTAAGTATTATTTAATTAATTAATAATTAGTGTAATATGGTATTTTCTCACTGAATTGAGTTTAAACATATATTAATGACCTACTGTGAAAAAAATGGATTTTTAAAGTTAAAATTGAAAAAAAAAAATTTCTAGTGTGTACGTACACCTTAAAAAAATATTACGAATTTCGGAATTAAAAAAAACTAATTAAGAAGTGGAAAATTTAACTAAAATTTTTCTAATAGTAAATTTAGTAAAAGTTAATGTAATTTAGATCAATATACTAGGAGATAATTATTGTGTGGATTTAAACTAATGTTAAAATGTTGGATTTCAAGGAGTAGAAATAGATTACATAACTTGGATAGAAATGAGGGATGTGTGCTTGATTAAATCTAATATAAATTATAAAATTTAACAAATGAACATGTATTTGTTTTAAAAGTTATTCATAGTTTTTGGACATATAATAATTATTATTTTGCACTGCTTAGCTTCAGCTTCTTATTGTTGATATCATATTTAAGTCGGAGCTGTTCATGTCAGATCAGCTTGGTTATAAACTTTCTAATACTTTTATTCAAATACAATGTTATATATATTTTATAACAATCCTAATACGTTTGGAAAACATGCTGTTCTATGATAATTTGGTACGGCAATGCATTATTAACACAAAACTATATTAAAATTATATTTTCTTTAACTTAATTACCGCATTTCTTTAAAGAAGATTAAAATTATTCTGATATCTTTTAAAATAAAAATTGCATATAATCTGTAATAAATATTGCATTGCAGTTTAAGTTTAAACTGCAATGCAATTTTTATTACAGACTAGCCGCCTTTGGCGACCAGCCGGTTCGCCAATCTTAATGTTCGTTAAAATTTTAATAATTAAATATTTTATGCAATTTCTACTTTAATAGCTTCTTCATCAAAATATTTTAAAACTTCAAATTTTGATTATCATATAATTGATTCATAATATTATAAAGGCCTTCAGTCATAACGTAATATGTATCTCTCTCATTTTCTGTTAGCACCCGTAGAATTTATGCTTTAAATTAAAGTGGAAAGAATTTATCTTCAATTAATATAATAATATTTTTTACTGAAACAAAGCATTTTTTTATAATCTGATTACTGAAAATAGAGTCACTCAGCGTTTAAACTTTATGGGCACTAAAGAATATCTTTTTTTAATTTATGTAATATCTCAAGAGTTGGTCAACAAAATTTTCTTAGATTCATTATGAGCAGATGGATTCATTAACAATGTTTAAATTTAAATGCATCAAACACTAAGAAAATAAAACGAATCGTTTAAAATAAACGGTTGAAAACAGGTTTTAAAAAAACTACTTAAAAAACGATGTACTTAAAACTATAAGCATATACAAAAAATATATAACTAACATAAATACAATTTACTTACAAAAGCATGCAACTAACCCAAAAATAATTTAAATCATCCATTGATAACGTTGTCATGGCAACAATCAGAACAGAATGCGCATGCGTGAATTTTCTTCGCCGGTTAGGTAACGCAAATACGTGATTTTTTCTACGCCAGTTGGGGTAACGCTATGCTGATTAGAAATTTTTAATTTCCTTTATTCTGTTTTATTTTAATTCAAAAGTACTTCAGAATGAATCTGAAAGATTGATTCATTAACAATGTTTAATTTTTAATGCATCAAACATTAAGAAAATAAACAGAACCGATTGAAATAATCCGCCGAAAAATTTTAACCCTAGCCTCATTACTGTTGGGAGAAAAAAAAACTGAAGCCTTTCTCGTTTGGCGCTGGGGATAATGGAAGATTTTTTTGACGAAAAAGTTGGCGGTGGGGAAAATGGAAGATTTTTTTGGCGGGAAAGTTAGTTTTTAATTAATAATTAAAATTCTAATTAAAAATTCGAAAAAAGAAACCCCAGGTGCACATTCCCAACCTCCAAGGTATACATGTACCAAATTTGGTAGCTGCATGTCAAACGGTCTGGCCTGTAGAGCGCCAACACACACACACACACACACACATTGAGCTTTATTATAAGTATAGATTTGAAATTCGAAAAAAATGAATAAAAAGAACAAATTAGCCAAGCAAGCTCGAATTTTCATCGACGTATAAAATTAATCTGTATTAGAATCCGACTATTCTGTTTCAGATAAAATAAGTTTGAGTTTAGTTGAGTGCAAAAATTCGTTTCAGGTAAGATAATTAATATCAAATATTATTATATAATTGTTACATTTCACATAAAATTAATTTTAGTATATTTTACACTTTGATCAATTTCTTTTAATTGAAAATTGGCAGTCTACATTTTGAAAGCTTTTGTAAAGTGTGTAAAAAGAAAAATATATAAGAAATGATATACACGTTAATAAGTAATTCCACTTTATTCAAAACTCATGATAAATTGGAAGCTTTTGGGCAATGGTATTTTAGAGGAAAGTCAATTCAAATTACTTTAAATGCATCATTTTGTCGCTTCCTTTTTTTATTAATTACTCTCTGTTTTGGGGAATTAATTAGTGCCCCGAGATTAATGACTGCTAAAAATTTCAGTTAAATGCTTTGTGTAATTAAAAAAAATTAATTAAAATTTTGATAAACATATACTATTTTAGAATTCTGTTTCATTCATTGTTTCGCGAGTTTTCCTAATTTATTATTTATTTTTATATATTCAACTACAGCACAGAAAAAATTAGGTCATTTTAAATACGGGCAATTTTTCATATTTGTTTGATTCTAAATTTAAACCTTAGTTGTATGTAAAAGAACATTTCAAAAATTTTATTAAAGGAATACTGTGTATTGAAAACTACTCAACTAATTAAAATAAATCGAATTTTCATATTTTGATTGGACACTAGAAGAACTTCACTAGAATTAATTTAAAATTTAATTAAAAATAGGAAATATTGTATTGCAAAAATATTGGTATTCTTAATAAGGTAAATTTTTATATTTTAAAAATGATTTTTTAAAGTATATTTTTGCAAAAATTATTTTTGAGCTCTAATATTTTTATAAGTTAACGACAAAGTTGGTTAGAGAAGGTAACTCTATTATTTTTAGAAGTTTGAAAACGACCAAGTTTGGTTAATTCTTAATTAATAACAAATTCAAAGAAATTTCTCCTAAAGGCACGTTCCTATACTCCAAAGAAAATATTTGTTGAATCTGGCTGTTCTAGATCAAACGATCAAACACATATATAGACACGTTGGCATTATTAGAAGAGATGAATTGTTATTTTTCACTTAAAAATAGGTTTTAAATTATAGATTAAAACATGATTTCATAATTAAAACGTTTTCACACTGTAATGAAGTATTAGTTAAAACATTTTTATCGTTTTAATTCAGATAAAGATGCTAAAAGTATTGTAAATGCGTCAGCTTGTTTTGTAATTTTAGAATATATTTAGAGTTTTTTCTTTCATCACATTTCTTGCAAAATTACAATTTATTAAATAAATGCAAAAGAAGTTAACTATAAAAAAGAACATAGTTCAAAATTAATAAAGTAAAAAAGAAAAAAAAATTATTGTTGTGTGTGTTGCGACTTGGCACTTTACAAGCGCGGAGACAGTAAAGACGAGAACGATTTAAGCCGTGTGAGCGTCTCTTGTTTTTTTAGTATAGGGCCAAGAGTACGACTTCGCAACTTAATGCGTCACAATCGCTTGCACAACCCCTTTTTCAAAGGGGAATATTCACACATCTTACAGATAGAACATAGAAGAAGAACAATCTGCCCTAACCTGGGATTCGAGCCCTGGACGCCCAGGTCACGCGGAAGACTCGCTACCCCTATGTCAGGATGCCGGCAGGAATTTTTTTCTCTTTTATGTTTGGTTGTAGAACATTAAGTTTTCTGAAGGATTTGGAAGGGAAAATACAAATATGAGAACATAAGTGTTAAAATTTCCCAAAATGAAAAAAAAAAAAATTCTTAAAGATAATTTTAATGCTTTTTTAAAGAATGTTTTTTTATATTAATGAAAATTTTAATTTAGTATTCTTCTAGTATGTTTGATAGGACAGTATCCTTTATGCTTTAGTTTTAATTTTATTTCTTTGTAAAAAGTTCATTTATTTTTACTTCTTACTACAATAATATAATGTTGCTTTTTTTAAAAAAATTTTGATTTTAATTTATTTTACTATGCATTGTTATAAATATGGTATCTTAAAACAAATACTTTTTTTCAAATCACTATTACATGATGCCACTCGAATAAAAAAAAACATTTTAATGATTAATCAAAGAATAATTTTTGAAAACATTAAATTGTATTTTTATCAGAAATACAAAAAAAAAATATAGAGAATTTCAAAATTTTAGCTTATTGGAGAGTGAATAAAAGAGATGTTTAAAAATTGTGTTGTACAAAGAAAAGAAAGTTAATTTAATAGGTACAAAATTTGATAGAATCTTCTGACATTTCGAAACAATTCGAAAATAGTTTCGATGTTAGTATGGTAATAAATTTCAATTTTCTAGACTCGTTAAATCAAGCAAAAGAAGTATTTTAAGATTCAAGCCTTCTCCTTTTTCAGATTTTCAAGCATTAATAATTTTGAAAGAATAATACATATATTTAAAGAACTTACATGATTTTATATTGTTATCAGATCTTCTGAAAGTTTCAAACTACATGTTATTTAAATAATATACTCTTGAAATATATTAAATTTTTCGATAAGACTAACTTATAAAAGAATATTCTGAAATGCGATAAGAAATAAAAAAAAATAATGTAATCGAAGTTATGAACTTGCTATTTATCTTATTTAACAAATAAGACTATTTTTGTCTCAAATAGTATTCAGAGAGATTCTTCAAATGAAAAGGTATCTTTTCCTAAAACAGATAACATTCCAAGTAAGAGGAAACGCAAACTAAAGAATCTAGATATTTTCATCCACTGGCTAAAATCTTATTAGGTTAGATATATAAGTAAATAAAATGAAAGATTGGATGACATGCACTTTATTTACTTTACGAAATTCAAGAACTGGATTTCACGTAATCATATTTCAAAGAGAAAAAAAATACTTGCTAAGTCTTTTCTATTTGGAGTATTGTATTTTAAAAAATAAAGAAACGGATATAGAACAATGTAATAAATTTATTCAGCAACGTTTTGTTCCATAGCTTGGAAAATAAGTAGCAATTTATTGCATGTTAAGAAATTCACATTTTCATGAAGGTAATAATAGTCGTGAAAGGATCTTTTTGATATATTAAGTATGGGAAAATATGATAGAAATACATGATTAATAATTTTAAAACTCTTTTTGTTAAATCAATATACAAGAAATTTCAAATAAAGTTAAACGTTAGAAAATTTATTGAGTTTCAGAAGTTGAATAATACTGAATTCATGCTTTCAGCTTATCCATTTTCGAATGGAAATATATTTATTTACAGAAGCAACTATATAAACATTTATTGAATAAAATAGATAAAAATAAAATGGTTAGTTAAAAAATTAGATTACTAAGCTGTATTAATAATAAAGCTGAACATTTGTGTTTGTGATAGTACCTGTATGTATGTGTGTGTATATATATATATATATATATAATATAATGTAATGATATTTTAAACTCTTAATTTAATCCAAATTAATTTCCAAAATTTTATCTTAATTTAACCTATAGTAACTTCATTCCAAAATATTCTCTTATTTCGTGATCCAATTCCACTTTCGGTTTAATTAATCCCTTTGTAAAAATAATGCGCCATCAGTACTACGTATTAAATGAAAGTGATATTTTTACCCTTCAAAAGGTGTCAAAGGTCACACGTGTATTGAATTGGCGCCTGGCCAGAAATTCAATGCTAGTCATCGTCTGTTTGGCTTTTTTTCCTCTTTTCTTTCCATGTGTGTGCCGCGCTGAGTTTTCTTGTATATAATCATGCCTGCTACTCGGAATAGAATAAAACGAAATTAAAAATACCAAGTCTCTTCACTGTTTTGAACCTGCATTCTACTTCAATCAAAATATGTTATATATGGGATGAATGAGGAGATAAAGTTATAGGACCACGGAAGATAGCATCCATTAGAAGACAGGGGAAATGGAATGGGCCACGATTCCATTAGGATGATTCATTTATAAAATAATTGGAGAAATTACAAGGCAATTTAAATAATACATTTCTAACATACATCGAGATAAGATGCATAAAAATAATTTTGAAAGAATCATCAGTTATGAAATTATCACAGTTTGGCATAAATGATTTAATGAAAATCAAACAAATATTCCCGGATAACAAGTTAACGTCAAAAACAGCTAACAATACAAAGTGGTCAAAATTAAAACAGCCCTATTCTGAGCACTCTCTACAGCGAGCTACTCAGTGCAGACTCCAAAATTGTTGAGCATTCTATTTAAGGCATAGAGAGACGGATTATGGGAAAAAATTAGTTCCAGAAACACCGATAGATGGCGCTGTACAACAAAAATTATGCCAGAAAAGACTCAAAATACATATTTGTAACACATTTTATTCGAACGTATCAAACATTCAATCCCAATGACCTTATTGATGCAAGGAAAACTGCTCAATGTGGTTCCCTTTTTCCAGATGTAAAAACTTACTTTCTGTGGATAGCTTGTTCAGCTGCGGTTCGTAATTGGTCGATTAAGATGCTTCTCACATACAGAGTGATACTGTCTTTCGAAGCTGCCAAGGTCACCAGACATCCTCGATAAATAGGATTTTTTAAATATCTCCAAAGCCCAAAATCACAGGGATTAAGATGTGTAAAACGAGATGGTAGGTTGCCGGCAACGCACGACTAATTACTCGATCATTAATAAATGTTGCCGAAGAAGCTGCTGTACACAGAGTCCAATGTGTGGAGGCGCTTCATCTTGCAGAAAGGTAATTGAATCAAGACATTGGCGCTGTTGGCTTTGAAATACAGCAAAATTTTCGAGGATGTTTTGGTATTTGCTGTTTCTTTGCGTAAACTCTCAAGTCGACGAAACTCTGGAAGGGCAGCTGCAGCATTTATTTGTTTTCATAAAACATTCACGAGCAAAGCGCGAAGTCATCGCTCATAAAAATGGCATTTTCCCAGCGTTATCCGTTTTATATCTAGAATAATAACAGCTAACCAAGGATTTATGTAAATTTTTGTGCTTACAGTGCGAATTTGCAGTTACAATGACAGTTTCAGTTTCTTCATTTTTTTTTTCTCTTCTTTTTTCCATATCAGCAATAGAAATTATAAAGAAAAAAATTCATATCACATGTTTTTTTTGTGATTATTTGTATCTTTTCAGCATGTTTTCTTTTGTATAGCGTCATCTATCGTTGTTTCTGGAACTATTTTTTCTCTTGTAATCCGTCACCCCATGTTTTGAATAGCATGTTCAACAATTTTGGAGTCTTTATACTGAGTAGTTCGCTTTATAGAGATCTAGGAGTAGGGGGTGTTTCTATTTTGACACTCTTGTATAAGAATAAAAATTATATGATAAACTTGCAAATATGTTATATAAATTTCTAGCCGGAAGGAACTATATAATGGGTTACGTCAGATAGAACAATTTCTAGTGGGTCTTCTGGTTTTCATTAAGTAACCTCCTGGCCAGTTTTATAAACATAACATATTGATAAATTCAATGTTTGTAAGATTTAAGTTTGTATTTATTTCGTTCATGTACATTTCTTTATATAATGTCCAAATCAAACCACAAATGACATTAACAATCAGGAATGAAGATAGAGAAAATAGCACTTAATTTGGATATTTGAAATCTGTTTGAATCCTTCAATTTCAAATATACTAATATATTTTTCTGCTTTAATGATGAAGTCCATAGGTAGTTTTGTGGAACTCTCATAAAAATACTAAAAAAATGTTAAAAAAAAATACATAACAAGGCTATTAGTTTGAGTTGTAGAATCTGATACCATTCTAGTCTTAGGTTCCTCTCCTCACCCACTCGCCCCTTCTCCCCTCTCTGTTAGGAAAGTGGGGTTGCTATAAGTGTTGAGTGGGGTTGTCAAAATTGGCGTGTCTTGCATAGGCAAAATTCATTAATATTGTTACGAAATTTCCGCGGGATTTCGTTTGGATAGTGGATGTTATATGGTGTGAAGAACGCTCAATCACCAGGCGACAGTAGAAAATAAAACAACGACGTTTATTTACACGAAGACACACAGGACAGCACAAAGACGACAACTATATACAGCACAGAAGACGATTATCTTCAGCCGAGACGTGCAGCAACAACAGCATATAACAAGACAGACAGTAGCGCACAGCTTAGTTCAGCACTAGCTTCACTCCGTCGCTGCTCCGCTTACCTCTGGAAGGCCAGTTCTCTATCGTCGATTCCGACTACTTTGCCCTATCAGCTGCAGCCGCCTCCTTTTATAGGTCTCAGGAGGCGGGGCTAGAAGCCTCTCAACCAATCAGGAACGTTCGAGGCGTAACTCGGTTCCTACTGGACGGATACGGGAAAATTCTCGATGTTTCGGATATAATCTATTTTGTCGCCAAAGTCACCAAATGGTCGCCAAGCTCTGGGACCTCCTATGGAACCTACTATGCTGGAAAGCCGCATCACAGGTTCGTAACAATATCTTGCATGTGAGCGAACCCATTTAGAAGATTATATTCCTATAAGATTAATTCCTATATATTCCTATAATTATATTCCTGGCGAAAACTTACCTGCTTTAAAGTCAGTGTTTGTGTTTGTTAGTATTTTATGTTTTACTTTTGTGTTGTGTCCCGTATCAAAAATGTGAAATAAATTTGCGACTAAATTTTGAAGTGATCACTGTCTCCACTGCTTATACAAAAGAAATCCCACGCGAAGGGCGGGGAGGGGGGGGGCATTTTGCAGTCTATTCATATTTTTGTGATTTTCCTATATGCCCTTAGAAACCGCCGTCATTTATCTGCTGAATATTTTCTTGTAAATAAAACTTTTTGTGTTGTACTTGTTACTATAGAAATGATATTTTCAAGAAATTCATCAACAAAAATTAAAATTGCAGTCGGAAAGTGAATACAAACTAACAATTTATACAAATATTTTGAATTCATATTCTTATTCCTGTCTTATTCTCGCGAGTGTTTGTTTTCTTGCTGAAAGCAGAGCGCAAATTAAAATATTTTTTAGTTGTAAATAATAGAAGAAAATGTCACCTTTCATACCTGAGTGTCATTACCCAAAGGTATTATTTTTATTGCAATGCTGAACATATGTGTAGGCTTTCCTAGAGGAATACTTATCTGTTTTGCAAAGAATACCTGTATTATTTCATAAAGTGAATAAGAAAATAATTTATTTTGAAGTTTTCTATGGAAAATATTGTTTGTGTATATATTTCCCTTTCACAAACTCTCAAATTATGCACGATAAACAAGCTTTTCAGAAGTATTAAAAGGAGGTATAATATTAAGAGGAAAGGGCTTCGAAGAAGTACTTTTGTTAAAACAATACAATAAATAGGGGCTTCAAGTGAATTTTTGGAAGCAAAGTTTGCAAGATTTCAGAATTTAATGCGAACTATGAATACTAACGAGCTTTTTATAGCACCTGTGAGAGTTTTGCCCAAATATTCTACTGGGAGAGATATAAAATAAAGATTCTTAAGAGAGCGGGGAAAGCGAAGAAGTAAACATATTTTCTCGCCAAAATTAACTGTTGAAAATAGTGGAAAAGATGCTTGAAGTTTCAGAATTCTGCGTATTTAGGTTTTTCGCTAATGGAATATTATATCTGTTACTGAGTGTTATTTTCAAGACATTCAGATTCTTTTAGAGAAAATTTGTTTGTTGAGTTCTACGAAGATTGAAATGAATGAATGAAAATTCCAGGTTATTTTGTACTGCGCTTAATTCCACTAGGCATTTCTCATGGATGGGGAATCTTCATAATCTTTTATATCAAGCCAAAAATATACAAAATATATATTTATTCAAATATTAAATTATTCCAAATAAATTTTTTAAAAACTAAAATTATATTTCAAACACAACTCCCAGTGCAGTTTTGAGAAAAAATGGTTTTCAATTCCTGTTATTCGAAATATACATACAGAAAGTATTGTAATTGTCATGGAATCCGAAATTAAAATTTTGACTCATTTCTGCGTTTTGGACCCCCCTCCCCAATACAAAAAATACATTTTTGAAACTATGTTTGTGAACAAGATATCTCAGAAGTTTGGTTTGGTTATATTAACGTCTCGTTTAAAGCAACACTAGGGCTATTTTGGGGCGGACCTCGTAATTTTGAACCACTGTCAGATGACGAGGACGACACCTGAGCTGGCACCCCCTCTCCACACCACACCAGTGGGAGGACGTTTGGTCATGACGGATTTAACGTGCAACAGACCCCCTTACACGACGGTTCTTCGGTGGAATCGGGTCACGAACCTGAAACCCTCTGGTTCCGAAGACGAGACCTTACAACCAGGCCACCGCGGCCCTTAAAGATATCTCAGAAAGGCTTTGAGTTAGGTAAATGAAATTTCGTGTTTGGTTTTTACATCAAATGTGTAAATGTCTCGAAGTCGGGACAAAGTTTATTTAGAGGAAGTTTGTCTAATTGCCAGAATATGTGAACACGATAATGATAAGGCGTAGAAAATTAAATAAAGTTTGTGCTTAGTTTTAGAATCGAAATCTTAAATTCTTTTCAAACTCTACTCTAAATCCATCAAAGAATTGATTGTTTGTCTATCAGTTCATTTTTATGCATGTTAATACAATGATTCAAAAATGAAATTTCAATAACAGAAATTTGTTAAGTGATTTTAGGCCCAACTGTTATTCTATGTCAGAATTTGATTTTAATTGATTAGAAAGATGCTTTTAAATTGCATAGTCGATTTTTTAGAACTTGTATATTAACCGCATGACAGCTATTGATCACGAAAAATACAAAAGTCCCAAAGACGACGTGTTAGATGCCGTGCAAAAACGGATTCATGCCAAATAGCGATCTTTCGTAGCTATTGGTTATCATTTATTGGCAGTTGATACACAGATACAGGTGTTCTTTATACAGTACTATTAACCCTTAACTGGGGACGTGCGGTCTGTGAGACCGCTAGCGATGGATTTTCGGTCACCCCTATTCTATTTTTAACTCAATTCAGTGGATTGACCCTGTAGCTTCCTGTTTTGTGACCTTCAATACACGTGCAATTTTTCAACCGATTTCAGCAGATGCTTTTTTAAATAATTCAGTTATTTCTTTAGGTGCGGTCTCTAAGACCGCTTCTCCCTGTTAGTGTCCCAGTGATGAACAAGGCTTAGCAGATGGCGCTAAAGCTTGGCCCCCGAAATATTATCCAATTTACTGATCCTATTATGAAGCAGTGTTCCAGACACTTTTAAATGAAGCAGAAAGTGATTTTAGTGATAAGGATAATTGTACAGAAGAGTTTTTCGATGAAAGTTCGCATTCAACTGATTCTGATATGTGCAAACATAATTAATTGTTCTAGTGATAATGTATTTTGAAAAAATTATATAATATATTAATATACAAAGATATATATATACAGAATTTATAGGTTGAATTTTATGCTAGTTCTTAACCTGTATGTTTAAAATGCCCTAGAAAACGGTGCTTTGAAAGTCACACAAGCCGATAAAAAAAGGGCAAAATTTACCCATTGTCATTTTTTTTATTTTTCATATAATTGTTGAATTTTTCATTATATGGTCTTCTATATACCTTCATATACTGTAAAAATAAACATGGTTTAAAAAGTAAAAAGTAATATGTTTTTTCAAGAATATTATTTATCGCAACATGTAATTTGAGAAGAAAATGCATGTTCAACGCATTTACTTTTTCAATGATAATATATTTTGAAAAATTTCTAAAACATATCAATATATCAAGAAAAATATCTGTAAAATATATTGGCAGTTTTTCATACTAATACATTCATTAGAAAATTTAATTTGAGTGTAAATGAAGTGCGGTCTCGTAGACCGCACCTCCCCAGTTAAATCCTAAAATTTCACCTCCCCAGTTAAGGGTTAAGCACATAATTTTCGAACGTGAAAATAAAAATCTGAGCACTCATAGTGTTCACAAATTAGAGTGAGAGTGGAAAGAATTATAGTCTTATTCAATAGAATGTAAGAAAATTTAGGGAAAATCACTCATGCTGGTTTACATTAAAATAAATTGAAATAGCATTTGTTAAAATATTTAATACTAATATACATTACAATGACTTGCGGTTTATTTCATTCTGCATTACTATAGCTTCAATTTTAAGAACTACAATATACTAACTCTCACAGTTAGCCAATTTAGTTTCTTTTTAAGTTCAGTTTCCAGAAACAAAATATAAGCTTCTTAGCGAACGTAACACCTACAATTGAACTGATAAGCTGCCTCTGTGTTGAAGATAGCTAAGCTTATTATCTGCTTTTTTTCTGTTCTGCCGTAGGAACTTGTTGTTTCAATACCATTCTGCGAATTTTCTGCCCTAGGATTTCATAAAGGAAAGGTAATAGATTATACCTAGTGGGAAATCCTCTTGCTTTTAAGTTTTTGTATCGGATTCTCGTGTAGCAGATTAGGTGCATCAAAACTTTTGAATTAGATGCCCTTTTATCATTCTCCGGTAGAATTTAATAAAAAAATGTAGATAGTATCAAGCTAATTCAAATGAAAAAGGAAATCAAAGTATATGTGTTGAATGCCGATTCTACATATAATAGTTAGTGAAATTTAATTCAGTAATTTTTATAGAAAAATTAATCGGACATGATTATAATTAATCATATCCGTTCAATGTTTTTCTACCCTTTATTTTTAACATAATTAGCGATGTAAATTGACAAAACTGTATTTTAAAAATGTATAAAGGAAATAGAAAATTCTATAGGTCAAGTTATGGTAGAAATATTATAGTTTAATTTAATTACTTATATTGATATGTTTCTTTTTACTAGTTAGAAGAGTAAAATAAATTATATTGTATTTAATTACTAACTGAAACGTATTTGAATACTGCTTAGTAAAAGTGTTAATTCTCTCGTTCTAACATAAAAATTATAGATCAATTAAAAGCCGTTAACACCGTGAGTACTCAAATTTTTATTTTCTAAGTTCTGCACTGTAATTTTTTTTTTTTTTTTGCTTTTAAGTTTAGCTAAGTGATTAAGTCAATTTGAAGGCCTTTTTTGGACCGATTTCGAGCAATTATTTTCATAAAATTGTAAATTTAGCAAAATGATCATGTACCAGATGGTATATTTGTTTTTCTTTTTAAGTGAATAATTATTTACATATTTACTGACGTTCATACCTTTAACAGATTTGTTTCTAAATTTGATGTTGCTTTGAATTTAGATACTAAAATTATATGTTATATTTCATAATCCAGTTCTTTACGTTTTATAGATATTGCACTCATTTGGTCTTATTTCATGTAAATGGGGTTTGTTTAAAATTTGATCAAAATGTACATATTTAATGTAGATACCGATTTTCAACCTTCTACGGTTTTTCAATAATTTCTTTTAGTTATAGAAAGAAAAATATAATTAAAAAAATGTTCATTTATTAGTGAATCCTATATTTTTGGATAATGAATTATTATCATATAATAATTCACTGTTATTTAATTAAAAAGGTTTCGTTTAAAATTTGATTGAAATCTACATATTTAATGTAGATACTGATTTTCAACCTTCTACGGTTTTTCAATCATTTTTTTTAGTTATAGATAGACAAATATAATTTAAAATAATATTCACTTACCCAAAAATACAGGATTCACTAATAATGAATTATTATCATATAAGAATTCACTGTTATTTCATTAAAAAGGTTTCGTTTAAAATTTGATTGAAATCTACATATTTAATGTAGATACTGATTTTAAACCTTCTACGGTTTTTCAATAATATTCTTTTTGTTATAGAAAGACAAATATAATTAAAAAGATTCATTTATTAGTGAATTCAATATTTTTGCATAATGAATTATTACCACATAATAATTCACTGTTATTTCGTTAAATAGGTTTCGTTTAAACTTTGGATAAAATCTACAAATTTAATGAAAAAAAAAAACAGATACAGATTTTCATCTTTCTAGTCCAATTTTTTTTACTTTTAGTTCTATTAATTTTTTAGTTCTTTTAATTTTTTACTTTTAGTTCTATTAATTCCTATAATCCTCATTGATAAACAAATATACTTAAAAAAAAATTTTTTTTTCGACTCAAGGAAGTCTGTCTAAAGCGTGAAGATTTCTCAAAAATCTCGAGATTGGATTTTTTTTGACATTCATAATGTTTCTTCGTGTACAAAAAATAAAAAGGGAAATTCGTAAATAATAAAAAATGTGTATTATAACAATGAATATTGAATAAAATGAATAATATACCAACTAATAATAAACAACATAAATTATATTTGGAAATGTAGTCAACATAAAACACAACAATTATTTTCAAGATCAAAGGAGCAGAATTTAGTGTTTGAGAAATATTTTTTTTATCTATGATATTTTACAGAAATTATCAGCAATAATTTAAAATATGCAAAAGCTCTAAATATATTTCTGCAATTATTTTTATATTTATAAACGAAAACAGGATGCAAACAGCATTAATTTATTACTAATTTAAAGAAAAGACAAATTTAAACACGTTATAAATTTTCATTTGTGCTTATAAATATAAGAAACAATTTCCATTTATTACAATGCTTGCAGTAAAATGTTACGTTGCCTGAAATTCGAATAGAATACCATAATCTATATCTGCATTCAGCAAAATTTGAATTAAAACATTAAGGAGATTATTCACAAAGAAAATATTTATGATGAACTAATGCCAAGTGAAATTCTGTCGTACATTTGAAAATATTCATTACAATTTCGTTATGATGAAATAATGTAGCATGAAGCATTTAGATTCAGTAATAACTTTTTCTTTTCTAGCTAATTATGCATTTAATGTCATTGTACAAAGCTGAGTCATTGAAGTTTATTCCGAGAGAAGAGGATTTATTAATCATTAAAAATTAATAAATATTCATGGAAGAAAGGTAAAGTTTGAATATACGTAGTTCTGTATCTGTAATAGTATTGCTCTTATAGCTTATAAAACTTTTAATAAGCATTTTTGCATTTATAAGAAAGCAAATTGCTGATAGTGGAATTATTTATTTAGTTGAATGTAGAATATGTTTCTCAAGGGGAAAAAAAGGATTTCAAAACTTGCTAAGATTTATGAACAAAAGGAATGCCTCATTGCGTAATTTTTATTGGACAGCTTAATGACATTCAAATATTAGAAACATTTGATATTTTTAACACATTTGTTCTCTTTTAAAGTGTGCTTGGCACAATATTGTCAAATATGGTTTCGATTCAATGAACCGCACGATAAAAATAGTCTTGCTTAGTGTAAATAATAATTAGTGTAATGTAAATGTAAATGATAATTAGTGTAAATAATCGGAATAAATTTTTTCGGATTAAGTAACTGATAAATTTTAATTCATTTACGTATATTTGGAAGATTAGGAGCAAATGCAAAGCGCCTTTTAATAACAGCAAAGTGTGTCAATTATTTATTTTTAACGAACGTTGATGTGAGTCAGAATATAATGGAATGCTAAACATTCTTGTATTTTATACTCTAAATCATCCTCTTGCCTATCTAAATCATATCTTCGATTTCTTGGGAGCTGAAATATTCTAAATTTCATGAATGCTGTTTAATAAAATAAAAATCTAAAATAGTTTAAAAATGTCTTGGTTAAAAATTAATTTCAACAATCTGAAATTCGAAAAGAAATTACAATTTATTAAAAATATTTTTAAAAAAGTATAGAAAGAGAAATACACTTTGATACTTAAAATTATACTTGTTGGCATATAAACATTGTTGAATTATAAAAATCGGCATCTGTTGCAGAGCAAAAGGAAACAGATCAATATTTCCAATATATTGTTACAAAATATTTTTTCTACAACAAAATACCGTCGATCAATCGTAATGACGCAACGCATTTAATCGCTATAGTTCAGCAGTTTGTTTGCTGTCTCATCCTCTAATTTCTCTTATTTGTCGGCGACTCCGACTCCTCTCACACACGACTTCTGACGATACACACACTCCTCGCAGCTTCAGAGTGCTCGTCTTTTATAGTTCCGGGAGGCGGGGCTAGAATCTTCAGACCAATCAGGGCGTACCTGGGTGTATCTCGGTTATTACTGGATGGAACGTGAAACTTCTCGAACTTTCCGGTATTATCCATTTAGTCGCCAAACTCGCCAAATTCATCTCCAAGTCGCCAAATGGTTGCCAAGTTCAGCACGCACAGTACAGATCTTACAAAGGGTTTAACGGTTTTTTTCCAGGATGACACTATTCGTGCCGGGTAGCAAAATTACAGATTTGTTAACAATATTGTTACGAATATGTAATATTGCTTCCATGCTCATTTACTAGTTTCATGGCAAGAAAAAGAGTTTTGTTTACAGTTATGATGCTCTGATTGATTTCGGTTTACTCCTGAATTCTGTGATAAGATGAACGCTCCCGTCCTGATTAGAATAAACGAACATTCTGATAGAAATAAGAAACTGTCGTTTGGCAAGATATTTGTGAAAACTTACCTGTAGTTAAAGAAAACATATTTCTTATGAAAATTTAATTGAACTTCCTTCTTATATATTCCAAAAGAATTCGTTGCATTCTGAAAAATATCAAACTGATTTAAGAGTAATTCCAGATAATTATATATCGTGCTTCAATTAATAAAAGAATTATTCTTCTAACTGTGATGTCAATTTTAAAAGTATCCCTGAAATAAACTTCATTTTAATATAGAAAGTTTGAAAATTTTCTTTTGTAATTTCTTTATTATAAACATAATAAAACAAATGATAGGAATTAAAAAAAATCATGAGGTATTAATTCTAAAGATTTCAATTTTGAATATGGTTCTGATAATCTCAACTTCTTTGTTGCAACTCCTTCAAGAAACATAGAATAAATTTTTAAAAATTGGATGCTGCATGATTTCTAAAGATTTCATTTATTAATATGATTCTGAAAATCTGAAGTTCTCTTTTTTTAGCTTCTCCAATAGGCATAGAAAGAATTCATAATTGAATAGATGCAGATAATTATGAGTGAATTCGATGTTTGCCATTTAGAATATGAATATTGCTTTATTTTCACTTAGCACATACTAAAAATATCTATTAATATAAGCTTATTTCATTTCTAGAAACTTAAGAAATATAATTGAAAATGATGCGCCAATGGAAATGGATGTATCAATATGTACCAAGCTACATTACTCTATTTTGTCTATTAATTATTCTTATAGGTTTATATTTATATTTACTTTGCTCCTTTGTAAACTTTTATTTGATTTGACTTGTTTCATGCTTGCAGGGATAGAATTTTCTTACCTATTCTTCCAATTGATTCTACTTGCTTTCTGATGTGCATGAAATTAGAATCTTTGCTAGTTTGTGTATTGTCTATGACATCGCATTAATGTAGTATTTACTGAATAGATTAACTGAATTAAATTTGAATTCCATATATCACACGTTATTTGGTCGTTAATAGGTAACAAAATTTATTTCTAGATTGCATAATATTTATATTAATGAATAAAAAATTTTGAACTCAAATATTCCTATATCTTTCTTTTTAGTAGATAAAAATGGTTTTAAGAAGGAACTGGTATTAGATTTATTTATCGAAATTACCAAATTCAGTTTTTTTGCGATATGTTTTACTTTTTAGTTCGGTTTTGATAATGTATACAATTATACATTATCATGTCTAATTATATACAATGTATGATAATGTATAATTTTATTTTCTGATACACTTTTTATCTTTCATAATCTACATAAGAATCTCCTCTAAATTGGAAACCATTTACAATTTTATATTGCTTTTGGCAACAAGTGCTTTTATTACTTTTTATATCGTGATATTACACTGTTATCGGTTAAGCATTTTTCATCCAAATTGGTACTTCGTGCAGAACTTTCCTAAGCAATATTTCTCGAAATTAATTTAGGTCAAATATATATTTCAAATATGGCCCAAAGGACAGGAAATCGTTAGGACAATGCTGCCTGAGAAATTCATGAGAGACTAGTTAACAGTTAAATAGAATAAAATTGCTGTTGTCCAGGGAGAAATAATTTAGTTGTGTTCCTTAATTCTTGCAGTGAGTCACGAAACAAAACGTAGAAGCTCATTAATGTCATGGGAAATTATTATTTACTTGACATCTTGCGCTGTTCTCAATTAGTTTAACTTCGTTACAATATACCGTATTTCATTTTCATTTTCATTTGAAGATGTAAGAATGTTCGGAAATATAAGCAAAAATTATATTGAGCTGTTTCTGAAAATGCTGGAAGTTTTAAACTTATATCTGATGATAATTTTTAAAGCATTTTTCATTTTTTTTTCGCATGTTTACTAATTAAATCGATTAAAACTCGTAATATATAGCTGATAGAGTGAAAATAGATATTTAAATGAACACTAGATATATATAAATTTAGTAAGCCACTAGATACAGGTGGTTATCAAAATAATGGAACACATCTTAGATTTAAAAAGAATCTTTCATTGTAGGACCACCTTTTACATGTAATACAGTTTGGATTCGCCTAGGAATCGATTCATACAAGTGTTGAATAGTGTTTAGATGAATATTGTATTACCCTTCCTGGAGGTATTGTTAATGTTCTGGGAGAGATGCCGGTGGAGGATATCGATTCCGTATTGAACGCTCTAAAATAAACCATAACGAATCAATTATATTAAGGACGGGTGACTATGCGGGCCAATGCAGATGTTTAACTTAGTCCTCGTGTTCATCAAACCTGTAGTCTCATTGCATGGATAGATGCTTTATAATCCTAGAAAATTCCTCTTTTGCAAGAAATAAAGTTTGCATCATAGGTTGGACAATAGTTTCTTCAATAGTTGTCATAGTTCTTTTGTGGAATTTTTAATAGAATTTTCAAAACTAATATGTGAGAAAATTCCTCGTAATTTTAATACATGCCTATCAAAACATACCAAAAAGAGGATAAAAAGAACAAATCAATGTTGGTTTGGTAACATATATCTGAAAAAAAATCAAAGCAAGGTTTAAAACGTTAAATGGTATCATTAGAATGGTAATAATTTTTCCATTTATTTTAATTAAATCAAAAACTTTGTAAGATAGAATCATTTTCTCCAAATCATTGTGTATAATTGCATCATCATTTTTTTAAATTTCAATATTATTTATATCAAATGTCATTAGCATTAATATCCTTAATTTACAATCCTTAAATTTTAATAAAGTGAAGCTACAAAATTGTTTTCGGAAAAAAATCAAATTTTACTTTACAAATATTAGCCAATTATAATTCCATTTACCTTTCCCCATATAATATTTGATTAAGAAATTCAGCATATCATGACTTTTTTCCAGTTTAATATATATATGATATCATACTTAACGCAATCATCCTTATTTTGAACATATATGGAGTAAAATATAATTTAAAGAACAGTAACTGTGAAATTATCTTAAGTAAGATTAATTTAAAAGTACGTCATTTATTAAAGACGGATAATTATGATTCTCATCTTATTCCATACATATGGAGAAAATCACTATGAGATATATAATTTGATTTTTTTCAAGAGCAATGAAAAGTAATTTTCTAAAACTCTACTTTACTATTTGTCCATAGAGCGAAAAAATACGAGAAGAATATTTGTAGTTAAATGTTTTTAAAAGTGAAATATCTTCAAAACCAATTTCAGCTATTTTTCATTTTTTCACAATTTATATATTTGCAAGATTTTCTCAATTTCTTTCAAATATTAGTAAATAATTAAAACCGATGTATTTTGTGAAAAAAAAGGAAGCTGTAAATATATTAAGGAAGAAATGCAATTATTTTCTTCCGTTAAAAAATAATAAATTATTCTTTTGAATATACAGCTATATAAGTCTTATGAAAGTATTGCTGGTGAATAAAAAAAATTGATAATGAATTATCTATCTAAGTCAGATGCATGTCATTGATATTTGATATAATTGGTTTATATTCCAGTTATTCAAAAAAATACCTGAATACAAAACATATCTTATCATTTTGGGTTACAGTATTTCCAGATTATACTGTAACCCAAAATGACAAGTAACTATTAGTGTTGAAAATATACAGCTGAATCCATGAATAGATTGTAAATTGATTTTGTAGAAATACGTAGTTTACACGGGAATACTGCTTACACCCTAAACTTATAAATAAACTTACTAATAATGCTAGAACTGCGTACTGATGATGAGCCATAGGGTTTCAAGTTCGATACCAAAAACCAAAGAAGAACCGTCGTGTAAGGGGGTCTGCTGCACGTTAAATCCGTCAGGGCCAAACGTCCTCCCGCTGGTGTGGTGTGGAGAGGGGGGTGCCAGCTCAGGTGTCGTCCTAGCCATCTGACCACGGTTCAAAATTAAGAGGTCCGTCCCAAAATAGTCCTAGTGTTGCTTTACAACGGGAGGTTGATACACCTAAACTCAACTGCGTACTGAAACATGCATAAATTGAAAGTAATATAATGATGCATAAACTGGAACTGCAACTCGTTCCTTGGAGGAATAGAGTTAAAATATAAACGAGCGAAGCAACAACTCCTGTATGCAACGGCTGAATTTATTTGTTGTTAAAAACCTGCCACCAACTTTAACTTATCGAAACAATTCATATTCATAGCAACAACAACAACAACAACAACAAAAAAAAAACTTCCATATTGGAAATTGGATGAGAGATTTATAACCCTCCAACTGCGTATCCCGCGATTTCCACGGGTTGATAATCAATCCATTTTCTGTTGCATCCCGCGTTTTCGCAGTTTACGATAACCGATTATTATTATATTACATTATTGTCGTTTAACCTATAGTATCAGTTTATTTTCTTTGAGAAATATTTGAACGTATTTGCAAACATCGCATCTAAATAGTGATTTTAAAGAATTACGCAGACAGAGGGTTAATAGCATGTTCAATAATAGTGTAATATTTTTTTAAAATTTATTTTAGGAAAGCCAAGCCCATTTCTCTCTTGGTGGAGATCTGGTGAGCCATTGAAAGGAGGAGCACCTGTTTCATTGCATGGACAAGTGCGAAGTGACTACACATTCATTCCACGAAGATCTGACCTTCATACTGCTCTGACCTGTAAAGCTGTCAACAATAATATCACTGCTCCTAACACAGTATCCGTGCAGATTGATTTGTATTGTGAGTATAGCTTTTGATGTATATAATTATTTGTTTGTTAAAAAGTGATAGTTAAAATAATGATTCCCTTCTCATAAGAAAAAAAGTTAAATAAAAATTCTATTTTGAGTGCAAAAGTTAAATGATGCAACTACTACTCATTATAATGTGTTAGCATCTGATATGAAAATAATTCCGATATAACTAGTTTTTCTTTACTCTTTGAAGTAATACAAAAGTGCAACCGTTGAAAAATAATTCTTGATCCTTTCAAATACTGCATACATTTGTTATTTTAATTTTTATAAAAAAGGGTATAATCATTATAAAAAATATTCGATATAAATGAAATCATATTTTGTTAAAATGCAGTGCCATAACATATTTCCAATTACGATTTTGTTACTTTTCAGTTAATTAATATATAAAGTCTAAATATGATTTGGCAGATTTAAAGTTTGTTACATTGTCTCCTTAAATATATTTTACAAAAGTTAATAAAAGTTACAAAATATATTTTAGAAAATTAGGTTCATTTTATATAAGATCCATACATTTTTCCAGAATATTACACTAACCAGCTAATTCTAGAAATTCTTTTAGACAATTAGTAGAATAGTTAGGTAGTTTCATTTCTAATTTTAAGATTAGTTTCTTATTTTATATTGCACTCATGTTAGCAATTTAAATTTCGAAATGAAATATGCTTTCAAAGTACTTTCTAGTGTTTTTTCATTCCCCTATATTTTACGACGAAACTTTATGGTTAAATTTTCGCAAGATAACATATACATTTGTGTGGTTATAATGTATATAATTTTTGAAACATTTATATTGAACGGAAAAGCTTAATAACTTGTTAAAATTAACATCTGTCTGAACAAAATATAAATAACTTACTTAAATTAAATTAAGCGCGCCTTAATTCCATCAGGGGAAATTTTTAAATCTTTGAAGCATTTAAAATGGCATTTAACATATTCATTATTTTTATGAATGATGAAAGCATAAATTGGGCTTCTTAACTACCATTTTTCAAATAATTATTTTATCATGATATACAGCCATCGATTTTTAGTGAGATTGCGTGCACTAAATTAGACTATGCCCTATTTCAAATGGAAAGGATGCAACTATTAATTAATATTTAGCATGCTAATTTATATTTTAAAGTGTTGAATAAAAGGGATTATAGTGCTCTGTTGGGAAGTTAAGTATGCAAAGCGAAAAGGCTCAAATTTTTACTAATGTGAAATGGAAGATCGCAATAAATTTCTTTAAATTGCTCACCTATTTATTCATTTGGAAAATAGCGTATTAGTGAAGTGCACTTATTACAAATTATACACTTTTAATGGGTACAAGAATATTAATACATTTATCAGCCGAATTTTTATTAGTGTAATTTATATAAAAGTTTGAAACACTTAGTTTTTAATTAGTTTATTACATAGGGATACAAAAGTGAAATAATTTCATTCAACCCTGAAAAGTGAAATTCACGTGAAGAAGATAATGAATAATTAATGGTAATTGCAGAGCTAAACAATTTAGTTTGTTGATGAATTTTAACTTTGATAAATAAACATGGACTAATGCATTCTTGTTGCATTGTTAATGAGTGATTAAGCCAAATTATTATTGCTTTTAGTCTTTCATAAAATAAACATAATCTACATGCTGGTGTCCTTGCATAGGGGTAGCGCGTCTTCCCCGTGATCTGGGCGTCCCGGTTCTGGCATGGTTATTCTTCTATCTGTGAGGTACTCTTGGCCCTAGTTGGCGCTATTGCAAGAACAAGAGACGCTCACTCGGCTTAAATCACTGACAGATAACTGTCGGTGAACTTGTAAAGTGCCATAAGTCACTACAACAACAGCATAATATACATGAGAAATGAACAATTTTACTTTGTGAAATATTCCTAGCATTTAAATCCTATGAAAAGTAGCTCATAAATATGGAAAAAAAAATTATCAGTAAAAAATATATAGATAATTAGTAAAGGAATGAAGCTTTAAATATCCAATATACGCGGTATCGATAGAAATGAAATTTTTTCCCACAGAACTAGAATATTTCAATGGCAGTTTATAATCCTTTGTAGTACAGCATGATGTACAAAACTGCACAATATTTTGAAGTATTGTGAATATTAATATAATTCAATATCTGTGTGCTATTGGGATTTTTATAAGTGGTTCTGAGTTATAAAAGTGATGATGTGTTACATGGAATGGTATGTTTGGTAGGGATTATAACTTGTAAATGATGAATGTACAAGCTATTATTTAGGAGCTCCATTGGCTGATATAGAACATATCTTTTTCACTGACAAAATAAAATTTGCTTTGTTTAAGGTCTGTCATATCAGCATAAGTGGAGCGTGATTGCAAAAAATGCTGCGCTGCAATAGACCGTTATGTATTTTTCTAGAAAAGTATATTCGTTGGGAATATGGTGAAAAATTTAAGACTCAATAACTCATAATGACAGTTTGTTCTGCAAAAAATAATGAAAACACAGAACACATGTAACAAATCAGAGAAAAAGCATGCACAAAACAGCACTTGCAGAAATAAACAGTTCACAAACAACAAATTGGTATTGAACGACTATTGGAGCACAAGCGCCTAGAGAGGATTTGTTTAAAATCAATTCTCCTAAGAAAGAATTCGTTCAACTACCAATTCTTGACTCAACTACTGCTTACTCCAGTCGTTTTAGGAACCATTGTTTTTATCGCCAAAGACGCCAAATAGTCGCCAATTAGTATTTGTAATTAAATTTTGATGTAAATAGATAGTGTCATTAAAAGGTGTGCTTCCGTGCAGTGGTATTTTCTGCCCATAATATTCATAAATATCCACATCAAAACTAATCACTGAACCCTGTTTGAAAGAAAAAATAATTAATATAATATAAAAAATTACAGATTAAGCTTATTAAACTTTTCTACAATGCAATATTAAAAAAATGTATGCAAAACTTTCTTTAAACTTACTCCCCATAACTAACTTTTATATATGCTTAGCTGTATTCGTACACTAATAAATCATTGAATTTAAACATTAATAAACCTCTCTCATTTGATAGAGGACTAAACATGAACTGGGATTTCGCATTCAATGATGAAGCAGATCAAAAATTTGGTTATGTTTTAAACATTTTTCAACTTCACAGACTGTGGTAGAAGATAACATTATCGTCTCCCGTAACCTAATTGAACACTGATTAGGTTTAATCAAGAATTTAAAAAATATGTGGGACAGATTTTGAAAATTTTGCTAATAATAGATAATACTTGCTATTCTTTAATTATTTATCGTGATATTTAAGTAGATTTAATATGATCTTTGAACGTAGTCATATTTTGCATACAAAATATATCACGCCAAAATAAGGTTAAAATCAACAGTGCATATCATATGGTATTGTTATTTCACTTCCTTCTACAAAGTGAATTAATTTCACCATGTGAGATAACAAACAATTAGATATTAAATGACATGGATAAATGTTCACTAATATTTCTCATGCAAATATTGACTCCATTTAAGAGGATTGTTTACTTAATAAAAATCTACTTAGTTACTTAGAAAACATCAATGTCACTTATAGTTTAATAATGAAATTTATTTTACTTAAGAAACCTCAAATATCAAGTAATTAAAAAAATAAAGAAAAATGATTCAAATGAAATGAAGTACAAAAATAATTTTCTCAGCGAATCAGCTGTTGGAACAAAAGCAGCAGCTTATTATTAATCGTATGCATTTTAAAAATCAAACACATTTCTTTATTTCTCAAACATTTCCTATACTAAATCAAACATAAAGGGAATAAAACATTCTTCTCGAAGAATTGAATATTTCATTTTTTCGTCTGTAATTCATATCCAATTTTCTTCTCTCCCCATATTTTCCGAAACCAGATCGTCCCAGTCAGACTCGCAGGCATCATAAATCTTAAATATCTCATTCTCTGTTATATATATAAAAAAATATAACGTGCACTCAGAAAGAAATAAAACACAGTGGGAAAATTTATTTTCTAAGATTATGGCGACTCCATTCTTGCATCCCTTACAGAGAGTGTTGGTGCAACCCCGTCAAAACCAGACTGGATAAATTCTGTCCAGGTATAAACAAACGACTCCCCATACCCCTGTAGACTCTCTACATCAGCCATTATGGAGTATTCAACCGCAAGAGTTCCTTCTCGGTTGAGTCTGAGGTGTATTATGTGCGATTCACTGAGCGTTTTCCAAACGGCACTGTAATGGGAAGTGTTTTCCTACTCAACTAAAGTGGAAGTAAAATAAACGGCTCAGTTGACACAAGTGGAGTGGAAAACACAGGAAAGAAGATTTTTTTTTTGTATCTTATATTCTTTTTAGCATTCGAAGCATGTGTTTGAAAGTCGCTAGTGTTTTCTTATTTTTACTTTCTCTTGTACGATACATAGAGTTAGTATTTTAATCGTGAACTCAAGCTCGGAATTTCGAAAAATCGCCATGTTTTAAGTCTTTCTAATTTCGAAAAACCGTAGTTTTGACTTTATGTCCTCTAAAGTTAGTTCCTCTAAATTTTAAAATAAACATATCTATGCAAATTTTATACATAAAAAGAATGCATGTGCATAGATGAATACAAGAAAATCTAACAATTTTACACTATAGTGATTGTATAAAAATTTAATTTCTTTAAAACTTTTTACTATCGACATTAACAGAAGCTAAAGAGTTTCCATGCAATTTTCTACCTTATTTAATGAAACTTTCTGCTTATAATTACGAGTTCAATATTAAGTAAAATCCATTTTTATGGGACACCCTGTATATACGTATAAAAGTGCAGCACACGCACACACATACGCGTGCTTTATTTTATCATGCAATAATGCAGTGTTTTTTTTTCCAATTTATTGTTGATGAATTTTAATTCTAATTAGTATCTAACTGCATATTGTTACAAAAATTTTTCTACAACAAAATACCGTCGATCAATCATAATAACGTAACGCATTTAATCGCTATGGTTCAGCAGCTTGCTTGCTGTCTAATTCTCCAGTTTCTCTACTTGTCGGCGACTCCGACTCCTCTCACACACACGACTTCTGACGATACACACAACTTCTTCCCAGCTTCAGAGTGCTCGTCTTTTATAGTTCCGGGAGGCGGGGCTAGAATCTTCAGACCAATCTGGGCGTACCTGGGTGTATCTCGGTTATTACTGGATGGATCGTGAAACTTCTCGAACTTTTCGGTTTTATCCATTTAGTCGCCAAACACGCCAAATTCATCGCCAAGCCGCCAAATGGTTGCCAAGCTCAGCACACACAATACAGATCTTACAAAGGTTTTAACGGTTTTTCCAGGATGACACTATTCGTGCCGGATAGCAAAATTACAGATTTGTAACATTATTTAGTCTGTATGCGTTGAAGATTAAAAATTTATTCGAACACTACATTTTGATTTTTTTAACATATTTCAAGGAATTTTTGATATTTACACAAATGTAATAATAATTGTTATAAATCACAATAAAAATAAATTCACTTTAAAATTCCTAGCACGTTTTCGTTCAGATTTTCTTGTACAAATTATGTAGCTTCTTTGAATTTGAATTAAATAACTTGCATATTCATCATCGGAATCCTTAATTTCATAGAAGAAATTTTCTGAATAACACTCATTTAAATTTATTTTATTGCGATTTTCAAATTTCACTCTATCTCCCGAAATATGTAAATTTTCAGTGATTCGTTTACGCATAATTACTGCTAACTATTAATAACTAAACAAGATAAGTTGCTTTTCATTCACATGTTAATTCAAAGATGTGAATTGTTTATAAACATTACATATTTTCCCCTTTATTATCTCCTTATTTGGCAAAATTATAGCAAAATACCCTTTTTATATAAATTTTGTTTTTCTTGCAATATTCAAATTTTCGGCAAGTATTCTTATCTTAGTAGCTTCCCATCTTATTAACTTCCCATTAGATATGCAGTTATGTATCCATGCATTTAAAATTTCATGTTTATAATAAGGTTAATTTTCGTATACTTTTATGTTATGTTTTGGTATCTTAAAACCACTTAAAATTATAAATCAGAAAATCATGAAAATCTTTAAGTGAACTGTGAAAGGTTTGCATATAATTTTCAAATATGCTTTAAAGCAGGAGAATATCCCAATCTACTATCTATAAATAATTATACATTCATATTTGTACTATCATGAATGACGAACGATGTGAAATTGAACCACTTAGAATATATTTTAAAACTTTATTCAAATAATATATTCAAAATTCGCTTGAAAGAGAATTGATTTTTACCGAAGTAGTAGGAAAACTGTTTTAAAAGGAAATGATGTAGATGTGCTTAAGATTGCCTAGCAAGAATTTTTCATTCAGTACACTCTGTACTGCTCAATAAATTCAAAATGCATTACAGGAGTTCAAATGGTGTAGACCGTGAGTTGTTATATAGATGAGGAATTTAATTTTCCGTTTTAGTATAATGTTGTTAGGGTATAAAGCTGTAAAATAAATACTTTCCAGTGCATATAATCATCCATTGCTGGCTATAGCGCTGGGATGAGTTTAAAACTCTCCCCTTCTCTTTTGTCTGTATCATCATATATCTCAATTTCTGTTTTGGCTGCAAGAAGCTTGCCAAAGGTATTTTACTTATGTTTTATGTATCTGATTTATCAGTGTGAGGAATAAACTTCAAGATATTTAAATACAATTTTTGCTGATTCATTGGAAGTCATTGTTAAAGTTTTCTTTCAGTAATTTTTTTTAATCTTGTGTTTGGCAATGCATTATTGTGAGTAGATCATTGTTTGTTTTAGTTTCAATTTAGTGGTTAATTTTGATTTAATATTAGTGAACATTAATATTGTTACGAAAAATTTTTCTACTACAAATACCGTCAATTAATCTTAATGACGCAGCGCATTTAATCTCTAATAGTTCATTAGTTCAGCAGCTTTCTTGCTGTCTCATACTCTAATTTCTCTTATTTGTCGGCGACTCCTCTCTCACACACACAACTTTTGACGATCCACACAACTTCTTCCGATACACACGACTTCTTCAGATTCAGAGTGCCTGTCTTTTATAGTTCCGGGAGGCGGGGCTAGAAACTGCAGACCAATCAGGGTGTACCTGGGTGTATTTCTGTTATTACTGGATGGATCATGAAACTTCTCGAACTTTCTGGTATTATCCATTTAGTCGCCAAACTCGCCAAATTCACCACCAAGTCGCCAAATGGTCGCCAAGCTCTCAGGTCATTGACGTGGCAGCCGCTCAGCTCAGATCTTACAACGGTCTTTCCTACGGTGATACTAGCCGTGATGGGAAGCAAATTACAAATTTGTAACAATATAGAGCATTATGGATAGAAAAGTTTTCATTGCAAAGAAATAAAATTTCTAATGTTATTACATATTTATATCTAAAGCAAATAATGTTTTTTAAAATTTTTTATCGCTTTTGTTTATTTGTCATTGTAGATGATATTTTCTATTACAGTTTTATCTATCTATCTTTAAGAAGAAAATTATTTTTTAATTACATAAAATTAATTGGAGTATACTTTTTCTTCAATATTAATAATTTTTGGAAAATTGTTTTTAAGCAAAATTTCTATCGATGCCTTCTATTGTTGCAATTAAATTAAATTAATTATTTTATCTGTTTTTCACTTACAAGTTTTAATCAAAATTCTGGGAAAAATATTGTTTTACTTGATATCAATTTAAAAGTAGGATTTGTAACTTCCTTTCATTTCTTAATAAACGAAAATATGAAAATACAAATATTTCGCCAAAAGTCCAATCCAATAAAAATATGAAAATCTAACTATGAGCTGGAGCAATCCAATTATGTTAGCTATACAATGTATAGAAAAGTTTCAAAATATTTTTAAATGACTTTAATCAATATGTGGTGCCATTCAAGTCAACTGAGTCCCTTTGCTACTGAATGATAAAAGCTTTAGAGATAAAATAAAGGAGCACTTAGCAATTTTTGTTGCAGGCAAACATACACTAAAAAGAAGAGTAGTAATTTTCTTTAGAAACAATAAAATTCATGATATGAAGGAACTTCTATTGTCGCCATAATAATTATATGAAGAGGAAATGGAATCCGTAGAATAACTGAATTCGGATCTTTTGCTAAAAAGTGCAAAGAAAAAAAATGATAAGAAAAAGTTTAACTGTTGATGAAAACCTAAAATCTAACTAAATTTAATTCCATAATTAAATTGTTGTCATGAAGAAATATAATTTTTTCAGTTTTAAGTTAGTGAAAGATTAATTTAGTGAGATATTATTTTCTGAAGATGCTGCGTTACAGCATTCATAATAAGCTGGTATTTTAATAATTGAAATTTTAATTAACTTTTGAGCTTAGAAAAATTGGCAGTGAATTTACTTTTGTTATGAAGAGCATAAGTGCCTTAATTTGTCAAGTCCTGATAAAAACCGTGGATGACATAAAATATAAGCACATAAGCCCTGTTTTGTATAAATAGATGTTTAATTAAATTTTCTATGGTTCTTCAAAAATATTATGAGGTAACTTGTAAAAATTTTGCTGACTGCTGTTATTAAAATTTGTTGGGTTCAGTTTATATTCTCATTTTATTTAAAAGAATAGCTACAAGTTTTATATTTTATACTATTTTATATAAAATTACTTTCTATATTTTAAATGCTAGGCATGGAAATATTTTCCATCCTGGTAAAGTTGAGTTTATCTGCTTGCTAATAATAAAATCTACCGTTTTCCATAAAAGTATTTTCTATTTTGATTTTCATAAATATCATAGACATTTTGGATGCACAGGCCTTTTACATTTATTTTATAAAGCTAACTTATATAAAATATACTACTTATGTAATATTTTCAAGAAGCACTAAATTTCACAATATTTACGTTAGAAAAAGGACGGCCAAACGTTTAGGATGAATGTATTCTGATATAAATGTATTTTATAATATTTTATATTATTGTAATATTCTTATATCTTGTATATATAAAATGCATATTATAATTTTAATCTAATGTACCATACAAATAAGATATAAATTACTAATTCGTAGACATCAGGAAACAATGTTTTGTTATTCTAATAAAACATCAAAAACTATTTGTTAAACATTAATTTCTCTTGAAATGCCATGATCATTGCTGTTTCTTAATTTTTATACTGTAAGTAAAACTGTTAAAAATTGAAATACAATTAAAACTTGGTATACTGAGAAGTTTATTAAACCATGGCAATTAAATTTCTAATTTAGTTTTTCAAACAATTAAACATTTTTGATACAAAATGCATTAGATATTCGCATTTATATTATTAAAAATCACATGCCACAAATAATTAAATATGCTTAACAATGCAAATTTCTATGATGAATAATTTAATATAAATATCTCATTCTATCTGAAATAAGTAATATGGTATTTGGGTGAAAAGCATTTGCAGCTGAAGCAAAAATTCTATGCTTTACTGAAAAATCATTTTAATGGATTAAAATATAAATCGGGAATTCCATGGTACGTAATATATGTATTTAGGCAGATATAATTAGTTTCTTCATTTGAATCATACTATAAAAGTAGTAGGGTGGTTCCTCCAATAATTTCTCTCCCACTCTAATAAACATGTTAATCGCATAAAACTGCAGGCTTTTGTAAAGTCCGTGGATGCTTTGCATAGCACTGGCAAACAATATTTGCGAAATATGGACTTTTGGGGCGAATCTAGTATTTTTATAACACACTGAATGCGATTTTTAATAATTTTTACGCCAGGAAATTTTAATTAATCCTTGTCATGCGGTTAATATAAAAGCATCCGAAAAATGATTATTACTACGAACATTTCTTTTTTGACTTTTAGAAATTAAAATTTGACAAAAAGCAATAACTTTAGTCACACTATCGCATGCCACCTTTCTTTTAATTAAGTGATTGAGTTTTTGAGTTATTGATTTTAAATTACAAACCGACTGACTGTCAAGTTCTGCACGATTTTTTAAAAAAAACTTGATATGCATCTATATTTCAGATGTTAAAGATATATACCAGATTGTATCTGCTTAACTTTCTATGCTTTGTAATTATTGTACTCCTACAACCAGCCAGCCAGATTTATCTCGAGCTGATTTCGTTCAAAAGATGTTAAAATGAATATTATCGATGTAATGTTTATATACTAAATTTTATCGGGGGTGGCTGAAAGCGTTTATGAGTTATCATGATCATAGATAAACAAATATAAGTCCGAAAGTTCAGTTTTCGAAAGCAGGAAGATTTGAAATGTAGAGAATCATTATAAGCTGGAGTTCCGATTTTTTTATGATTACGTTGCTTTCGTCTCAAATGCTTAATATTCTAGAAAGTAAAAATTCCATTACAAACTACAAAACGGGAATTTTTAACTAGATAATACTAAATAAGTAATTGTTATGAAGACATTTTTTTTTAAGTAGAAAAGAGCACTTGGTATTCTTTACCGCTTAGTGAAGAATACTAGGTGCAGTAAAGATGATTTTTTTCTCTTAAATGAATGAAACCAAAATTTGATGCCGAATAGCAGCAGTCTCAGTAACAAGATTAGATAGCATATTTATACATCTTTCATTTATGAGTTACTGTGTTTACATATACGACTATAGAGACCAGCGAACAGTTCACCCGTCTACGGGTTTGATTCAAGTTTGTGGGTTAAATGTTATGCATCTATCAGTGCTTTGACTATTGTTATTATCGTTTCACTTGCATACGGGTGGGGAGGCTTCATATAAATTGATGCTATTCGTAGATCATTTCATAGAAGAATACAAATGTGATGTTAAAATGACATACAAAATTCTGTCTAGCACTAAGAATTGTTGAATTATCATATTCACATATAGACTTGCACAGTGACAGACACACAGGCATGATTCCAAAAAATTTCTTTTTTTATACTCCGAGTGATTTGCAAAAATCACGAGGTAGCATATTTTGAGATTGCTATACATTTTTCTTGTTTTACAGTAAATGAAAATACTTACTATAATCTTGATTTTATTATATCATATATACTGGAGTACAATAACATAAAATACGACACAGTAATAATACCGAGGATAGAATTGTGCTTTCCTTTTTCAAACCTCTATTTATATTTACCCTCTTTTCAACAATATTATTTGCTAAAGTTAAATCTATAATTTTATGTTTGTAAAAACTCTACGTGGTATGTTTTTATTGACTTTTTATTATAATCATATAACAACGCTTATCAAACATCAGCTATAACATTTTAGCATTTATAAGAGTAAGAAAAACATGTTTTTAGAAACAATAAGGAATATAATGGAAAGTTATCACATTTGGTATGAAATAGTTCATATGTTTAAGATGTGAAAACTTCTGTTATACTCGCCAAGTGCAAGAAAAATTTAGTTTAATCATTATCTTGTCAAATTTGGAAAAGAGAGGTACATATCATTATTTGCTAAACAACAATGCTTTGTTCATTTTTAATTCAAAAAGTAGTAGCTTAGTAAATTAATTAATTCACCTTTACTTTAATTATGAATTTTCGATCTATCTTTTTTTTTGGTACTGTTTGCTCCATTATCATAAAAAAAATGTGGAAACGAAAATAATGGTGTTGGGGCAGAATATTCTCTTTATTCTTTTCCACTCTACTTGTGTCAACTGAGCTGCTTATTTTACTTATACCATCTTAAAGAGAAGGAAAGCATTTCCCATTACTCTGTTGTTTCGTAAGCTTTCAGTGAATCGTGCTAATATACCTCGGACTTCGCCAAGAAGGAAATCGTGCGGTCGGGTGCCTCATAATGGCTGATGGAGAACCTACAAGAGTGTGGGGAGTCGTTTTGGTTATGCCAAGATGGAATTTATCCAGTCTGGCTCTGAAGGAGATGCACTACTAGCCCTCTGGGGGAAAGTAAAAAAAGAATCCCATAATCTTGGAAAATAAATCTTACCCATGAGTGTTGTATTTTACAGAGTGAATGTTGCCCTTTCCTTCTCTGAGAATAAAGAAATTAGGTTTTATGAAGTTTGATCGTTATAAGAGATCATGGACTTCCAAAACTGGATTTCGATTATTCAATAAATTTAGTACAATGTGGATGATTTCGAGTAGTAAATTTCTTGTAATAGTATAGACTAAGCCATTGAAAGTGATAAGACAAATAAGACTCCAAGGGAGTTTCTTTTAAGAGTGAGTTCCGTATACATTTATTTTTGATGTACTACATATTATATAAATTTTACCTTACTCACATGCATCTTTCTTTCTAGTCTCCGAAATCTCAATGAATTTATACATGCACCGCTTAGTATAAATATAATAAAATGATATCGTAATATATATTCTTTCAATATTCTTCGATTATAATTTTTAATATATATTCAATTATTTGTGAAAATATATAAATTCATTCCCAAACATTTAAAAAATTAAATTTAATTGTTTACCCTTAACTGGGGAGGTGAAATTTTAGGACTTAACTGGGGAGGTGCGGTCTACGAGACCGCATTTCATTTAGACTCAAATTAACTTTTCTAATGAATGCATTAGTATGAAAAACTGCCAATATATTTTGCAGATATTTTTCTAGGTATATAGATATGTTTTAGAAAATTTTCAAAATATATTGTCATTGAAAAAAGTAAATTCGTTGGAACATACATTTTTTTTTCTTAAATTACATGTTACAATAAATAATATTCTTGCAACAACATATTACTTTTTACTTTTTAAATCGTATTTATTTTTACATAATATGAAGGTATATAGAAGTCAATATAATGTAAAATTCAACAATTATACGAAAAATAAAGATGACAATGGATAAAATTGGCCCTTTTTTTTATCGGCTTGTGTGACTTTTATAGCACAGTTTTCTAGGACATTTTAAAAATACAGGTTAAGAATTTGTTTAAAAATAAACCTCTAAATTCCGTATATATATCTCTTGGTATATTAATATACTTTATAAATTTTTCAAAATACATTATCACTAGAAAAATTAATTATATTTGAATATACGTATCAAAATGAGTTGAATGCGAACTTTCATCGAAAAACTCTTTTGTACAATTATCCTTATCACTGAAATCACTTTCTGCTTCATTTAAAAGTGTCTGGAAGACTTCTTCATAATAGGATCAGTAAACTGGATGATATTTCGGGGCCCAAGTTTTAGCGCCCTCTGCTAAGCCTTGTTTATCACTGGGACACTAACAGAGAGATGCGGTCTTAGAGACCGCGTCGAAGTAATAACTGAATTATTTTAAAAAGCCTCTGCTGAAATCGGTAGAAAAAATGCACGTGATCAAAGATCAAAGAGGTTATATGCTGGAACAGGTGACATCATTGGCGTCTTATCAATGTTCAAGATCAAAAGATTCCTAAATAGTCTTCGTGTAGCCTAAAAAAAGGATTTAGTCTATTAGACTGAACTAAATAGAAACCAAGCACGTTTTAAAAGAAAGTCAATTAAATAAAACTGGATTTAAACTAAATCCTATACATGTTACCTTCAATACGATAGGTCAATCTATATAGATTGTATTATACTAAATATCTTCCTGTACTGTGACGCTAATTACACTATACTAAACTAAATTTAAATTATATTCTGCATATGTGATATTCAAAAAGAATATTTCTAATTGCACTGGATTGAGATAAATCGTTGATATATAAACCTTAAAAAAAAAGAAAGCTAATCTGATCTATACGAAACTAAATATGAGACATGTGAATTTCAAAGACGGACATCAATTTAATTAGACTATACTAAACTAACCCCAGACAGGTGAGCTTCCAAAAGTGATGTTAATATAATTGCACTCTTCTAAACAAATTCTCAGATATTAAGCATCAAAAAGGAACATTAATCTATCCTATACTAAACTAAAATCCAGATATGAGAGTTTAAAACGGACATTAATCTAATTAGACTGTTTAAACTAAACTTGTGAGACTGGTACCAGACATGTGATTGTCCTAAAGGGAGATTTATGTAGTTAGATTATACTAACTAAAACTTAGACATGTAAGCTCCAAAAAGGACGTTGATCTGATTAGGCTATGCTAGATAAAAGTCTAGCCATGTGGTTTGGACGAAATAAACTTTTTATGATTGTTAACTGAAAGCACACTGACAGTTTATTCTGTTTACTTCGTCGTCATTGTAAAAATTCAACCAAAGATTTAGCTCAGCGGTCTAGTTTTCAAAACAAGAACTATAAGATGTCTATCTTGTAAATAAATAACGTCTCTTTGTTTTTGATTAAATGAATAATGCCAGAATTCCTTAAAAATATCATGATTTATCTTTTATCATTTGGTTTGGAAAACCTCTATAATGAGGACTTATTTTTATAATTTAAAGCTTAAAGTTATCAGATCTGTTCAGAATAAACAACTATTAATTGATTTTTAGATTTTTTCCCATTACGAGCCAGAGAACAAAATCAAAATATTGTTAAATAAATTAGGGAATTTAGAATATGATTTAGAAATATTAATTTAAACATAAAAACGTGTTTTAGATTAATTTGTAAAGATCTCCTTCAGCGACCAATCGGTTCGCTGAGATTAAACCCTTATGTTCATTTTGTACAGTATACCATACATAAAACTTTATAAAAATATACTACCACTATAAAATAAAAATATATATAAAATATAAAAATAATATATAAAATATAAAAATTATATATATATATATATAAAATAAGCTACCTATATACATTTTTTTTTTTGCTTTGCTTTGCTTGAAAAATTTTTTTTTCCACGATAAGGGTTAATAATTGCTAAAAATTTCAAGTAAATAATTTATGTAAATTGTTCAGTTGAAAGTTATTATCTTCCTCTACAAAATATTGACGGACATTATCTTATAATATTAAACGAACGATACTTGTTCTTAAGAAAATTTTGCGGCTAGAAAAATTTGGCTCAAATTTTACATTTATATAAGGTTTTACTTTCTAAGTTTTTCTATATAGGCGTCTTGCCAGAAAGAACGTGATTTTATACGATACATATTTTTTATAACTAACTATTGAATAAGTATGTTCAACTTCTGCTTCGTCGTGTGGGCAATGCAGTATAGTGGTCAGAAGATAAACATGTGTTGAGTGTCCTTGGTTCGAGTAGCGCTTTTTGCTTTATTTTTTTATTGATGCATTTATATTTAATATTTTTCCTAGTTAAGTTTATCTATATAGGTATCGTTCCTGTAAAAAGTGACATGTTACACACACACACACACACACACACACACACACACACATACACACACACACACACACACACACACACACACACACACACACACACACACACACACACACACACACACACACACACACACACACACACACAGACAGACAGACAGACAGAGTGAGAGAGAACTAACTAACTAAGCATTAAAGCCTTTTTCTATGTAGTATGACGCTGACAATGTGATAGAGGTGTCATCTTAGACCCGATTTCTCCACGGTAAAACTGAGTGTAAGTTCAAAAATATAAGTAATGATATAAAAATCATTTGTAAAATGAATGTAATATAGCAAGTGGTTTCGAATAACATGTTAACCTATGTGCATTAATGATTTTTTTTTTGTTCAAAGGAACAGCTCATATGCATGTCAGATTGAAAAATATTCATTTGTAATCAGTATGTGATTCGTATCTAAATACTTTCTCAAAAAAAAAAAAAAAAAAAAAAACCACTTCAAACACCTCTGTCGTACGAAGCTCGATCTTCTTGATATTTTCATATTCTTTTAGAAGCATTGAATTTGGATATTTTAATTGTCTGTCTGTATCTCTCTCTATACATCCTATTATGTCAAGGAAATTAGCAGCAGTATTTAAAAACGCACGAATTTTTTTTTAAATGAGTTCCCCTTTCCTAATTCTGAAGTGAAACTTTAATATTAAATAGAACAAGAGTTCAAAAATTTATAGGTTGATTTATTTACTGATATTTATTCTATACTCACATATCTTCCCAGTTTCTTGTACTGATATTTGCTTAAGAGAAGTAAGAGTTCAAATCTATATGTCCTGAACAATTGAAAAAGAAACTCCAGGATGAAATTTTAGTTAACAGGAAAGAAAAAGATTTTAGATTCTTATAATAGTAAGATATATATTGTAAAAGATGTGCAAAATAATTTAAAAAACAGATTAATAAATTATAAGCAAAATATAGATTAATACTATTGGAAAGGAAATATTTCCAATTTTAAGATGTAATATTCAATTTTGTGATGCTATATTTTCGAAAGTTATAAAGAAAATATCATCAAATTCTTGCTTATTATTTAGCTAATTAAAATTCTAGTTAAAGTTTTTAAAAAATGCTTCTGAGATATGCATTGCCATTTTCCAAAATATATATATGTGTACCAGATTTCGTAGCTCAAGGTCAGCCACTCTAATTTATAACAAGCGAATACAAAGACATCTTTATTATTAGTTGAGATCGAGATTACAAAATTCATTAATTAATCTAAAATGTATATATAATGTGTTTATATTTAATCTCTGGTATTTTTTGCTGAAATTTCATGAATTTATTGCTTTAAATTGATTGACAAATTGTTAATAATTTCCCGTTATTAATATTAATTAATCAATAATTATTTTAATGAAAAGTATTCATATGTTAATAATCTTTTTTAATGATACATTTTTCATTTCTTCTTTTAGAAATGGAAAATGGCTTTTAATGGTGTATGAAAAAACTAATTTTTTTTTGAAAATTTTTTTAGGCATCTCATATTTTAAATGGTTTCTATTGACTCTGGAAGTCGTTTTAAAATGTCAAATAATAAATCTTTTCTTAGAATTTTAAACAGAGATATAAAAATGACCTGTTATATATCTCTGCAGTTCTTCATTCATTAAAAATGCTTTTAGTCAAAATAAGTACATTTTTTTAGTCTTCTTTCACATTTCTATTCTGGAAAAAAATTTCGACTACAATAAAGAATTTTTTTTCATTATTTCCAATGATTATGAAGAAAAGTTAAAAGCAGCTATTAAACACAATGTATTTCAACCTATTATTTCTCTAGAGCTTTTTAAATCGTATTCAAAAAGTTTCAAGTGATTATAAAAAAGCATTTCAAGTTTTAGTGTATTTTATTAATCAGGCTGTCAAAGCAATAAAAATGCAAGAAAAATTAATACATCTATTCCATTTTTATGAGTGTAATTTATATTCAGAATGCCATTTCTCGAAAATTAAAAGAAGCACTTTTCTTTTCAACATATAGATGATGAAAATAAAATTGAGATTTGAGTATTGCGATTTATTATTTTCACGAATTCGCAACAAAACTTAAAAACAAAATCATGATTGCTTATTTCAATGATATTAAGATACATCTTTAAAAATGTTTTTTTACACAATATAAAACTCTTTATATATCTGTTATATAGATATCTAAATGTATCTTACAATATCTATTTGCTAGAAAAATAGTTCAAATTTTATTTTATAATAATGGCTTTTCTTACTTTGGTGGCTATAAAGAAGTCTTTAACTATTATGGTGAATATTCGAAAGAAATAATGGAACACAGAGGATTTCAGCCAATTATTTTTTAAAACCACTTTTAAGCTGCAATTCTAACATTTTCTATGTGTTTATTCGTTTGCTTGAGCTTTTTTAGCATCAAAACTCAACGTTCAGACTGAAACTTAAAAACAGACACAGCAAATTTCAGAAGCCGATTTAAATATTCTATTGAACATTAATTGATGAATAAAAATTGAGAATAAATTAAATTTATTGTTGCTTCTTATGGCACTTGCCATGGACAAGCCCGCAGTTCGAAGACAGTCGATATAAGCCTGAGGGGAGCGCCTCTTGTTTCTATAGTAGCGCCATCTAGGGCCAAGAGAACGACTTAGCTACACACACGTCACAACCCTTTTTACGGGGCGGACTTCATTCACGCATTTCATTCACTCAACCACAGATCGTAATTTAGACCTGAATCAGAGAACAATCACCCCTGATCCAGTACCCCCAGTGGTATTACTCTCGACATGGAGGACCACGATGGACATGTGACCACGACAGATTTAACGCGCGTCAGCCACCAAGCACGCGGGGAATCTTCGGTCGGCGGGGTTCGAACTCGCAACCTAAGGGATGGGAACCCGACTCTCTACCAACCAGGCTATCCCGGCCTCGGAAGTTTATTTAATTTATTGAAATGAATTATGATTAAAAATTCATTGAATATATTAATATTTGTAATTTAAATAATAAAATTAATCACATATTTAGTAAAAAGGAATAAACAACGTAAAACAAATTATAGATCTTGAATATCATTAATAAGATCATTTTAGTGATTAAAATGAAAAAAAAATATTTTTGTTAGGTGAATTTAAAAATTCCTACTTTTATTAAGATGGTTTATTAATTTTATTAGTTAGTCTTGTTTTCATTATTAGGATGCAAATTTCACATATATAATTTTCTCCTCTGTGGTGTATTTCATATAAAATTAAGATAAAGAGAAATTAGAAATTACATTGACAGAATATAATAACATTAAATTCATCTATACATAGTTTTAACTGTCCATTGGAATACAGATTCGGTATTGTTATGAAACAGTAATATGTCTTTTATTATTAAAATTATCTCGGAAAAAATTTACACACATTCAAAATGGATACTTAATAGATACCAGATTAATGATCATAGACTTTGGGACAGGTTTGATAGCTATTTTGCGAATTTTGCATAGAAATGCAGGTTTCAGGAAATACAAGAATTATGGTTATACCTCTATTAGGATCAGATATTCTTTCTTTAGTCCATGTGAATATCCGTTAAAACATCGTCATCCTTTACCAAATCTGTATAAATTCTTGCTCCGAGGACCTACCAAACAGTTTCTTGAGAAGTATTTGTTGTACCCTAAAACTTTAACTTAAAATTTTTGGTTATACATAAATCTCTTCTTGAAATTTTCGAGGTTAAAAATGCATGTTACATTGTATTTTTCTTCAAATACAATATAGAAAATTTTCTTATTATATAATATAGAAATTTCAGTCTTCATATTTTACGACGCTGGCATAAAAACAAAATTCGTATTTAAACACAAACGAAACCAAAATTTGTATTTAAACACAATTTTGCCTTTATATTTTATACGTAATAATTTATTAAAAATATTATATTAATCCCTTTCAACGTTCGCCTATTTTTCAGTTGAAAAGACATGATTATCTCAATATTATAGTATCATAGCTTTACTTAAGAACATAAAAGCGTTTCTTTCAAATCTATTAAAACAAAATTAAGTGTTTAATTAATTAAAACACTTTTCAAAAACAGATTATCTTTATCGAATCTCCCTTTTACATTTCAAATTGTAGAAATTCTGAAAATTTATTATTCGAAGATTTCTACATTTTGCCTCTTCCCTCGTAATTTTAGTTCAATTTTCTAATCATTCCATCTCCTCACAAGTCAGATCGTCCCAGTCAAGCTTGTAAACACCATAAATTATAAATTTCTTACAATTTATTTTAGTTATATTAAAGTCCCGTTTAAAGCAACAATAAGACTATTTTGAGACTGACCTCGTAATTTTGAACCTCGGTCAGATGACGAGGACGATACCTGAGCTGGATCCCCCCCCTCTCCACACCACACCACACCAGTGGGAGGACTTTTGGTCATGACGAATTTAACTTGCAACAGATCCCCTTACACGACGGTTCTTCGGTGGAATCGGGACACAAACCTGAAACCCTCCGGTTCCGAAGCCGAGACTTTACCACCAGGTCACCGCGGCTCTATAAATTTCTTACAATGAGGTAAAAAAAGTAGTTTGTAAGAAATAACATGTGGGAGAAAAAATTTTCAAAAATTATGTTAATAAATTAGTCTCTAAAACTAATTTTGCATTATCCGCTCAAATGCAATTGAAAAATAATACTTGACCAGTTATGTTGAATTTTCAATTCCAAATGTTAGTGAGGTACGTAGCAATACTATTTCATTTTGTGCAGTTTATGATGTAGTTCATCTTAAAATAAAGTAATCGAACAGTAATCAACAAAAAATTGATAATGAAATTGTTATCGTGCGGATAAATTTAAGCTTTTTACCACTCTGCATATGCTATGGATACTTAAAGATATTTTGTCATTTCAATAACGTTGGATATTTTATTAAAGGTAACTTTTTGTGAACTTTTTGCATTTAACTATATTGCCTGTGATAAAAATATACAGATAGCGCAATTATCTCACATCGAGAGAAAATTCCTAAAATTTGGTTATTTTCTTATTTAATCTTATCCTTATGATAAATTTGGTGTTTAGTCTTTTTTTAAAAAACGCATGCTGCGAAATTCTATATTTATGGGTCTATGTAGCAGCCTGAGGGAGAAAATATATTTTTGATTGATATTTTCACATTTCATGGTGTTAATTTAATTTTAGATAGATGGTGACATTACAAATTGTGACCCTTTGTCGGTGGACTTTATGAAGAGATGAATAGGCGAGAAAATGTCCCCCAATATCTCTTCGTATTTCAAATCGCTTTTTTTCGGTCCACTTTAAAAAAACGAGAGATGTTTGAGACGAATGAAAAATGAAATAAAAAAATCAGAAATTTCGGATTGCTGTTGTTGCCTTGCGCGCTAACATCGCCTCTGCTGTCGTGAAATATTTCAAATTTTGAATACTTTTCTATTTCTATGGCTGAACTCCTTCGAGGAAACTACGTAAAGCTTGAAATGCCAGATAAGATAGAAAATATTTTAAGGATGAAGCAACTCTAACCTTTCAATGAATCTTGAAAATTGGTAGAGGAAGACGCTTTCAGAGAGCCGAAAATGAAAGGTTTTATTCAATAAAAATAAGAAAATCAAATTCTAATACTTATTTAATATTAATGTAGTTTCTTTTAGTTAAACAATTCATTGCATTGCAATTATTTTAGCATTCCCAGCAATTTAACCTTTATCGTGGCAAGATTGCTTTTTTGTAGAAAAGCAATGTATATTTTTATAAGTTATTTTATATATATTTTTATATATATTATATATATTATTATATATATTTTTATATATATTATATATATTATTATATATATATTATATATATATTATATATATTATTATATATATATTATATATATTATTATATATATGTTATATATATTATTTTATAGTATATTTTTATAAAGTTGTATGTATGGTATACTATACAAAATGAACATAATGGTTAATTTAAAATCTAGATGATACTGTATTTTGTATTTTCTCTAATTTTAGTGTTATTTAAACTATATAGAGATGTTCAGTTCTAAAATCAACTCCCACTGAAAAGTATCCACAAATAAAAAAACCATTTAACAATGGTATAAGTTAACCCTTTAAAGCGCCATTTTTTTCTAGTCATATTATGTTAAAATATTTTTAGGCTTGAAATTAGAATAAGAAAAGGGATTCATTTAGCCTATTAGATAAATTTAATTTGATTAATTAATTTGGTTAATTAATAATAATTACTGATTAAATTATAAATCAAGACACATCATTTTGGTGAGATAAACAACTAAAGCATCTAAGTTTCTGTCTTTTCAAAAATAATTTGTCGGAACTGATGCTAACCTACATAATTTCATACAAATATTGATAAATTTGGTGGGAAGCATACTTCCCACGGCTCTAGAAAGGGTTCAATACGAAAGTGTCTGTGTTTTGTCCGAAATGAAACATAGGTATTCTTTGAGTTTATAAATAGAATACCACTATGGTATAATATTTAATATTTTATTCGTAAGATTAATTAAACCTGGATAAAGGTCATAATCATATCTCTTTCCTCGTTATTTCAGGTGTGGAAGAAAATAGAAAACTTTTAGATTAAATTAGCTCTATATATCTATATTCTTGTTGATACAAATATTCCGATATTCACATTCAATTCTACAGGCGTCACATTCAATTTGTTTAATATTTTTTGAATTTGACATACATATTTCTCAAAAACTATTACTCTATTTTTCTCAAAAAAAATTACAATGCAATTTAGCACAACCAATTGTGCCTTACTTTTTATTTTGTTAATATGAAAACTTAACTGACATTCAAGCATTTAATAAATAGACTCAATATAATTCAGATTGTACTGTATAAAATGTAAGAGGTCTATAAAGTGTATAGAAATGGTATACTTTTTGATTGATTTCTTAATTTTCTTGGCTATCTGAAGGAGAAAAAATAATAAATAAATAAATATAAGTATCAAGATAAAAATATGAAAATATCTATGGTCTAATAATTCTGAAAATTGAAGCTTTAATTTGGTATGATGATGATGATGTATTAAACTTTGAAACAATCTGTGTTTTATAATTGGATACAAAGGAACATAAAAATGTGCTGAAGAATATTATTGGAATATATGAGGTATTGTTTTAATAGCATTCAGTTATCAATATTATTTAAAATATATAAAGGAAATACGGCTCAATATTATCTTTAGATATCTACTTTGGTATTGACAATAGTTTTAACATTTAACAGATATGACCTTTCCTATTTTTAATGGAACGGCAACATTAGGGCGATGAAATAAATTTAATTAAAATTCTTTCCAGAGAATAAGGAAATATGTATTGGTTTCCATTAGAACCCTTTTTTTTCTATTTCATACATTTTTAACTATTTTTGGTGAAACTATTAACTATTTTTTAAAAAAAATATAGTTTAATAGAAATTTAGACTTTTTTATAATACTATATGAAACATTTTCTGAGAACAAATATAGTTATTATAAGTATCTCAATAAATTTCATAAATGAAGAGTAATTGGTTCACTTTTGGTTCTACTACCTACTGTACTAATTGTTTGAAAGTTTAAGAACTTTTCACTTAAATAATTTTTCCGTCTTATCTTGATATGAATTCACGTAATACTTTTAAATTTTCTGACAGAATTTTGGCTTTTTTATTTTTAATTACTTAATTTTTAATTGATTTTTTTTATTTGGATTTGGATTTATTTTAAATAACGTTTCCCTCATACATTAATGAATGCGGGTCTATTTTTATTATTACTATTAGCTTTGCTTGATTGAAAAAAATATCATTTGCATAGGAGTTATTAAGAAAAAATCTAAAATTGACCGAATGCCTTTCACTGATCATTTAAACTTTAAAAAATGTCACCCTGAGAAATTTTAAATTTGAAAAGTAAAATTCAAAACAAAAGTCATTTTAATAACCTAAAAATAACATTTACAAGTAATAATTAAGTTTTCCCCCTTTATTTAAAATACGCCACAGCCGTCGCAATTTTATTTTAAAACAACGTTTGTCCTGCAGGTAACTTGCATATGTGTGTAAGAAGAAAAAAAAAGGATCATATGTTTGCTGTTTCCAATAAAAAAATAATAAAATATAACTGTGAATAAAATTCTTCCATTAAATGAATAAACATTTATAATCACTTTTTCCATACGTGATTTTAATTTATTTATGATCAATAAGATTAAAAATTAAATAGAAATTTATGGTAAAGTGTAGCTGTTAATTATTACCAACATTTCAAATTACGAAAGAGAGAAATAACATTCCGATCATGAAGATCACTTATAAAAAAAACAGATAATTTCAGAATATTCTAGCCTGAATTATTTAATTTCTTTAGCTTATATTATATTTTTCTATATCGAACTACATTGTGTGAATAAAGGATGCTTTTCAGTTCAGATGAACTGAATTTTTTCGTCGATTTTTTGTTATTTATTTTAAGCCCTTCCTATGCCCTTCAATGACAAATCTTTTCCTTAATTGTAACTAATTTTCTTATTAATCTAAATGCAGATATTTGAAATTTTAGTTCTTTAACATTTTTTTCTTATTATGATTTCTGCAACGATTTCAGAACTGTTTCGTCAGAGTGATGAATTGAAATTCTAAAAGGCGGGAACTAAAACAAGGATGTCATTTGAAACCCAATCCTCGGTATTAAAAAAATATGTAGTTTTATTTAAATTGCACAGGTGTTGATTTAAAAATCTTGAATTCTGAGGAAAATCAAGAATAAAATTCTCATTCTGAAGAAAAATTCATTCCTGGTTTTAATGATTTTTTTTTTGTAAAATAATGATAACATAATGATACAATATTAATATGTCAATATTAAGCGAAGCTTACGATAGTTAAAAGTAGTTACATCAAAATATTATTATATGTAAATCAAATACTGATGCCGAGAATCAAAACTAGAATCTTATGTTAGAACACATTATTTTTTGTTAAAATAATATTATATATTTTTTTATTTAACTCATACAAATGTGAAATTCATAATCATGTATCTGTTAAAAAAATTAAAAATGAAACTCGATATTCGGATCGAAAAATTATTCTTAAAAAGTACTTTTTGTAGATTAAGGGAATGGAAAAGATTTATTTATACATCATTATTAAATGATGCTTCGAATGCGATTCCATCAAAATAAAATAACACTATAAAAAGCCTTTTTTGGATCTGTGTCATATATGGTTCTTTGGATATGAAACATCATTTTTGGATCTTATTTTAACTTTATAAGAAAATATCAATGGTGAAAGTAGGTAAGAAATAATGTTTTTAATTTTTCATGCGAAACAAAATGATATTTGTTTGAAACTAATGAAATACAAATTTGAAATTTGAATACGTTCTTAGAATTCTCAGGTATAAAAAAAATCCAAAAGTTAAGAAAATCATTTCTCAGAAAACAGGGATAAAACCATATATTTTCTATCAAGAATAGGCGGTTAAGAGGTTGAAGTATTTTTTTCTATTTCAAATAGAAAGTGCTTTTTAAAGAAGATCTGATAAAGCCGTTTAAATTGAAACAAGCATTTCTCAACTGAATTCGTTAAGTATTTGTTGAAATACGACAGAAAAGTATAACATTTCGAATATTTGATTTAAATGTTGGTGAAATAAAAGATTGCAATCGATGTTCTTTAATGGCAAGTATTTGACTTTCATCATTTCTTTTGAAATTTAATCATTTTCTGACTTACGTCCTTTTATCTTTTCAAAAAAAATGTATTTCTATAATGAGGACAATGAACTTAAATATGTCTTTTTTTAGGTTTGATCGGAATTAATATAACATTGTTAAACCCCTCTTAATTTTACCTAAGCTTTTAGGAGAAACTGATTTTATTGGTTAATAGTTTTAAAAAATTTAGATATTTAGTAGATATCAATTCAAGATGAAACATATATAAAGTTTAAAATCAATAACTGGTTGATTCTTGTAATAAAAAATATTAGCGGATATCAATTAAAGCTTATTTATAGTCCTATTATTAAATATTAAACCATAAAGTAAACAGTGAATTCTGTTATTATTACAAAGTACCGATTCTTTTACGTCATTTACCTCAATCCAAAATTATGACATCCTGCCAAATTATGACTAATCCCTTCATTTTCATATTTCTTTAGCCATGAAGATTTCAGCCTTTGCTTAACGATTTTATGATCCTCTTTGGCGGCGCTTAATGAGAGAAAATCGAAAAATCGATTAATGAGGTGTCGATCTTGAACAGCTTAGATAACTTTTAAACTCTGGATTATAATAATGAGAGAGCTAGCTTTAAATTTTTACTCGCCAATCAATGGTGCATGACCGTAAATTAAACAGAAATGAGACGGAACTTCTGTGTTAAGTTTTTAATTTTATTGTATAGAAGTGTTTAATTTTATCAATAATAATTGACGTTTATTTGGTAAAAATGACATTTTTTTTTCAGAACTTGACTATCGATCTCTGCTGAATGCATACACTAATGATGCAGTTGAAAAACATATTATTTAATGAGATAAATAATACCAATCCGTAGAAAACTGATTTAGATCAATTTAAATTGAATAAAATATCAATACTTAGGTAAATGAATTGAATCTTTTGCTAATATGTTTTATATGTAAGGGCCGGGATAGCGTGATTGGTAGAGCGTTGGATTCGCGTCCCTCAGGCTGCGAGCTCGAACCCGCCGGCCGAAGATTCCCCGCGTGCTTGGTGGTTGACGCGCGTATAAATCTGTCGTGGTCACAAAGTCCTCCATGTCGAGAGTAATACCACTGGGGGTACTGGATCAGGGGTGATCCTTCTCTGATTTAGGTCCAAATTACGATCTATGGATGAGTGAATGAAGTCCACCCCGTAAAAAGGGTTGTGACGTGTGTGTAGCTAAGTCGTTTTCTTAGCCCTAGTTGGCGCTACTATGAAAACAAGAGACGCTTCCCCCACCGGCTTAAAATCAGTCTTCGTAACAGCGGGCTTGTCCATGGTAAGCGCCATAAGAAACAACAACAACAAAATATGTAATGAAATGTCTCCTAACATATTTTTTAGTATTCATAGCTTCTGCATAAAGGAATGGCATCAGTTTTGTACAATGTTCTAGAATCTAATTCTCAAGAACCACAATTTAATGCGTTTCATGGTGGTGGGAATAAGAAATTTTTACAATGAAACATAAAAGAACCAAAACAAAAGACGATCATTGTTGCCGTGCTTTACCAATGAATTAAGTTAAATAAAATGAACAGAGCTGGTTTGATGGAATAGAAACATTCAATAATACAGCATTGACTTTGAATGAATAACAAAGTTGTAGAAGACAGATAATACTTTAATTATTGTACATGTGTTGCAACTTTGGCTCTATTCTATTTTAAATGTGCATATAATTAAATATTTGTTATGCCTTTTATCTAGTATAACTTTATCTTTCACTTATTCTCTGAGCATATTCGATGGAATACAAAATTATACCAACTTTGGATAAACACAGCAGCTTTGCATGAATAACGCTTAAGAAGTGTATGTAACTTCGGACGAAAATGCCTTTAATTCTACTAAGAATTTTGAGACTTTTTTCACCCAAACACAATTTAAAAAAATATTTTCTACTTTATTTCATATACATTTACATCGTTATATGACAATGTAAAATATTTTTAAAATACGATTATAATTATCGGCCCTGGGAAAAAAGTCACACTGACGTTGGCCAAGGGGTTTGGATCAAATATAACCTATATGCATTTACATTGAAAGCACGAGAATAGTGTTATTCATTTTGTTCTTGATTTGTTTTTAGATCTTATAAATTATTATATAACCTTGAATACAATTAATAATGCTAAAGTTTGTAATTAAATTATTAATTAGCATTTAATAATTATTTTATAACATCATCAATGCACTATTCATTTTTCTGCAAGGGGAGATGCTGTCATGTTTGTGCAATTCTTTCGCAGCTAATGCATCATTATTTGCGTTTTTCTTTTGTGTATGTAAGGAGGAGGAGAGAGAGCTACCTTGAATATGCGAAAAAACAAAACTACATTGCTCCTGAACGCAAGCTAACTAAACAACCTAGATTGAACAGTTCCATATTTGTCTTCACCAAGTACACAACTCATGCGCCTTGTGTGCCAAAGAAGAACAAGTGTATATTATTATTGAGTACTTTTCATCATGATGACTTCATAAGCAAAGCTGTTCATTAAAAAAACCTAGCATCATCTTGACTATAATCCAATTTAAGATGCAGTGCATACTATGATAAACTGTTGATAGCTTGCAGTGCTAAAAGGAAAACTCCCAGAATCACCCACAAAATAACATGGTACAGAATTGCCGAAATGTTTTAGAGCAACTCAGCTCTTTTCTTGTAAAGTCATAGTTAAAGAACATTTGCCCAGAGGTCGGTTTTCAAAGTCAGTGGCAGAAGACATGAGGCAAAATGAAAGAAATATTACACATATTAGGTTAGAAAGTACTAGACAATACTAGGTTAGTATGCAAACAGTGCAAAATGTGGTTTGCAAAAACAATTTTCACACCAGCACCATTAGTCAGGATTGTGCGTAGAATGTAATGAAGATATTTCATATTTACCTACTTGGTATTATGCTTACATCAAAACATATTGATTCCATTTTTGATAGATTATTTGTTGCATATGCAAGTTACTCTAATATTTCTTCTCCATATATGGGTCATATTGTATTGCATTGTTACTCTCTTGGTTTTACTTTGGTTTAGCTGATATTAGATACACTAATATTTTTAATCAGGATTATTTATCTATTATAAATATATATCTTTTGCATAACCTTGTTTCTGCATATCATATATTTTAGTTTTCACTATTTGTTATTTATTGTATAACCAGTAAATAAGTAAAGCAGCCCAGTGTTCAATTTGACCCAGAAGTTTTAAATGCGTGTCCCAAATGGATGAAGCATCAGAGTTAATAATATTAAAGTAGTACACTTCAGGATGGATATAATAGCTAGCAGGATAGATTCTGTAACGAAACTGCGGAGCAAACAAATTAAAATGTTTATCATAGTGCATTGAATTTGTTAAATGTTATTGCTGACACCGCATTCTGCTTGACATTGTATCCGTCACGTTGCATTTAATTTCTAATGTTATTGCTCATGAACTTGCTGTTGTGAATTTTCATTCTATTTGTATGTGGACATAAATAAGTCCTCGGAATATCAAAAAACATTTTTTAAAATTTAATATAAGTTAAGTAAAAGTAGTTCATTTCCATACATAAAGGGAAAAATATGAAACATAGGCAAGAATATTTTTAACGAATAGTACTGAGCTCCAAATTATTTATTTTTGAATGAGTTAAATCGGGAACTGAAAAGTTGCTACTTAGGGAAAAGTAATTCCTCTTCGTATTATAAATTGGCAAAAAAAGTTAAAGCACGGAAATAAACAAATGATGCAGTTTCTTGATCAAAATACTGATAATTCCGTATTATTAAATTCATCTAATGTGTTCTTTTTCTTTTGCTTATTCAATGGTTAAAACTCTCGCCCAACGATAGAACTTAGTTTTGTTATAGAAATTGCTTGTATCTTTTTCCTTGCCGATTATTTAAGTTTTTAAATAATCTCTTTGGATCCTTTATTTATTACCAGAAATTTTCGCTATATCAACTTATTAGAATAATTTTAATTTTCTCTTTTATAAAGGCATAATTTTCGGTACTAAAGTGTATAATGGTTTGATTCTTTTATACGATATTAATTATAAGTAAAGAAGTTTTATCTTCCATTCTATTAAAAAATATTTTTTGAAAACAGCTCTCGATATTTAAGATTGCTTTCACAAACTGAATCTATATAAATGTTGAAAATGCTACATGCTACCATGTTTATTCAGTAATTCGATTCCAAATTTCGAACTCCACCATCTCTTCTAACGACCGATCCCATAAATTCTAATTCCTCTATTTTCTGCTACCGAAAAACGCAACGTTCTCTCTGTAAAATACAACGCACAAGGGAAAAATTTATTTTCCAAGATTATGGAGATTCTTCTCTTGCCTTCCCCAAGAGGGACGAGTGGTGTATCTCCGTCAGAACCAGATGGGATAAATTCTGTCCAGGTATAAACAAAACGACTCCCTACACTCTTGTACGCTCTTTATCAGCTATTATGGGGTATTCGACCGCAAGAGTTCCTCCTTGGTGAAGTTGGAGGTGTATTACATACGATTCAGCGAGCTCTTAAGAAACAAGTCGGTAATGGCTAGTGTTTTCCCTCTCTACAAAATAGTGTAAGTAAAATAAACGGCTCGGTTGACCCAAGTGGAGTGGAAAAACAGCGACGAAGACATACGTGTGTTTTTATAGGATTTGGAGTATGTGTTGTTTTTATTTTGGTATTTTTTTAAGGTAATGGAGGGAATAGCCGAGAAAGAAATGATTTAAAAATACTTGGGTCCTGTTAAGTGTTAGTTACATTTTCGAACAACTTTAGTTAGATAAAAAAAAAAAAGAATGACCGAGTATTGAAAGGGATTCTAACGTGTTGGAGAATTTAATTTTTAAAAATAAGAAAGCATAATATAAATATTTAAGAAATTAAAATTTATGAAAAATATGTTTTAATTGCAAAAAAAAAAATAAAAACTTATTGAGAGACTAAATTTTTAAAAACATATAAAATAGAAGACGCAAAGAATATATTTTTAATGGATCACTTATATGCTTTTTATTTTTCTTAATTTTTTCTAAAATCATTGCATCATTGTTTGGCTTTATTTATTTTTCAAATTAAACGAAAGAAAAAAAAAATGAGGGACAATAATATACTAAAGTTTGTTCTTAATTCGGTCTGGCCGAAGATATTAACAAAGATTAATTAAACATCTCACGTTTCTTATTTACAACTTAAAAGTTTCATTATTTGTTCATTCTTTTTAAAAATGGAAGTTCCGTGATATTTGAAAATAATCCTTTTGAAAACATTATTATACAATTAAAGATTAAGTAGAAAGCGTTGGTTTACTGATTGGATGAAATGCTGATACGATTCGTGACATGCAAAAAAGAATAATTTTTTGTTTAAATTTTAATTTCGTTTATAATATATGAGTTCTTGAACTTTAATTACATTTTGGTTCAATGACCACTTTTTTTTATTTTGTTGGAATAATTATCAAAATGGTGGGATTAGAAATTCTGATATATGCATAAATGCATAATGTTAACTTCTTTGCTATTTAAAATTATTTTAGAATGTTAAGAGGCCTTGATTGATATTAAATAAAGATTTTTGAAGATTATTAAAATATTTCTATCAGAATATAAGAGAAAATTATATATATATATAATACAACATAACTTTGAAGCAGTTTCTGGCCGAAGAGAGAGAAGATAATTTCGAATTTTTAAACTTCGCTTTGACTCCATCCCTAGAGGCATAATTTATGTACAAGAGGCACGGACAAACTGGCGTCCGTTCACCAGCATTACAAAAGCAGAAGATGCATAAAAAAAAGAAAATATTTTTCACAGTGTTTATATACTATGAGATTCTGATAGGGATTTCTTTACACGTGTCGATTTTTGTAAGGATATTTTAAAAGAATGTGTTTGGCTGGATAGTTTTTTTTTTATCTCTTCACTCGGAGTGTGGGAAACGCTGATTTAAGCATTTTTACAGATCATTCGACATGTAAATGCGTATGACTCTCAATATATTTATGAAACCATAAAAAGTGCAGAAGTATTTAAAAAGGGACGCAATTGAAACTCTTCTTTTTACCATTACTTGGTTTTGAAATCAAAGCCCATTTGTAAGTTATTGTTAATTGAAAGCACAATAAAATTTCAACAATTTTATTCAGGGCATGATTTATACTGAAAATTAACCTGCAAAAATAAGTAGAATATTGATCATCAACAATAAATATATTCTTGATCATCAGCAATGAAAAAAAAAAGACCAAGATGAAATATAAGTATAACAATGAAAACGATGCGAGTTTAATTCATCAATAAAATACATGATTGAAAAAAAAATGCTTAAAATATTTATTAAAAAATTATTATTATTGAAAGATATATACAAACATTGATGTCATGGCAAAGATTAATTTTATCATTTTATAACGATTTAAATGTTTTATTTATGCTAGGATATTTTTGGAAATTAAAGTGATTAAAAATCGAAAATTTCTTTTAAATTATTATTTAATTAATATTTCAAAAATGTCACTCCAAGTGGTTCATTGCAAAGCATTTGCATAGTTGCTATGACAAAACGTGGTATCTAAGCCTTCGAAGAACACTAGCAAATAAAATGAAGCATATATGTATACATCTTTATGATTAATAGAGATATAAAACAGCCAATTAGTGAACAAAATATTTCTGCTTTAAGATTCAACAATAGAAGAATCACAGTATCGAATATTCAATGAAACCATAACAATATGTTTTGAATTTCCGTACAATAATATGCTCAATTTATAAAAATAATAAGAACAAATTCTTTTACAAAATTGCAAAAATTCAAAAAAAATATTTTTTATTAGATTTAAAATGATACCAATAAAATATTTCTTAAATTTTTAAATGGTATAAAAATTTATTTTATCGAATGGCGTTTTCTAGATATGTCATTAAAGTGCGCCAAAATATCGCTTAATTTTAATAAAAGTTAAATTCATAAAATTTAAATCGTTATGATATTCTTATTTCCATTCACAAAAGTATATATGTGTCAAATTCGATAGTTTTTAGTCAAACGGTTGTTCTATAGATACCATTACATATTCTATAGAATACGATTACACAGAAACACATTATCCTTTATTTAGATAGCAGTAATTAGTTGCAGAATATATAGTACTCAATGTATTTTTTAAGAAGTTATCATGTTCTGATGAATGAGCAATAGTCAGTTAAAAAATACGTAGTACTCAATGTGTTTTTTTAAAAAGTGACTATAATGCTCTGCTGAATGAGCAATAATAAGTTACAAAATATGTAGTACTCAATGTAATTTTTTTAAAGTTACTATAATGTTCTGCTGAGTGATATAATATTCTACTGACTGAGCAATAATCAGTTACAAAACATATAGTGCTCAATATATATATTTTTAAAAAGTTACTATCATGTTCTACTGTATGAGCGGTAATCAGTTACAAAATACATAGTACTCGATGTATTTTTTTTTAAAGTTACTATAATGTGCTGCTGAATTATAAGATATAGTTGCAAATTTTGGTATTGGAGAAATAATCTGTAACTGAAAGTTATAAAAATAAAAAAGAAAAGAAAACAACTAATTTTCTGAATCGAAATAACAATTTAGGAAAAAAAATAACAAAATACAAAATCAGCTTTTATTTTTTCTGAGCTATGAACTATTGCAAATTCCGCTGCAATTCCTAAGTTGCTCAGGTTTTCTAAGGAATTTTTCGAAATGCATTTGCCTCTGGGCATTTCACTGGGTTACGTTTTACGCATATAATTCTGTTTTAGTTCTTAACATAGGGGTACAACGTAACTGGTAAGAATTTATGTTATTTTATCTCAAAAGAATGCAATGCACAGTCTGCGTTCTTTTCATCGCATTTTCAGCAGTAAAAGTTTCGAGAAGAATTTCAAAGCGTATTCCGCTGGGGCACTGATTCTCGACTCGAACGAAATTCTTTTCAAATGAGGCAAGAACATTCTTTTTTCCCCACAACAAAACTAATTTTTCGTCTGGTAACATATATCCTACTTTTCTGTGTAAAAAGAAGTCGCATTAAATTGTAAAAACAGAATTCTATTTCTTTCGGAATTACATAATATGCTTTCAAACTATTTGAATAAGGTTTTTCTCAACAATGTTACATGAAACTTATTCAATTATGTTGTGAATAAAGCCATATTAACAAATGAGTGTATTTTAATGCTTTTTAAGAAAAGTAATTCCGAAATTCCGTCTTTTAAATCGCATACTTCATATGGAGCAATCTACATGACGTTTAAAATGTAAAGGAGATTTGAATGGTTTCAACGAATTAAATGACGGTGAGAAATGAATTTTTTATGCAAAGGAATGGCTAATTTCCAGAAGTTAACTCGTTGAATCAAAATGAATCCTAATTTTTCATGATTAGAATCAAGATTTGAGTGTGAGATGTAGAGTTGAGGTTATCGTATTTTTTAAAGATTTTATTACATGTCAAGATCAGAATATGTTTATATCAATTAAAATAATATGGTTTAAGTATATAAGAGAATTTTACATTTAAATTCTGGCTGTTGACAGAATCATGAGTATGAGACTATGACTAAAGAATTTAACTGAAATTACTCACTAACATTATCTTTGGAGAATAAGTGGTCGCCAAAGGCAGTTGGTATTTAAAAAGTTGATACTTCTATGTATTTGAATTTAAGGAAATTTTTAACTCAAGAATGAAAATAAGCGTGTAGCTTTAAAGAATTATCAAATAAAATTGCAATCGATTTAAAAATATCCTAAAACTTTATAAATTAAAAACATCATTAACTGAATAATAGTCCCAATAAGCTCATAATTAGTATTATGTTAATATCAAATGATCAAGATGTATAAACAGTTTTTTTTACAAATCAGTTAATCTCTATTGACATGATGATAGGGTCTAGACGTCGGACAGGGATGTTCCACTCTCGGAGCACGATTCTCCGAAAGAACCGCCATGCAGGTCTGGTCTATGTTGAATCCTTGCCCTCTTTCTGGATTAGAGCGTTGAAGAGAAAGGGAGGGCTTTAACTCCTGTGTCGTCTTTGTCATTTGATCATAGTTCAAAATTGTAAAGTATATCTCCAAATAACTATCATGTTTAAACGTAAAGATATATTATACAACTTAATTAAATCAGTAGAATCAGCTGAGTCACTATTTAATCAATAAATTCTTATGATTCGTTAATAAGTTTTTCAATTTTAACCAATGATTACACAAAGAAATCTATTTTGAATATAATTTTAACGGTTACAATAAGAAATGGCTCTCTTAAATAAATATTTCCGGATTCACTTGAATATATTTTCCCATTTTTTAAAAAAGGAAAATAGTGATTCTATCCTATTTAATCGTATTTAATAGATTCCAATATGAACAAAAATAAACTTTTTTTTGAACAAAAATAAACTTTAAACTTTAATACAATGATATTTGAAATTATTAAAGAGGAATAACTGAGGTTTAAAAATCTTAAAAGATAATAACACACAGAAAATATCTTCAATTTATCAATAATGTGTGTTTCCTTAATTTGTTTGTTAAATGCATTCGAACTACTTAAAGGAAAATAGGACCTTCAACAAAGAAATGGAAACTGAACAGAATTTAGGATTTAGGTGCTATTATTTATAAAGTAAAAAATATTTAAAAAATTTGACAGATTTTTATAATACAGTTATATAATGTGTTTCTTCGCAAATGTAAATTTTAAAGTCATATACAAGTACATATATATTGAAACAAACAAATACATTCAGTCAAATAGCTTTGTGTTAAATTATCAAATATATTAGACTATAGGCAATATTATAAGAAATTAAGAAACACTTGATAAAAAAACGCCATGAAAATTCGCAATTCATTCCCAAGAAAATCTAAAATCATTTAATGTGGCAGGAAACCAAATTTATTTTATTAACTTTTATATTTTAAAAAAATGTCAATATTTTTGTATTCTAAATCATATGTGAAATAAAAAAACATTGAAAACAAACCAAAATAAATGATGTTTTGATTTTGCATGATTATATTTATAATTTGGGAATACTAAAGTGAATCGGGCACTAAGAAAATTTCTTCCTGATTATGATGTATAAATTTTTAAAAGCTACAGCTACATGATGTATTCGTTTGTAAATAATGAATTATAAATTTAGTGTAATAATCTTAACAATTGAAAAGGAATGTATATAAAATCAAGCTAATTTATTGATAATTATCATACATATATTTCGGTTCCAGACAAAGTTTAGAAACGATAAGCAACCGATTCAAACAACTGCTATAAAAATTCAAAATTCACCCCCTCCCACTCAGTCTACATAACTGGTAATAGAATTCACATAGCTGCATAGGGCATGTGTAGTGTTTTTTTTTTATATATACATATCCAAATATGTTTGGCTCACTTTCCAAATCTTTAAAATATGTTAATATAGTTTCCATATGATTTGTAGGTAAGGTGCTAAATACTAAAAACAATTCATAACAAATTATATTTTTACATAACTTTAATTACCTCATTTTTTAAAATTAAAATGCATGTAAAATGTCATTGTAATATGATGTACAAAAGTTTAAAAATCTGAAAGATATAAAGATAATTTTTTTATTTAAGTTTTTAAAATAAAAAAAAATCTAATCATGCATCTATTTGCTTAGAATCGGGTTTTAATTACATTTTCTAAATCACTTACAGAAATCCCATGGGTAATACCTCATAATTTTCATACATATTTAAAATTTCAAATAAAGTGAAAAATTTTAAGTCCTATAAAATTAAAGAATGTATCATATTTTAATAAAAATATAATGTTCTCAATTAAAACTTTGAAGATTCTAATAATTTAATGTATTTCATATATATATATATATATAAAGAATTTTATGTTTTATCATGATATATGTTTCGAATTTCGCTTTTTCCTGTTAGAAATTTTAAATATGGGCATTGAACCAAAAAAACAAAGTAATAATGCTTCACGTGTTTTAATATTCTTCCTTTAAAAAGTGTTTCCATTTTGGCTTTTCTTCTTCAGGATTTATGATTATATAGCACGCTATGTATAAACATAACGTAAAGGGTTATCTGCCAAAACTGCCCGAAAAACCATAAAAATGTATAAATGTTTTGAAACTTTAATGCAGTTTGTTTCATAATATCAAAATTGCGAAACTTAGATTGTTCTTTACAACGGAGTGATTTATCTGTACGAGAGTGGGAAATAAATGTGTAGTGATTAAAAGTTTAACAATTCCTCGAGACTATATATTATCTCAGATTTGATACTTAGTATTCTATCGGAATGGATTTACATTTTAAATATTTGTTTGGATGTTTTTCTTTTTTTGAATAATATCAATACTTGAAATTGTGATTATTTGAAAATCTTAAAAAAACTTTTGTGTATCGCAAGAATTCTTGATTAAAAATAAATAATCGGGAAATTATATGAAGGGAATTGACTATGTTAAAATTCGTAGGTGATTTTAACATACATTTTATTTATTTCACAGATTTTCTGTCTATGATTAAGTGATTTTTTTTCAGTTATTAACTATATTCATTAATAATATTACTTTCTTACTGATATTGTTTGGAAAATCTACATTCTATAGAGAAACATTGCATTTTATAGAATGCCTGTGTTTTTTAGGCTAAATATGAAATTGGAAGATTATTATAATTAATATATTTATTAATTAATTATTAATTTAAAATTAATATTTTTTCTAGTCATTATATGTGAAACCAGACATTATATATAATAAGAAATGCAATTTAAAATATATATATATATATAAATTCTCATCATCGTTACACCATGGCTATAAAATGTGATTTTTTTGAAGGCACTTTGTGCTTGCAAGTGTATCACTGGTGTCCTTTAAACATGCGTGGCATTTAGCTGAAATGGAAATATTTTCAAAAAGCATGTCATAATTATGCTAGTTTAATATCCCATCGAAAATAATCTCGGCAGCTTTTATTAAACATATTTTTTACTTGCAGCGGAAAAAATATTTTGCTTATTGACATTCGGCATTACATTAAATACCTAGGAAATGCGAGAGATTATTAATTCCTTCATATACTGTCGGCGAGTTTTCAACATTATATTAAATGTTCGGCCATTTTCCAGAATGTTGACTTCCGTACATTGATGATAAACAATTATAAAACACTAGCTAGCACCCAGCATGTTGCTGACGCAGCAGAAATAATTTTGGAAATATAGTTTGAAATTTGAAATAGCTATCTTGTTTTATTAGGAATGATAGAAAGAATATTTATTTTCTTATTGACAATGAATACAATCATTGAAATTAAATGATATGTAAAGGAAAAGTGTAAATAATATATATTCTGTTTTTTGACTTTATTATTCAAATGCTTTAGGGTAGATAATATTCTTTATTTTTCCTTCTTCAGAAAAACTAAATGCATTTCTTGACTGTCCTACTTGTGAGCATCCAACATACAATTGACAATGTGAAAAAGACAGATTTTCTAGGTTCAATCCTCACACATGAAGTAATTAACCTTGGGTCTTGTTAAGGTTATCGAGAATGCAAATAAAATGGGGAACTATCGCCGTTTGAAATCAAAAAGCATATTGGTGGGAATAATAGGAATGCGTGGAATGAGAATGTTTCACCATTCGACTTTCCGTTAAGAATAGTTGCCTTGATTCCTGCAGTATGTTAGTTTTCTGATTCTGATGCGCGTGATAGGGTACACATAAATGTTGCCTTTCGATTCTTGCCGCATGTTGATCTTGAGATTCTAAAACACGTGCATTTGTAATTTGTAATAATATGCAATTGTAATTTATAAGCGATTTATTTATAAATTTTATTGTATTCAAAATAAATGCTAATATTGTACTAGGCCAAAAACCTTCACGCAAATGCAAGCAATAAATTGTCAAAGTTTTGTCGCAATCGGATGAACGGTACGGTAGCGCATAGAATACGAGCAAACAAAAATTCCTTTTTATATATTAGATTATTTGTGGCGTTTGAGGTATTTTTGAATAATTAATGTTAAAACTGTTGAAACTATTTAACAGTAACAAAAGAATCTGTTAAACAATGGATGATTTTATGCCCTTTATTCCTTTAAATCCAAAATTATTTTTAAATGTATTTTTGTAAACAATATATATATATATATATATATTGTAATTTAAAATTAGACGAAATTTTTTTATAAACTTTCTGTATATTTTTTACTATATTTTTATTTCTTAACAATCTGATTGTCTATATTTATTTTTTTTTAACCGATGATGAGAACATAAATATTTGATAAACATACTGTATTTGGTAATGTTCAAATAATTTCGCGAGAAAATAAATTTTTTTAGAAATTTATGATAAATGATTTTTTTTTTCATAAGAACTGTTGACAAGAGTTCATGAAAAACTAAGATTTTGTTTGAAACATAATTATTAGGATTCAAAATCTAATAGTTATGTACTAAAATCTCTGAAGATATGAAGTTTAATTGAAGTAGTAGATATATGTGGGGATTTACATTCCGTTTTGTAGATATTAAAGAAATGAATTATTTTTTATACATTTTTTCATTGCTTTTCTTGAAATGATTTAATTTTAATTATTACACTTTTAAATTAAAAATATAAAATATTTAAACATGCTTCTACCAAAGAATTCATTTAAATATAATTTGTTCAAACATGAATAAAAATCCTCTGGGACTTAGATATTTAATATATAAGTTATTTCTGTCATTTAAAGATTTATTTTTATATATTTGACATTTAATTTAGAGAAATAGGAACATAATATTTCGTTTTATTATAGCTATTTCCATGAAACATTTTATATCCCATTAATTCTTTAAGTGTACGACCATTGTAGAAAGAATAGACCTTTATCGTAAGTAGAATGAAGTAAAAAAAAGAAAAAAAATCAGTTTCGCAAAATAAGTACTTTTTTTTCCTCATTTTGGAGATCAGAAGTGAAGTGATGTTCCACAGGGTAACAGGAAAGACTTTGAAAAACTTTAGCCGTCGAGCACCCTTTGGGACTTCGATAGCCATTATTTCGGGCAGTGAAGACAGTGCTGCTATCTTAGACTGTCCGTTAAATCAACCTAGTCCCATATCACCAGAGGGATATTTATTTTGGAGGCTGCCTAAATTGTGCTGCATCGACATAAACTAAAACAGAGAAACTGGAAACTTTTCTGATTATCAAAAGTTTCACACTTCTAATCATTTTATGGTCTAAGAATTGAACTCTAATTGACTATGCATTATATCAAAAAAGTAATAAAATTTTAGAAAAGGAATTTTCGTTTTGATTCCTGAAATATGAAGGTATAAGAACACTAAAGAAAATTCAAATGTTTTATTTAGTACTCCAGAATAATTAAAGCAGGCCGCGGTGGCCTGGTGGTAAGGTCTCGGCTGGTGAGCCGTAGAGTTTCAGGTTTTCAGGTTCGAGACCCGATTCCACCTAAGAACCGTCGTGTACGGGGGTCTGTTGCACGTTAAATCAGTCATGCCAAACGTCCTCCCGCTGGTGTGGTGTGGAGAGGGGGGGGGGCAGCTCAGGTGTCGTTCTCACCGTGGTTCGAAATTACAAGGTCCGTCCCAAAAATAACCCTCGCGTTGCTTTCCAAAGGGACTTTAATATAATTAAACTAAACTAAACCAAAATAATTAAAAAAGAAGTAAACAGCAAAATTTATGCAAGTTTGCAAGCTTGATGGATGGTAATTAGGTTCTAGAAATATATAGTCTGTAACAAAACAAAGTCTATAAAAATAATTCGGAATCTGTTGGTTTATTATAAACTCTTCACTATGTATAACGAATCCTCAATATCTAAAAATATATCTTTAAAATGTATAAAATTTACGATTAATCATTCATAGTTAAGTTAATTACGTTTTAAACTTTTTATAACTTTATGCATTGTATTATTTACTATTTATGGCCCAAATGATGTTTATAAATCATAAAGGCATGAAAGCTGTTTTGAAACACATAATATTGTTTCTTCATTTTCATTCAAGAAACATATACATACTTCATCTTTATGAGGTAGAGGAAATCGGGTATTTTCCCGCCTAAAGCCGTTGTTTACAGATATCTTTTGTTCTATAAGCACGTGCCATAAGTTTATTTATTGATAAATATTTCATATCCGTATGTAATGACAAATATTCTAAATATACGTAGAAATAAAATTGCATAATAAAGACTAATAATCAAATTTTATGCATAGAAAAAATAAGTATTTTGATTCTGAGACTAATATATTCTCGCTGGGATTCTAAAACAACTTCTGGAAAAAATATTCAAGTGATAAATTTGCTTTGATTTGCAAATTTTTTTTCATTCGCAATAAAAGGGGCATATTTTTTTTGAAAAATCTGTGATTAGCAGATTAAGGAACAGTATTTGCCAGAAAAAGTCAATTCATTTCTAAATCGAAGATATATGCATGTTCCTGCTTTCATTAAATAATTTAAAAATTATGAAAGTGTTTCATTTACATAATACACAATTATAAATCAACCTTTTAATTTACGGAATTCTTTTGATTTTGTATTATTATAGTTGAATTTAATGAAACAGAAAAATGATATTCTATGTCGAAATATAATTGTGCCAAAATGACATCTTGCAATTCCGAGAATCTGGAGGGCATTTGAAATTCGAAGAAATCATTTTTAAACCCAGTTCCAGATATTTATAGCTTTTTCTAGATTAAGGTTAAACTTATGTTTTGGCATTTCAATAGAGACCTGATAGGTAAATAAATAAAATTAATAAAACGGCTATTTATCACTTCTTCCGCCACATAATAAATTCTTTCTGTGTTAAATGTAAATACATTTTTCATTCGATGTAAATTTACTATGACAGAAATGTGATCTACTGCAGGTATGAAAAACTTCCCTTGAAATTGTAGTCTTAATAATTAATCAAACACAAATTACTGGAACTTCATATTCGAAGCCAATTTGAAATAAAAATACTTTTGTTTTTATTTTCCTTTTCATGATAGTAGCAGCAGAAGAAAAAAGGCAATCTATTATCAGTCCATATGATTGCCTTTGTGTACTTTTTCTATAATCGGGAGTATTTTAAGATTATTCGAATTCAGCTTGTTTCTGCTTTCTGTGAACAAAATAAAGTACTGAATTAAAAAATTTTGACTAAATCCACCCTTAAAAAACAAATGTAAGTAGCTTTTATAGTCATTTTTATAAATAGCCTCATTATAGGTGAAATTCAGCGTTCCATGATGACAAATTGACTACTCCGACCCATCGTATGGCACACCCACCGGATAAAATTGAGTGACCAAATTACCAAGACAGCAAACTGGTGGGAACTGTGGTTGAGTCCTAAAGGCCATCACCAGCCACGGTAGAACACTTCTCTTAGGGAGTAAATCCCGTCATTGATGGGAAGTAGCCGAATTCCACATTTTTCTGTAACCACCAGAGTGGCGAGAACCAACCACAATACCGGACGCTTCTCATCATTACTTTTGAGGTGTCTCCCAGTGGAAGGTTATTCTTCTTAAAATGCAGATGCAACTAAAAAATCTTTTTCATACTTTTGAGAATATTCAGAAGGAAATGCAATTTCTCCGAATCTCAACAATGACAGCAGTGTTGAAATTCAAGCATAGTTGTTTTAAATCACTGCATTGCAAGAGATTATACTCATTTTTTAATAATTAGTGCGCCGGTTTTTCAATCAGTGTTCATCTAGAAGGCTTTAATTTTCTGATGCTTCAGAAAACGAAAAATTATATAAGGGAAAATATGAAAACTATAATCTGTACAGTGATCAGGGATTTAGTATCGTTTTTTTATTAACACATAAATTTTAAAAATTCGGAAATTCTGAAATTAAAATTATTATTAAAAGCATATTTATTTAAAACATTTCAAGTTAAAGGAAACAAAACACAAGCTGATATCAGAATCCTCCTAACGAAACTCACACAGCTGTTTGATTATGATTTATTTTCAAAATATGTCGTTTATTATACATATCATTGAAATTTCAATGTTTGTTATTTTCAGATAAATTAGTAATATCTGAAAATTTTTAAAAACTCCTTTCCATCTTTGGGTTTTAATACGTTCATATAACGTAACAGTTATAAATTCAGAATGTTTAATCTTAATTTTTGAGAATGGAAAATATTCCTGTTTAAGAGAATGCGCTTCGAAATAGAAGTTGATTTTTTTTTAAATTTCCGAGACATGCAAGAAGTTAGAGAAAGGAAGAAAGAACTCGATTGTTTAGAATAAGAACAATGAAAAAAAAAACATCAAATTTTGTTCAAAACTCAATAGAGTAAATTGAATGATTTTCTATCCAAAGAAACGCATCTTTCAAATTCAGTAATTGATTTTCTGAAAAGAATTTGAAATAGCTTCTATAACTGAATTGCACATGGTATGAAAAGCAACATGAAAATCATATTTAAAAAAAAAAAAAAGGTAGAAATATATATATATTGTTTGCAGTAGAATATTTTGAAATATAATAAATATCACAATAGCATTATTACCTTTATGAGCTTATTTTTATTTCATAACATTAAATATATTCAAACGGCTTGAATTAATTTTACTATGGAGTGATTAATTATTATAATACGTATGTAATGTCGTAAAAATCTGTTAATAATAGCCCTATTTGGCGAATATAATGACTCAGAATATCGGCATTCCTTCCTGTTTCAGTGTTAATAATGAATGCATTTATTAAGAATTTAATTCAGTTAGTTGATGAAACTTAGAAAATTGAATAAAAAGAATCTAATGCATATTAATGAATGTGCAAATATATTAATGAATGTGCAAATTAATAAGTGTACATAATACTAAATGAAAACGGAAGTGAAAATCATACTTTGGAATTAATGTCCGTTGAAGGTAAATTATTTATTCATCTTTATTTTAACACTGATAATATCCCAGGATTAAATGGCCTGACGGAGCAAATAAATTAGTTTTAGTCCATCATAAAAGTAAAAAAATTCTTATTATCGATTATGCATAAAATTAAATTAAAAATAAATATTGACATAAAACAAAATTTAAAGAAAAGAGTCATTTTAAAATGGAACAAAATATTTCTTATTAATAGAAAAAAAAAAAAAATATTTTGTATATTTTAAGACCGTATTAACATGTTTATCCAAGAAAAATATTTCCGAATAACATAACTAAAAAAACTGCTTATAATCTGCTTAACATATATTAGTGATCGAAATAATTAATAATCTGCTTATTCATAAAAAAAATATACAATCACTTATAATCTTCTTAACTTTTTAATTTTTTAAAATAAATTTTGGATTTCGAAAAGCTGATTATCATACAAAATATTATAAGTTCCATACAAAAACATAAATTACTGATATGATGGAAATTTGTATTTCTAGAATTATGATTTTGATGTAAAACTCCATAATTGTTATTTCCCCTAATATCTGAACCAAATATTGTTTACTATTAAGACACTTTTTTACTATTAAGTTTGAGTTTATTTCTTATATAAATACTAGTCACTATTGCGACTAGATGTATGGTTGGGAATGTAAGTCTCGTGTATGTATAGCTTGATGTTCATGATTTCTTCAATAAAATAAATGTAAGCATCAAATTCTGAAATTTTTTAAAATCGTGTCATTTTAATAGAAATATATTTGTTCTGTTTATTGTGTAAATAGACCTTCGCAACGGAGTCTCATAATAGTGTAGTACCATAAAAAAGTAATTTTTCAAACATCTGTCTCCTGAAACACATTATTTTCCATTGTAATACAGCTTTACTTTATTATTCTTTATGAGAATTGGTTATGCAATAAAAAGAATGGTTTTCCCTTAACTTTCAAGAAAGAAAGAAAAATCATAATGAATATTTTCAAGAAAGAAAAAAAAAATACTTGTGTTTCTTAGAAGAAGAATTGTTGAAAATTTGGACATTTAAATTAAAATAGAACCAATTTGTATTTCATTGCAGCAATAAATTTATGTAAAACGAAACTCTAAAATAATGTCTAAATTCAGGGAAAAGTCGTAAGATGGTTAATTTGATACAATTAATATAAATATTTAAATTTTAAAATAATGAAAACATTATTTTGAAATAATGCTTACTAGTAAAAAATATTTTCTAATTTTTATTTAATTAAAATTTGAAATAAATAAATTCGAAATGCTCCTTACCACATCCAAAATAATTTATAACATTTTTTTTAATTTAATGGTCTTCCATGCAGAGCACCAAAAGAAAGACATAGAAACACGTTTTGTTTTATATTAACAGAGAAACTGTTGCGTAATCATAGAATAGTTAAGAAAAAAATTATTCTGTTTATCTTGCCGCGGCTGATCCATGCTATAAAGCATAAAACTAATGAGTGATAAAATAAACTTATAAGAATAATGACTTTTTGTCAAGTATAGATTTTTGAGATTTTTAATCAGCTACTAATTAAGGAATTAGTTTATCTTCTGCGGATATATATATTAACAATAGAAACATTCAGCAAACCAAAGAATGTTATGTATGGAAATAGGTAATGATTTTATCCTGCTCGAGTTAATATACATTTTTCTTTGAATGCAAACATTTAAAGCAATTCAAACTAATTTTTAAAACGTAATAATTCCATATTTTAGTACTGCAATATAGTTGCTATTATGCAATAATATCTGCAATTTAATTTTTATACTGATGAATTTTCGAATCGTGTAAGTGCATTATTTTCTTTTTGTTTAAGTCATTTTAAATATAATTAATGTATAAAATGTTTTGCTTTTTACAATTTATGCTTTACATTAGAAACGTTTTAAGGAATACATTTTAATTAAACAATTTTAATTCATAGATTAAAAGATATTTCCTGGAGTTTCACTTAAAGCATTTAAAAAAATTATTTTCTTTGTAACCTCCACATTTATATATGAAATAATTGAACAAATAACAAAAGAATGAGATCAAGTGTTTACTAAATAAATATGCAATTAATAGAATATTAATATGCAATTTTGTTAGAATTATTATTTTCTCTCTATTTCTCGTTAGTTTCAGTCAATATCCTTACATTTTCTCCTTTCAGTGAAGCCATTGGATGTCAGCGTTTCCCCCAAGAAATCAAGTTTAACAGCAGGTCGTAAGGTGGAAGTGAGATGTTACTCCGGTGGCTCTCGTCCTGCTTCCCGCATGTCCTGGTTCCTGGACAACGAGCCCCTCTCCAACCACACGGAGCTCTTGTCAATAGATGCCAACAGGACAACGAGTATATTGACATTTTGGCCCTCAAGAAGCGATCACAAGAAGTACCTCCGATGCAGAGCTGAAAATTTCCTTTTGAGTGGATCGGCTTTGGAAGATGGGTGGCATCTCAATATCACTTGTGAGTCAAATTTCTCGATTTAAACACGGATTTTAAAATCATTTTTTCAGTCTGAAAAAAATATAATATTATATGTCTATTTTAATTTAGAAATTTTATTATGTCAGAAGTTAATGAATAAACTTTAAAATGGCATAGTTTTCGAAAATATTTCTCTATGTATCTTGTTTCATTTTTCTAATTTCTAAATGTCTCGGAGGATAAAGCATAAGTTTTACAATATATATTCTTCTTAAAGAAACTCCGTGCTGTTTAGCTTGTTTAATTAAATTCTTTTGTTCTCAGGGAGTAGATAATACATTTTGCAGAGGTTTAGTTTTCTAAAAGAAATATCATGTCATGCAATTAACTTAGTTTTTCTAATGTCTCAGAGGGAAAAAGAAAGGTTTTAAAAAAGGTAATTAATTAAAAAAAAATAAGAATTGATTTTTTTTTGAATAAATTTGGTCTTTGGCACAAAAGTCGTGCAATTTTTCATGTCTAAAACTTAATTATATTTATTAACATAGATAAAGTTTTTGCTTATTATCAGTACCATTTCTTTATTATATTAGTTTAAAAATTCGCCATATTTGAGTTTCAAAAAGGATTTGAAATTTATATGGCAATGGTTGTAGTTGTAAACAGTTCAAATACGATATTAGTAGACAAATTTTTACTTGTATCAAGTACAATTTTTGTTTGTTTATCTATTTCTAATGTTTTCATCATTAAATATTTATTATTTAGGAAGAAAGAATCTATAAAGGATAAGAATTTTTCCTTAGTTTTGTGGTAAACAAAGAACATTTCATTCAGTGCCTTTGCTATGAAAATATACAATATTTGATAACAATTTGAAGCTTCTCAAATGAGTAACTGCTGCGTGAAAATAATGGCATGCATACGAAAAAAAATTTAATGCGACAATTTTCAATTGGGATTCTGATTTTAAGTTATTTATGTTTAAAAATTATTGTGAAAAATGTGCCAAAAAGTTAAATTAATATTCATTTCAACGGTAATGAAAATAGCTTTAATACATGCAAGTTGCATATCTTTTTTAGTTGTGTAATGGTTTGAGGTACTCAAATGTTACATGAATTGCTTAAATTTTTATTAATTAAATGATATATTTTTGACATATATAAGAATTATCATTTTTTGCTATATGAGTTCACTATTTCAGTTTACTGAGAATTGAAATCGGAATCTTTGTCACTTTAGAATGAACACAAAAATTGCATACTATCGAAGATAATTAAAAAAAAACATATTGTTGTGAGACATAAAATATTAAAAATAGCCACTTAAAGTACATTTTTTTATTTATTATTCTGAATTATCATTCTAGCAATTTTATTATTTTATCATTCTAATAAAGATATGCAAAGATCTAACGATCTTTTTTTTATGTAATGGTTCGCCTCCTTTCTTTAATGGTTTTCAAAAATTCTTCCACAATTTTCAATGATGCGTCTCAATGATTTACACAAGAAATCACGAACTGTTTCTATAATACCAATTTTCCTTAATGAGCTTCATCATTTTGTTTGCTTATCATCTTCTAGAATATCTCTGCTGCTGAAAAACATTTATCGTAAGAAACCATTAGACCTACTTAAATAAAACTCTCCATAAACTTGTTACATTTAATGATACATTTCACTGACATTTTAATAAATTAAACATGAAATTTAATTACAACTCTTTGTTCAATCTTAAAAATGCAACATGAAATAAATGAACTTCTCTAATCATATCATTTAAGATAGTGAACAAATATATTGAGGTAGTTAAAAATAATCCGATAAGACAATTGATTTTACTGCAGGCTGATTCAGCGACAGTTTTAAATTCTTTGACATTGTATGTATGAGCCATGTCACACCTCAACTTATTACTCAGCTTTCCGTCGGTCTTCCGTATAAGAGCAGGATGTCGTGCGGTACCTACATGATATTATAAGACTTTACGAATGCCGGCCAATATTGTGAAGATATCGCAACATATTGCAGGCGTTTCTTGCTAATATCAGGATATTAATATTCTTCATCATTTCACATTCTTATCTCAACATACAATCTAAAAAGTTCTGAACATCTCAACAACAGCCAACATTCTTTTATTTTTTTACTTAATCCAATGAAATTATATCATTTCTTTCATTTAGATGTTCCTCAGGTATCCTTGACTGTTCGGAGTTCAACAAAACAGCAACATTCCACATTCTTGGAAGGAGATGATGTACGCTTTACCTGCGATATTAAGGCCAATCCATCTGCAAATGAAGTGGGTTGGTATTTCGATGGCAAACCCCTCAAACCTGATCCTGAAACGATAGTGAGTTATCGAAGTCTACTCATCCGTAGAGTCCAGAGGAAACACAGGGGACGATACCAGTGCTATGCAAACAATGCTGAAGGGATTGGAATCAGTCGTGTTATTAATCTGAGGGCAATGTGTAAGTTCATTAATTTGTTTATTAACTTAAAAACTTATTTATTTTATTAATTCTAGTATAATAATTTTAAATTTCCTAGACGGTTTTAGAATAGAAGTACTTCATATTTACACTGGTGTGCAAAACTTAAGCTGATGCAGTACTGATGTTTATTTGCCTTAAAAGTAATCATCGGAGCGGCGTATCCACTTTCCTTTGAAATAGATTACACCCCTTTTTTAAAATTTTAAACATCCTCTAGAGTAACATAGGAAAGGACAGATTCCCCATAAGCTTTCTACAGCATCATAGATTCAACAGACGATATTTTATGGTAAAAATAAAATTTTAACGTGTTTGTCGCGTGTCATATCCGTCATTAGCTTAAACGAAGGTCATAGCCGTGATGTAATAACCATGAAACAGAAGCCATCTATTCTTCACTTATCTAGCGACACATGCAATATTAATCTAACTTTTCTTGACCTTTGCAAAATCACCTTTAAAAATTATGATCATTCCTTACTGAGCAAGTTCACAGCTGCTTCGATATAAAATGAATTAAAATATCAAAATTGCATTGATAATTCTGCTCAGAAAATTTAAATTTTAGTCATCCCGTAGGAGAATATTTTTATTTTACACGTATAAAAACCGCTACATCTTTATGCAGAATTATAATTTTTATTGGAAACTCAATTCTTAATAATAAATAATTCCCTATATCCTTAATGCTAGTCCTTATCCTTCAATTATCTTGCTCTCTTGAGACAATAAAAAGAATTATCGAACACATTACCATAAAGAGCCATCAATTGAAGCAGATGATATCTGTTTATCTTGGAAACCAAAAATGTGTTCTTTTGTTTCGAAGAGATAAGTCAAGAAAGCGATATACAAATGGAGAACATATAAAGAATAAAACAAATCTCTTTTCTGTGATGAATCTAACAATATTTGAATAAGCTTAATGCTAGTATCTTTACATTTGTTTCGATATCTTTAATACAATAATAAATAACATTTTTTACAGATGGTATTTTATTTTAGCTATAGAAAAAATTGTATTATTTAGTTTAACTATATTAATGTCCCGTTTTAAAGCAACACTAGGGCTATTTTGAGACGGACCTCATAATTTCGAACCTAGGTCAAATGACGAGGACGGCACCCTCATCAGAAAGATTAAAGAATTTTTCAGAAAGATTAAACACATTTTAAACCGGTGTCTTCATGTCCTATTTTGCTTAACAATATTGTTACAACGCCATTTCATCCCTGGTGGTGATTTGTTGATTTTTTTTAGTTTTTTGACAGATAAGAAATTTCCATTACCTTCTTCAAATTACTGCCAAATTTGATAATATTTGGTCCAGTAGTTTCCCTTTTATGACCATTTGAAAATGGAACTTTAATAATAACCACCCTGTACATCACAGTATGAAAGGAAAAATGTGAAATAATCATTATAACTAAAGCATCAGAAAGAATAAAATGCTCTAGCCATTTATTCCATGATTGGGGGATTAAAATATAATGTCAACTTTCATCCTTGAGCAATGAGTATTAAACTGATAAAATGGATATTCTGAAATTGAATTATAGCTCATCTAAACATGTTTTCATCAGTAGAGAAAATACCTTAAAATATAGGAATTAACAACTTTAAAGTTAAATTAAAGAATAAAAACTTTGCTTTTTATTCAAAGGGATAGGATTTATTTCTAGAAGCCTTATTGAGGTTCAACGCACAAATCATGTCAGTACTATTCCCAGCAATCTAGACCATCAATATTCCACTTTTTTTTCTTATCTAAATATCAGTGATTGCAATTTCGGGTCCATTTGACATACAATTTAGAGCCTACACTTCTTTGCGACTTATGATGGAATTTCGGGGCGTGTTTCTTTTCCTTTGTGTAATGGACTATTCCAAAATTGTTCCAATTTCCAAATTCAGTCTGAGACATTTTGTATTATTCTTTGATACCGACAATCGTATGGTCTCTGAATTTACGAATCATCATTTATTGGATTATTGCCAGTCTTTGAATCTGATGATCATCGTATATATTTGTTATATTTCTTCCAGAAATGTTTTTACTTATATATGTATCCATGTATATTGAAAAATATATTTGTGTTCATAATTAATAAAGAGTAATAAATGTAATACTTAATATGTAGTACTCAGTAAAAATATTATTTTTGATCGATTAATAATAGCCGAAATTTTCGAAACTAATTTACATTTAATTTTCAACTTCCAACTCTTTGCACTTTATCCATTCGAATATCTTTTGCTTATTGCACCTCGATTACTAAACTTTATCATCTGCAGAAACTAAGCATTCAAAGTCTGTAACACCAGTTGTTTTAAATTTGCATAGGCTAACAACAACAAAAAAAAGCACAAAAACTTGTAATCTCTCCAAAATAATAAGAAAATTTCAATAAGAATTTTTCAGTGAGAAAATTACTTATTTTTTAAATATAAACAGTATAATGGAAAATAAGCAACTGTATATGGATTATAGCATTTTAAAAGAAATTTTGAATATGCTTAATATTTTGTAATCCTAAAGTCACAATTCTAGATCTTGGTGCCGAATGAATTTAGTGTCATCACCGTTTTGCATCGCAGTTTAATTCTGTGTACTCGTATGTCTCTTCTCAGGCTCCATTCAAGAAATTGCCTCTTTTGATATTTGATTCATTTGTTTTATAACATTTTGTTAATAATACCTATAGAGTGGTAAGAAGATGCAGAGTTCCTCTTTGGAGAATTTCAACTGAAAATAATTCTATATATTTCTTTTTTGAAGCAATAAATAAGTATTTCTTTAGATGAATAATTATGCATTGAATTACTTTTCTGAGTGCAAAAGATTAATAATCAGTTAAAAAGCACTCGAATTAGGTTTATTTAGAAATCGTTTGTAAAGAAAAAAATGCATTAATTATAAAATATTTGAAGTGAACAGCAAAAAAGACTAGGCCTTAAAAGTTTCGAATCGTAATAAACTTACATTTAAGAAAACAAAAAATTAAAAAAAAAATCATCTTAAAATCTATAAACAATCTTGTAATATTTATGTTTTTTTCCCCTGAGAAGCATTATCGAAGAATTCTTTATGAAATCATTATTAAATTATTTTAACGAAAGGAGTATCTTTAATTTACATATTTTTGATGACAGAAAAATTTAATGTAAAACATCTTAACCTGAAATAAGCGTTTCTGAAAACTAGTTTTAATAAAATACACAAAATATATCAACATAAAAAGTGTTGGATGAATTAAGAACTTTTCTGAAACAGTGTTTTCTAAGTTTTTCGTTATTAAAATCATTATTACTTTAAATGCAACGTGGGGTTTTTTTTGCCTTTCTTTATTATTGTAATCATTACTTCTTCAAAACTCAAAGGGATGGCAGTTATGCAACGAAACAGTTAAGCGAGAAAAAAAAATAACTGAGAAGTCAAGAAAATATTTTTGTGCAAAAATTGTGGGAAATTATACCACATACTGAAAAGAAATTGAATATTTTTGTGTCACAAACGCTGATTGGATAAACACGAGCTTTATGAAATCGCCTTGTTTTTATCATGCTTGAAAATTATCTTTAATGAACAAGTGTAGTTTTGAAAGTTTTAGTTTTGAGAGAAAAAAAAAAAAACTAAATACTCATTTACTAAGCTTTAGGGAAAAAGCTTAATTAAATGAATGTACACTTTTTTAACAGAATAATAGAAGAAGCAGGAAACTTTTGATAAATGTCTCAGAACTTCTTTAAACATCATTTCTATCTTGAAAACAGAAATTCCAAGAAGATAACACAAATTTACAATACTTCTTTTGTTTCATTTATAAAAAGGGGGAAGAAGACAAAATTAAAGTTGGAAAACAAAAATAATTTTATTCGTGTTTTGCTGATCGATAAAATCGAGGTTTAAAAAATATATTAGAATTTTCAAAACATTTCAGTTGAAAAAGATAATGACTTAGGAATCAGTTTGGATACAAATTTTAAAAATGTTTCGTTTGTAAGAAGTTTATTTTGACAAAGTTATTTCATCTGAAGTAAATGGTTTATAAAACAAAGCTTTGTAAAGAATTTATTCAAGTAAGAAAAATTCTTGAAGGAAGTGTAAAAAAAATGTTTTATGCTTGAAAGATATTTTTAACATTTCATGTTGATGATTAAAGATGATTTAAAGTAACAATTACGCTTTTATAGTTTTAGATAAAAGGTATTGCTTGAAAAATACTAAAACCCTTTTTGGAATTAACAGTTTGTTTCATATAAGGAAAACAATTTTAAAAATAAAAATGTATCTTTTGTAGCTCAGTTTTAAAGAAATACGTATAAAGAACTAAACTGAAATGAACTATGAAACATATAAAATTTCTTTGAATTAATTTCTTTCAGGATTAACTATTTAACGTATTTGTAATTAAAAATTTAAGCTGTTTTTTTAAAATAAAATGAATATTAGAGAAAAATACTTTCTAAAAGAATTTTGCTTTTGTGTGGATAAACAGAATGATTTGAAAAGATGATTTAATATGCCCCTGAAATTAATAAAATTAGTTACAAAAGTTGTGAAACTTTGTTTATGAAAAGAGGTATTCATTTCCAGTTTAATTGATTCCTGAACTAGGCTTTGTTAGAATATGTGTCATAGGCACAGTGGAGTATTTATGAGTAACCATAGATATGTATTAATTAGGGACTTTCTATTGAAATTGTTAATTTCTATAATTTTTAAAATAATTTTTGTTGATTTTTGCAAGGAAATTTATTTATTGATAAATTGGTAATTGGTCATTATTAGTTTCAATTTTTTTCCTTGTGGTTTATATATTTTTCATAGAAGATTGTGAAAATGATATTGAATTTATAACTATAAAGTAAAAAGTACTGTTTGAATTTTTATTTGTTGACTGCTGTTTTCTAACAAAAATAGATATATATATTACAAATTATTTATTCTTATTATTGATTTTTTGTTAATTTTTAATATAATTTTTAATTATACTTAGGATTTCCTATGGAAATAAATTATTAATGCTCTGTTCTAGCATAAGAAAGGAAATAATTTCACACAAACTCAAGTAATTATTTGCATAAAACGTTATATCAATTGTAAAATCGACATGGATCGTTATTGTCTTGAAAAAAATTTATAACTGGGATAATTCATTTTTTCTATTAAGAGAATATAAACAATTAAGCATCTTTTGAGTACTAGCCGCCTTTGAGGACCAGCTGGTTTTCTGTGAGTATTGGTTGTATTTCAAAAACCATGTTCCTCAATAGACTTGCTCTGTTTATTATGTTGATAAATATACCTAACAGGTTTGAGTCCGATAAAATCAAAATGTCAGAATAAACTGAAATGTTGAGATAATCAATTTAAAATGCACTTTATATTTTGCGATAATGCAATTTCAATATCAGATAACTCATGTATATTAACCATATAATATTCTTATAATATATTACATCTTTAATAATATATTTCCTCACATTCTATAATATATTTCAGCTTTAAGATTCACAATGGAGAAAATCATGCGATTAAATATTTGATTAACAATATCTAATCGTATATAAATGAAAATAATTAGAACTGCGATGTAGTAATGAAATCTTTTGCTGAATTTCATTCCAGAATTGCTAAAGTTCAGAAATCGATTGCATGACAGCTGAAATGGTATCATTAAAAAAAATTAAAAAACATTTAAAACGTTGTAAATTTTAGTTTTATGCAATAGATTTTTCATTATGGTGGAAAAATAATTAATTATCTTTTATTTTTTTATTTAAATTCCAAGAAATATGTCAAAACAGAGTCCGAGATAGAATTTCCCACGTTCTATCCCTAAAATATAAATATGTAATAAATTTCTTTGCTCTTGGTCAAACGGTCAGTCCTGCACGCATGCACGCACAATTCATTTTAGTTGTTAGGTAAAGTGTAAAACAAAACTTGCATTTTTGAATACTATATTATTCCTGAAAAGTTCAATCGTTTTATAATAACATCGTTCTGCTTTCTAATTTTCTGATGCCATAATCAGAGCTAGTTACAATAAATCTGTTACATAATGCAATACCTAACTTTCGTAATTTGATTACTTGAAAATTAATTAATTTGTGAAGTTTATTTTTGAAAGATCTTTTCAAAAACTTTTTTTAGACCTTTCTTTCGTGTTTTGATTTCTAGAAAATTAATTAATTTGTGAAGTTTGTGCTTGAAAGATGAATGTCAACATGCTTTTATGCCCTTCGTTTATGATATGAAAATAAAAATTCTATTATATTTATACATTTATTTCTCGTATTTTGGGAAAATTTCCGAAACAGCAACAGATATCTCAATTAATTATGTCCTGGGAAATTCCTTCAAATTTAATTTTTCTTATCGACAAACAAGGCAAATTGTCTACATTTAATTAAAAGTTAGAAGCGACTCTCTATCTATATAAAACTATTAAAATAATGTCTCTTTAAAAAATTTATTTCGACGCCTTAATTAAATTTTTGAAACATATTCAACCCCATTTCAATTTCATATTTTAATTTGTCAAATTTTTCCAACTGTATGAAAGTTTATATTAAAAACCAGGGGACTTTCTTTTGGGATATTTTTATGAAAAAGTTTTAGAAATGTTTATGTGGTTAAAAAGTAAACAACTATTTAATAGTATTTTTGTCAGCATAATTTGATTGAAATATAAAGATTGTTAAAAATATTGCTTGAAATCGAATAGTGATATCAAAAAGTTTGTAAAATTCAAAAATTCATATATTGCTTGGCTAAAATATATCATAAGAATAAATATTCATAATTACTTCTTATAACATCACTTGCCGGCGTCCTTGTATAGGAGTAGTGGATCTTTTCCGTGACCTGGGCGTCCCGGGTTCGAATCTCGGTTCGGGTATAGTTGTTCTTCATCTGTGTTCTATCTGTGAGGTGTGTAAATGTGCCCTCCCCCCTGTAAAAAGGGGTTGTGCAAGCGAATGTGTGAGTTTCATCTTCATATGAGATAGAAGTCAAACTTCTGTCCTCGGGTGCTCAGGGGTCTTTACCCTCAGAAGCTACTGCACCCCCTTTCCATGGTAACTAGGACACGACATCATCATCATCATAACATCACTTATATTAAGTAATCATTTAACTATTTTATTACAGTTTACCGCAGAGAAATTAGTTCAAGAAATCATGTCATCACATCATGTTCTTAAGAGTGTCACAATTTAATTTTTGAGTATAGTCACAATTTTTTCAGGTAGTCGAGGATCAGTTTGTGAGCAAGATTAAGTAGTGAACAACTCGACATAAGAGAAGCGCAATTTGTCTTTTGAATGTATTGTGTTCCTTGATAGAAAACGATAGTAAGGAAATGCGACAATCAATAATTAGACAGTAGTAGTAATCCATTAAAATTAGTTAGTGAATAATATGGCGATGTGTGAGTGGGATAAGATAGTCAATAAAGTGTTAATGTGGTATGCTAGGTTGTCAATTAAGTAGTGAATAATGTATGAATATTGAGACAAAATAATATCAGTTTCATCTATAAATCTTTTGTGCATCTTGCTGAAATAACGATATTAAAATAATATTAGATATGCTTGATGTTACAGGTCTTGTGATTGCCATATCTGTTAGCAAAAATAAGATGCTCGTTTCATATTTTCATTCCATCCGAACGCGTGTACACAAACTATTGATGATTCGAACCCCGTTAGCAATGATTTATCAAATTAAGTGAAATGATGCTTCCAATTATTTATGCAAAAGTTTTTCACTATATATATAAGAGCGGAAGTACTCGTGCGGTAGATACTTAGATGCATAGATTATGTTTAGACGTAGATGCTTAGACGTAGATTCAGATTTTCTTTTTTTACTTGCTTTCGTAGTCTGTGTCGGTGTGATATTTTATAATGTATTAAATGTTTGTTTGTTTGTCTCAAGAAATAAAAATCTGTTTGTAAGAAGTCTTCTGGACCTGCAACATTTTATAAGAATCAGTCACATGCATTTTTCAGTGCTATTATTAGAACATTTTACTCTGCGGGCCTTACAGACGATTGATCTTGGCAATTACAATGTTTGAACCCAAATATCGTCTGACAATATCACGATAGTCGACTGACTTATAACGTAACAGAATTATTTTGTATCGAAAAAGAAATTACACGCCACAATTACTTAACAATTATTTTATTCCTTAATATTTTATTATAATAAATCTATATTCATGTAACTATACAATAAAGAAAAGAATTGATGCACAGTCAGAAAATAAAATCTTATCTTTAAAAAATGATAATGAGCAAATATTTTCATTTTCTTGTAATTATAATTTATAATTAAATTCGATTAACAAATAAATGTTTTTTCTCAAATCGTTTCAAAGCTACAGAAAAGCAAAACACACACCCCTCTTTATAGTTGTTTATTCAAATAAAAATTTTAAAGGTTGAAATTTTATACCTTGTATTGTTATAAACCAGCGGAAATGGTCCCTCAAAATTTTCTAGCATACTCTCCTTTAAAGTTCTTATCCCGCTCTCTAACGCATGAAATTGTGGAATTTGGGTAAGGCCCAGAATGCCTTGCACTGCATTGGCGAACAATAGTTATTTATTTGGCTTTAGTTATTTATTTGGCTTGAATCTAACCTTTTTTTGTGTGTATGTGTAGTGTTGTGAATTATGGCACTTTACAAGCCCGCTGACAGTTATCTGCCTGCGATTTAAGCCTAGTGAGCGTCTCTTGTTTTTGCAGTAGCGCCAACTAGGGCCAAGAGTGCGACTTAGCTACTCCATGCGTCAATTCGTTTGCACAACCCCTTTTTACGGGGGGCTCATTCACACAACTCACAGATAGAACACATAAGAAGAACTATCATGCGCGAACCTAGACTCGAACCCGGCATGTCCAGATCACAGGGAAGATACACTATCCCTACGCCAGGACACCGGCTTTTGTGTGACTATCATACGAATACGATTTTGTGCGTCCTTCCTCCACTCAACTAAAATCAAAATTTGACACAGAAATAACAATTTTAATCACAAGATCACATTTTAAATTTCATAGATTTATCATTGCGATTATGATTTATTACGCTAAAATACATGCGACAGTACAGACTAACAGACGGTCGAAACATTGAAGGATTTGGTTCAAATTTGATAGGATCCACATCCCAGATGCTAAATCTCAGTTCCAAGTTTTACTTGTATAGATCTATGCATTTTTGCTTTCTAGTGTACAAAGCACAAAAAATTTTTAATCACCTTAAAAAAAAATCGAGATTAAAATTTTAACGTATCTATTCAAGTCAGATCTTCCTAAATTTGAAAAACACTTGTTTGATATTTTATCTGTCTGTCTGTAAACCTAATACCTCAAAAATATTTTGAAGTAAACGATGAAATTACGACCAAATTCATTGATTTCTCCAATGAATGAAAATCCATTCTCAGGAAGTTTGTCTGTCTGGCTGTTTGAGACAAGTGAACTCGATAATTATAAAACGTAAAGAATTAGGCAGGTTTGGTTTGGTTTAGTTATATTAACGTTCCGTTTGAAGCAACACTTGGGCTATTTGGTTACCGACCTCGTAATTTTGAACCGCGGTCAGATGACGAGGACGACACCTGAGCTGGCACCCCCCTCTAAGCACCACACCACGCCAGTGGAAGGACGTTTGGTCAGGACAGATTTAACGTGCAACAGACCCCCTTACACGACGGTTCTTCGGAGGAATCGGGTCTCGAACCTGAAATCCTCCAGTTCCAGAGCCAAGACCTTACCACCAGGCCAACGCGGCCAAAGAATTAGGCAGATAAAATTATGCGGATTTAGAATCTTACAGGTTACATTCAGATTCCGAAATGAATAGTCAAATCTGTCAAAGTGTTACCTATTGGTCTGTATTTTCGCATGTGAGCAGATTAATTCCTAAATATAGTGACTTAAATATATGCAAATTGACAAGGGATTTTGTGACTGTAATTCTAGTTGTGGTTAAATTTTAGTTTAATATGGGCTGGAAGAAATGGGTAAAATGTGCGTAAATACATTGAAAAGCTAGCTACATTATTCGTTTGATAAATAATAAAGAAAAGATTCTTACAATTAAATATTTACAAAAGCTGGTAAAATCTCTGATGAAAGAATACATTGAGCAAATAATTATATTTGCTCAATGTATTCTTTCATCAGAGAGAATTACTTCTTTTACAAAGGGTTTAAAATCGAACGTTTTCGAAAGCATAATAACACTAAATTTTGAAAAATTGAGAAAAGTGTCATCAGACAAAAATCCAGTTACATCAGGTTTATCCAATTATAAAGTAATTTTAATTAATAACCTTTTAAAAATTTATATTTTATAATAACATAATTAGAAAATACTTTCCACTTCTCATGTTGGTATAGAGGACGAGTCCATTGGAAGAATAAAATCTCAGATCCACATTAGACAGGTAAAATAACCACAAATAATAGACAATCACTTCAGTGTTAAAATAAACTTTTATATAGGTATCCAATATTTATACGCAGATTTTATATAGAAATTATAATTTTTTATAATAAAAATTATTCATGAATTATAGAGGAATTCCTATTTAATTTCCACAACAGACATAAAAAGCAAATTTTATCATCTTTATTTTCTAAGCCTTCAGCTTTTAGTCAGCTTTATTTTATTAGCATAAGTATGTCTTTTATTGGAATTTATTCTTATGTAATTTAAGAGTAGGTAAGTGCATATTCAATCTAAATATGATGAAAAATTATAAGCTATTTTTTAAGTCAACGTATTTGTCAGTATTCTATCCTCAAAGTATAGACAAAATTGAGAAAAATAATTTATCGTCAATAAATACAATCAGTTTCTTCATTCTAATTAACCTTACAGATGCATAAAAACGTGTTGTGATTGTAATTTTTGTTTGATATTACCGCGTAAACAGTATACTTCTCTGACTATTGTTATCTTGTCGTATATCATGCAAAGCACTTGTTCTTCAAGAAAAGCTGCTTCATAAATGATATGCCTTTGAAGGCAATTCTTTGCACAATAGATACAATGGGTGTTTTGTTATAGTATAAATTACCTCCTTTTTATTTCTTATTCCGTACAAAATACGCATACATATGTTTTGTTTTCACCCACAGAACTTATGGAGTTCATACTGGCCTTTGACTTTCGCATTGTGGCATGAATAGGATAACACAAATTCCTGTCATAGTAAAGAGATATAACGTAATAAATATGAATCGAAGCAATTTTACTCAACTATTCATAGTTTTTAGACAAAATTCAATAATAATTCAAAAATAATTATACTAAGTAATTACTAATGAATACAATTTTAGATATACTGTTGCAAATTTGAGAACGTTTTTGAGATAGCTCTGACAGATACTGTATGTCAACAAATGTTAATGAATTCATAATTTTCGCGAAAGCTTGTTGGCCATTTTGGGACTTGGCGAGGAATTAGGCGAATTTGAACATCCAAATTATTCAAAATTTTGGCCATATCGCCATTAGGATTTGAATTCCAGCATTTAATCTAGAAAATTCGATGCTTTATCATAATGCCTATAAAAGTTGGAGGTGTATAAAGAGTCATCAGCAGTCGAGTAATGAAAAGCTGTAGTCGAATTTATTATATTTTTTGCCCATTATTGCAGAAAAAGAGAAATTATTAAATTCTTCTTCCATGCACATTATTTTCCGTTAAGTTGAAGTTAAGTTTGAGATATCTACAATGGATACTGAATGTATAACAGGTTTATGAATTCCCAATCTTGGCCAAAATGATGGCCATTTGGAGAATTGGCGAATTAGGCGGCATTGCAGACAAAAACGAAGATCTTCAAAACTACTCAAAATATCGGTGATTTCGATGTTAGGATTTAAATTACAGCGTCTAATCTAGAACATTTGATGTCTTGTCACATCAACTATAAAAGTTGGAGGCACATAGAGAAGAGTCAGTCAGTAGTCAAGTCATGAGAAAAAGTAGCCGAATTAATTCTGTTTTTGGAATGTTGATCTTTATCCAGTTCTTTCTGAGCGCTTTCTGCTGCTGCGATTGAATAGTAACGATTTTATAGTTGTATGTTGTTGATTTATGAAAGTACTCTTTGTGTACTTTTGCTATATTGCGTGTTTTCGAATAAAATAAAGAATTGCTCTCACAAAGCTTGTTAGATTTTTCAAAAAAAAACTCTCACTGGACTGATTTTTACGTAAAAATTTTAATAAAAAATTAAAATAAATAAAGTGAAAATTACAGTAATAGGTGCGACCCGATAGACTGGAATTGGATAGAACAAAGTCGAAATCTGATTACTCATACCGTCTTAAAGATGTATGAAGCTAGCTAGAAAACAATTGGCAACTGATTTCAAGATGAATTCAGAAAACTGAAGAGTCGTAATATAATTAATCATAATTCAAGAACCTTTAAATCTAATCAAATTAAATCAATCAAACTTTACCCAATAAAACTGGTTAGTCATGGTCAAAGGCATTATTTACAGAAGATATATACTCATGATATCGAAATAATTCATTTCCATTACTTCATACCAAATAATTCATTTACTTATTTGTGATCAGATATTTCTTACGGAAGTTGTTTTCATAATAACGTCATCTAGTGCTCTCCGATCTAACCATTATAGTTTTTTTTCATTCTGTTTCATGAGTAATAACTTTATTTTGTACTAATGTCTTGTAATTATTTCTCAGAAACTTATCTCTGTTGTTATTCTGGGAGAATTAGAACGATAACATTACTTTTTGGTAGATATGGTATTGTGTTGGATTGATATGAGCGAGGATAGAACCTATGACCTTGTGGTTCTCAGCCCAGTAACATGACCGCAATACAAAAGCAATTGCTCATGTAGCGTAGCTGTTAATTGGCGTATAAACTTTCACTACAGACTCTCCCTCCAGTGAGTCGGAGGTGAGACGAACGATATGGCTGTTGAATGGTGATGTATTAGCTGTTGAATCTAATGTGCCTGTACCCATATGAGTAGCGCCAAGCGTTATGGCGAGCATGTGTGGGTGAGTGGTTGCTGATGCTGTTGCGCAAAGTGAGTCTCATGGCTTTGTATTGCTGCGTCAAGTGAGTCTGACGACTTTGTGTTGCTGCGTCAAGTGAGTCTGACGACTTTGTGTTGCTGCGTCAAGTGAATCTGACGACTTTGGTTTGCTGCGGGTAGATGGCGCCACAACAGCTGTACGAAGGTTGAAGCCCAGTAACATGACCACAAGACAAAAGTAATACTCATGTCTCGTAGCTGTAGACTGGCTTATAAGCTTTCACCACAATATCATGATAATTTAGATAAACAATTTGGTTGCGCTTTTTGAAAGAGTGCTGTAAGCATAAGTCTATTCTATATGTAGTTGACTTTTCAGAAATCGTTAATGCTAGAAATTCTCAAGAAGAACACATTCTTTCGCTTGTATATTTTCGAATGATTTATGTATTTTATGGTCCTTTAAAACGTAGAAGCCATTATCCCCATCATATACATCCCAGTTTACTTCCCTGATTCTCTGAATTATCCTAAGTGGCATATGCAAGCTCAGATGACTCACTGACTTCAACAAGGGGAAACGGTTCTATAAATTTCTTCTTCTTCTTTGATAAATGATTTAGGACGACTATCTGATAAAATATTGTTGGCAAACAAGTTTTAGTTACCACTTTGTCATACAGACAGTTCTCATAACAGTTATTCATAAAAATTTCACAATTGTTTATCATTTGGACATCGAAAGTGAATGATTTTTTTTATTTAATTCCGTTGCCCTATCCCTCTTAACAATAAGATGTATTGAAAATTCTTTTAACATACTGCAAGTATCATTTTAAGGTATATTTCTTTACAGAATAGCATATTTTTTCTCCAAAAAAATTGACTTTTTATTATAATTAGCGGAAAGGCTAAACGAAGCTAAAATTACAAATAGAGCTGCCTAAAAATAAAATTACAAATTAAAGAACATTTAAGACATGATTAAACTTCTTTTGCCTTTGATTCAATAATCAATAATTTATTATTAATTCTTTATTTCAACGTACAAATTCTTGTAAAAATGGTGAAAGATATAAATTACCATTTTCAAAGCAATTTCTATATTTTAAAGATTAATTTTGCTACAACTTTCTTGGGAGAATAGTAAATATAGCAAAGTTAAAATTTCAAATATGTACTGAATTCTTCCGTAATGATTTAAAGGAAAAAATGTATTCTAAAAGAAGATTTTCAGAAACATTTTTTTCTTCTAATCAGAGTTTATACAGCCAATCTGCGTAGAATATTTATACAGAATACAGAAAATCCGTGCATATAAGTGAAATAACCAAAAACTGATGCTAACATTTTTGATGATTTTCCATCTATGGGTTATAAACATTTATCTAGACGATTTCTTCTTCTTAAGGATAGTATCATTTACAGTGTTTGTGGTAAATATAGCAATTAATATATATTTGTAGGTAATTATAAGAAAAGTTTAAAGTAAGCTCATTTTCATGTTAAAACTCTGTTTATTGTAAGGAACTTAAAGCCAACGAAATCATTTAAAAGGAATTTTTTTAAGTGTTTAGTATTTTTTATGTATTTGATGTACCATCAATTCCTTGATGCTATTTTTTAAATTTCTTATAATAGCTTTTACCATAGGTTTTATTTCATATTTTCATTTAAATGTTTTGTAATCTTAAATGGCATCAAATTTAAGTTTATTTGCTTATTTCTATTGTTGTTAAAACCAGAAAACGTTCAAATGTTTATCCTTACAATTTCTCATTAAGCAGATTTCTATCAGTTCCTTCTCCACCATCTACAAATTAGATTTAGAACATTTCAATCTTGCTCTTATTGAACAGAACAAATTTTTTTCTGATCTAAACATTAATTGGAATCGCATTATTTCTGATCAACATTTTTTACAACCTTCAAGAGAAAATTGCAGTATTATTATTTCAAAAAACCCTTTTCAAAACAGTTCAAATATTAATGGCAGTTTTCAAGAAACGCTACAAAAGGACTTCAAACAATGTTTCACAATCGCAACTGATGCATCGAAATCGCAAAACTTAACTTCAATCGCCGGCATTTCGGATCTGTCTCAATTTGTTTTTCGAACCCACAACCTCAACTCATTTTTTACAGCCGAAGCTCTTGCAATTTGCCAGGCTCTGGACTATCTTTCCGTTCCTGAGAAACCTTTACATCTTCTTACAGATAGTCTTTCAGTTCTTACAGCACTTCAAAGATTTTCATATAAATCCCCATCCATCATTCATAAAATTATGGAAAAATCTCAGATTAATCAACATATTAATTTTCTATGGATCCTAGGGCATTCGGAATGAAAAATGGGAATGAAATGAAAAAGCGGACTTGATCGCAAAATCAATAACATAAATCAGCCCATGCATTGAATGGATCGCATCGGAAGACATCATCTCACTCATCAAACAAATCTCAAAAAGAAAAACAACAGACAGCTATAGACAGAGCAAATATTATGAAATTCTTGGGGAAATTCCAGACGCAAAAAAATATTGCTAAATAGACAAGAAATAGAAGAGAAGACATCGTTTGCGCTAGAATTTCTATCAAAACACTCCTTACACCTGGCCTTCTACATCGTTTTAACCTGTCGAATCAACCAAATTGTGAAACATGCCAATCTTTGAATAATTTGGATCATTTCTTACTGCACTGCCGAAAATACTCAAGCATCAGACGTTGCCTCTGGTCGAAGTTGGGCCTCAACTCTCTTTCAAGTTATAATTTTAAACAACTCACGAGCAAAGCATTTGTAGATAAACTGTCTCTCCATATTTTTCTTTAACACTTGACATTTTTTGACATTTATTAATTGAAGATATTGTTGAACGCTGGGATGACAGCCTTTGTAGCTAAAAATGCTTTAATACCCCTCATTCAAACAAACAGAAAGCGTGTTCTTGATATTAAAAAAAATGCTTGGCCTAGAAAATTTATATGACGAAGTTTATTGAGAAAAAGTTATTGAAATGTATAAATAAATTTATACTTTAGCATAAATCTTCGTCCAAAAATCTGAATCAGTACTTATATGTTAAACCCACGCCATTGGATGTTTAAGTCTTAACCATATGTCAATGATTAAAATAGTCAATAAACTAACATAACATTTTTGGTGGTTAATCACTAGCATGCATGTAAGACATAAGCACAGCTGAATGAACAATACATGTATATAAGCAATATAATCTTCATCTTATATTGAGCAAAGAAAATGTTATTTTCACTAAATTACATTTACATTTTATCAAGTAATCAAAATCTTGAATTTTGATTCTTCAGATTATTCTATAAGAAATGCACGCACGATTTAGTAGAAGGAAATTCCATTTCTTCCTTATAACTAGTACAAAAGAGAAATAGAGTCCCTCCATAACCATGGAATCGATTGTCGTATTTTTTCGCCATTTCAGATGGCATCGATTTCTGGTTCGGGATCCATCAAACACAGCTGCCACATGGAATCGGTGATCTAAGAGAGGTCAAGAGATCTATCCCAACTTCGGGCAAGCCGTACATCATACAGAACAAAAGAATTAATTTATCTGAGGAATGATTTAATTTTAAAATTCATCGGATGATTTATGACCAGACCTATTGATTTATCCATACTCTTCTAGCTGTGAAATTGAATCGCGGAGAATTGATTTTTGCGTTCCAAAATAATTATTTAAAGAATCATTAATTAGGCAGTGTTCGTTTCGTTGTTTTGCGATTGTGTTTATGTTAGAGAATGTATTTGGGAATATGTTTTGGCTACTTTATATATATATATATATATATATATATATATATATATATATATATATATATATATATATATATATATAATACTTGTAACTTGTTCTAGAAACAGATTAAAATTAGCGAGAGTGGTAATCCGAAATTTTCCCACATTCACTCTAGTAAAAGTGATATTTTTTACAATTCTAGAATAAACTTTTGGATCCAGGGCAAACGTGTAATAAACCAAAATCCTCTATATCTTTTACTTTCAGAATTTCGCGTCTAATAGCTCCGTGGTATAGCACCGAAAACCTTTTTCGTCCAGTTGAAACAAAAATTTTACACAGAACTGCAATTTTATAATAGGATGATATATCAAACTAGCCACTTTTGGTGATCAGTTTGTTTGCTCACATTATTAACACTCTGGCTATGTAATTCTTTGAAATCACTATTTAGACGCAATGTTTGCAAATAAGTTCGAATAGTTTTTGAAGAAAGTGAATTGATTCTATATGTAACCTAATAATAATATAATAAAAATCTGTAATCTTAAAAATAAAGACTCTAAACTGCGGAAAATGTAGGAAGCAACAGAAAATGGACTGATTGCCAACTAGCGGAAATCGTGGGATACGCAGCTGGAGAATTAACCTTCTAGATTGTAAAATTAATAATATAGGATACCTTTCTGTAAAAAAAAAGCATCTAGTTATTTAAGCGAGTTCGCAAATTGTACAGACTAAGTCTATGGCAAAGGATACCGACGTGCTCTGATTAGTTTAAGCCTTGGCATCTTTTTGGCAATGTTTTGCACTCGTAAAAGTGTAGTTTTCGCTTATTTGGTTCAAACCTTGTACCTTTCATTAGTTTTATGGAAGATACGAGTGAATATCAATACGATCTAATTTTTATTAATATAATTGATTTCTCTAAATATTACTAGTAATACTACTAGTACTAATTAATAAAAATAATAATATAACTAATAATACGAGTAAGACAAGTAACTAATGTTGTTTCTGCACAGAAGTATAAAAACTAAATGAAAGTAATTACTAAACATATGATGCAGCAATTAAATAATTCTTATTTTGTTATGATTTTAGTGCCTTTATTAGATAATTTATGCAGTCATTGAAACTTGTTGCTGAACATTTGTTACTTTCCCATCAACTACATATGGGGAGATGATTGGTTACTTAATGCCCAAAACGTATAAATATGTAAGCATTTACGGAATAGGTGATTTTGTAGCTATTTTTTTAAGTTATATCAAAATAATATTAAGAAGAAACACACATAAAAATACTTTTAATAAATTGTAATTTTTATATTTCCTGAATTTAGGTTTCAGGATTTGATCTTTTCTGCTGTATATGTGTTCCAGATTAATATTACATGTAAACCGTAAAAAATAGGAGGGGGGGGATTTCACAAATTTTATTTATTTTTATAAAAATATATTTAGGTATGGCATCTTTTTGGCAATGTTTTGCCAAGGCTTAAACCAATCAGAGCACGTCTGTATCCTTTGCCATAGACTTAGTCTGTACAATTTGCGAACTCGCGTTATTTAATACATCTAAAACATATGAATTCAATTAAAGCAGTTAACTACAATTTATAAAGCATATATATTACGAAATAAAAGCGGAAATGAAAATCCTGCTATGGATTGTATGATTGGCAAAAGCAAGTGCTTGAATGCATTGAAGGAGAATTTGAATCTCGTAAAAACATTGTTTCTGATACTGTATCAAATTGAATAAAAATTATGAAAAATTGCACGAAAAAGAAATTTATATCATTAAAAAGATAATTTTTTTTAGATAAAAAAGTATTTTTTTATAATATAATTGCTTTGGAAAATATGAGCATCAATTTCCGAAAGCAAGGCATAGCGGTTACGTCTAGGCCTAATAAAATTACCTCCATTATTTACGAATCCATCTTTATAACTCAATGAAACATTATATATATGATAATGCAACCGGGAATATATATCTAATGATCAAAACAATGGTTATATTACTACAAAATAGCTTAAAAATCAGTGATATGATTGGATAGTGATCTGAAAAATGACAAGAATTGCCACAAAATATCGATATAAGTGGAATTCGAATCATTTACTAGGACGGTAAAAAAGCTTGTAAAATCAGAAATAATCCTATATTCTTAAATGCATTGTAATTACTATCAACCTTTATTGGTATAGCAAGAGGAGTTCAAATTTTTACTTTCTCGTATTCAGAGAAAGTATAGCTACAGTGAAAAAATTCGAACTTGAGATTTTGACGAATCTGCTCATTTCAAATATCTCTGATTTCGAAAAATACAGTTTTGGAAAAATGTTCGTATGTCTATTTGTGTCAAATGTAACTTAAAAAAACCTTTTGAGCTTAATTGTTGAAATTTGGTATACGATATTTATACCAAATTTGCAGATTTCTATAGAAAATTTATGTAAAATCTGTTCTGAGGAAGTGCGTCTGTGAGGCTGTCCGAGTATAATTTAATACATAACTAGAAAATAAAGAGAGCTATGTAAATACAATTCAATACACGGAGTTAATATCTACAGTCTAGATACCTATCAACTTTTAACGAAAGCCGACAAAGTATTTATAGTCTATCGGTACGCACTGTACTTTTAGAACTGCACTTTAAGAAGCACGTAAAAGCAATAATTCAAAAATGCAATGACTTAAACATATCAAATTTGGTACGGAATTTGTTTGACTAAAAGTGCAGTTTTGTGTCAAACTTTGGTTTCTTGAGAAAAACGATTCTAAAGCACAATTCAATTTTCTGATTCTGTTATCGGTGTGCGAGGGATTTATCGCCAAATAACTCGCCAAGGATGGCACGATAGATTCAGGTAAATTCACTGCAAAAGTTAATATTTCGTAACTATTGTGCGCCAAAGCTATACGAGGCGTTCTATGACATGAAAAGTTCGTTAATGAGTATGCGAGTAGTCTTGAGATACCACTCCCGCCAGTTTCTTAAAAAGACTAGAGAATGATCGTTTAAATAAGGAAAAAGAGAGTAATGGATGGATCGAAGGATGAGTTACGTATTTTATTTTAACAGAATTATATATTTAATTACATATTGAATATTTTAAAATGGATGTTATGCGATTTATGTAATTGAATAAATTAGTTATTCGTACTAAAAATATTTGGATATTAAATCGACTTCCGTCCATATATCGCAACGTATGCAGAACCTAAGGATAAACTCAGTGCTTTAAAGAAATGTTTTCATTATCATATTGAAATGAAAATGCCTTTTCTAAATTATCAGCATCAAAACTTCACGTTTTCACATTTGAAATGCTATTATTAGCTCAATTTAAATTTACCCAGCAAGCCCAGTAAACGCTAGGATGCACCTCAAGGAGCGTAAATTAACTAATGCAACGTCTTGTTAAATAAACTTCTCCACGAAGACTTACCGTCAAGAAATAAATGCTTGTCTCGAAATAAAGCACTGCGTGACGGAATTGGAAGGTGTAGAATTAGTGTCACGAAAAGCACTTAAAACTCAAAATTAAGACACAAAATGCTGGTTCTTGAGCACACTTTTAAGCGTCTCCATCTGAAGTGAGCACGTTAGAAGTAGGAGAAAAGCTGATAATACCTTCGTGAGTCATCTTGAAAACCGAAGGAAGTTTGGGAACATTTATTCTTTTTTACTTCTTCCAAGCTTTTTCTTGAATTCTTTTGAATTAAAGGCATTATTAATGGTCACCGAACGGCTGTCTGATTCACGTGATAAACACAACTTTCGTTCCTTTTATTAGAGGGTCGGTATTCTAAGAGATGGGTAAGAGGATAATGTTTATTACAAAGAACTGAGATTAGAGATTTTGAGGCTAGAGTAATAAATGATCAGGTTTGTGATGGATGTTATCATATTAGAATTTCCAAAGAATCAGATGAAAGGATGTTAAAAGTTCTTAATTATTAAAAGAATATTAAGAGTTTGAAAGATAGTTTATTTCCATGGTAACTAATACTGCTGTGACTAGTTCCTTTTCTTTGATAGATTACTTCATTATAAAATTTAGTTTCAATGCATATCTAAGTTAAAATATAAAAATTTATTGTCGTAAGATGTACAGTGTGTATTATTACTTACTAATCGACTTTGTTCAATCGCATTTCTAGTTAAATAATTTAGAATATTTTCATGTTCATGATTTCGTTTAGTTTTCATCAGCTAAAAGTATATTATTACAATTCGATTACCTGTATTATCTTTATTGTGTACTCTTTGACAAATTTTTTGTCGTCATGGCGCTATTGAAAACGTAAGTGAACTCTTCATCTCTCTTCTAAATTTTGTGTTTTCTTTTGTGTCTTAATTACTTTATTTCCCCAATCGTACAAAGGCATCTCCATAGTATGTTGAAAATTGCACAATCTTGCAATTTCATTCTTTGTCCAAAATATAGCAATTTTACGAGAGTATTTTAAACTAAAAAGTGTTCTAGCAATAGACTCACCGATCTTACTTTTAGGGACTATGCGCCGATAATTCACAATTTTTAAAGGTTGATACCTCACCTTTCTTAATAATTTTTGTATTATGGAGTTAAAACAATTTATAATCTAAGGCATGGTTATAAAGGTAACAAACAAAAATAAGAGCGCTGCAATTCTGAATTATTTGAATTGTGGTTTTCTGTCTTTAAATATAGGTAATTTAAATCAAAATTTCATTCATCCACACTTGTAGAATGTCTATGAAGATAGTTAAATATTCATAACTCCTTTAACAACCGTTTTCTAACATGAAGACATGTTTTACTACTGAGAAAAAAAATATTAGGTATGATCTAAAAATTTTTAAGTTATTTTTTTTGGCTAGCCAATATTTATCACATCGCTTTCAAAATTATCGTTTTCTATTATAATATATTACTGACAGTTTGTTTTGAACTCTTTGAAGAAAACTTTTAAGATATGCAAATTTTTTGTCCTTGACAGTTATTGAATCCTTCTTCAGGGTTAACAGTAAATTTTCCTTCATATATATAAAAGACATTAAGCCAAAAGCTGCATTTTCAACTGCAGATATAATACCAGTTGCATTTTTTTCTCTAATTTATGTTAAAAATCAACGAATAATAAGGAATAGCAAGAAGGTGCATTATAACATTCCAAAACGTTTTAGCTCTGTCATGCTGCTGTGATCATTTCCAGTATGAAATATTGTTTGATAATGTCTTTAATCATTAAGTATCAATCATTCAACATCAATTTTCTGACATGTTAATCATTAGCCGAAATTTATTATCTACCAAAGCATGATTCAATGATAGTGGCTTTTTTTTATCTTATTAAAATATTTTATACTCTGAAATACCATTGTTTTGATAAATAATCAAAATTAAAGGATTTTTTAATATTTCCAATATCTTTTTCCAGCAAAAGTTACAGTATAAATGCATATTCTTTGATCTGTTGAATTCAACATCTGAAAATCGACGACGGTAAAATTCTGAACTCATTAGAAACTAATTTATTGATAGACGATAATATAAAATCAAATTCCGAGTTTTTCTAAATGTTTATGTAAAACATAAAAATGAATTGTTACTCATAATGGTTTCTAATAATATATGCTTTTTAGATGAAGCACTCACGATATTTTTTATCACAATAGTACAAAAGAGGTGTGCGATATTTTCGGTAGGTTATGAACTTTGCATGCAATCATAAGACATATTTATAAGGTGTATTCTTAAGTAATGTATATTTGTTGAAAATGATTTTATGAAGAATCCATTAATTTGTCTTATTATATTAAAGTGAACACTTGCATTTCTAGTAAGTTTTATAAATCATTTCAAAGACAACAACCGTTTTAAAAACTGTTTGCCATATTTGCCATACCTATGATATATATATATATATATACAATATATTATAATACATGGTAGTTTCAATTGAAATCTGCAACTAGTATGGTAAAAATGATTGATTGTATACAGTAAAACAGATGTATTTTTATATTTTTTCTGGAAGTATATGGTAGAAGTATGCTGACTAATATTAAAGTGTATGTACACACTTAAAATTTCGAAAATCGTTCAAAATATAGAATATTTTTTATTGCTTAATAAAGTTCTCTGATCCTTTAGCTTTCAAACGGTACCAAGATGCTGTCAATAGTCGAAATATTTCTCGAGTTATAATTATTTTTCTTGAGGTGCTTTCATTAAAAACTCTAGTTACGGTTTTCTTAAAACTCATTTCATGAAGAATGATATTTTCTCACTATGTTGCTTCATTCAAACAATCATAACTCAACAAGAAATTAACCAAATACAATTATTTATAAATCAAATTAATCTGTATGAAATAGCGGATGTTTTATGTTTCAATCAAAAATATATTTATAGAAATAAATTTTTAATAGTTATTTAAAAGTTAAAATTACAGAAAAAATCTCGCCTTTTCTATTCATTGTTGATAAAAAATTGTTAAAAAAAACCCTATATATTTTTATAACTTGATTGAGGCATACAACATGAAGACTAACATTAGGCATCATTTCCAACTAAAATTGTGTGTCTGTACAAATTAGAATTTAAGATATCCTGTTTCAAAAAATATGCTAATTAGCTCATTAAATAGTATTTAATTAATTAATAATTAGTGTAATATGGTCTTTTCTCACTGAAATGAGTTTAAACATACATCAATGACCTACTGTGAAAAAACTGGATTTTTAAAGTTAAAATTAAAGAAAAAATCTTCTAGTGTGTACGTACACCTTAACAAATGGTGAGAAAAAAAAATAGATATTCAAATAATCGGAACGAAGTTGGCTTCAGAATATAAGTTTGATATAGATATTACTCAAATTGTTTCATATAATATATCCTTCTTTGTTTGATAATATATTTTAATACCTGATGAAAGGAAACTGCTTTTTAGACAATATTCCCCAATTCTTTTGATTTTTGACCAAACCACTGATGCAACAGACAGTAAACAAAATTTTATGTCACCAAAATAGATGCTGTTCTGTATAATTAATTTAATGATGCCAGATTTCGCAATAAATCTCAACGCGATTAAACCCTTAATAATCTTATTACTGAATGAAAATGCCTCGTTAAGGATTTTGACATTACTAACTGGAAGTCATAAACAATTTTTTATGCGTTAACTTTCCCCCATTTCATTAAAAATAAATTCGAGACAGGTTGCGAAATAGAAACAGAAAAGGACAAGCAACTCAATCCCAGCACTATCAATAGAAAAGCGGGGTTATAATATTAATCGAAATAAAATTCTGGTGACAGATGTGAAGTTTATTTAGCTTCTAATTGTAAAGATAAAACTTCCTTAGAGATGCTTGGTTTTTTTTAAATACAGGATAGCCATTAATTAAATAATATCTTACACCTTCTATATTAATATAAAAAAAGCATAAAAAATATTCGTAAATAATTCAAGAATAAAAACAAAAATCATATAAGGATAAATTACTGAAAGGAAAAAATGATAAAGAAAAGCATGCATAAAGAATGTAATAAGAAAGTCGATTTCTAAATTTTTAACAAAAATATTTTAAAAAATCACGCATATGATTAAAATTTCTATTATAATACTTCTATCAAAACCACATGGATTTTAATTTTGATTTTCAAATTTTCAATAAAATTTGAAAATTATTTTTAGCAATCTAAAAAATAATGTGCTTTCTTTTTTTAAATCGTCAGTTATTTTCTACATATTTCGGGAGCAGATCTAAATTCCAAAATATATTTTAATAAATATAGTTATTCTTTTTATACAATTCAATATATTTCGTAATAAATATATATTAAGGATTTGGTAAGTTTCAATGAGACTGTCTGTTAATTATCTTCTCCAATTTGAATTAAAATTTAATTAGTATTAATACATCAATTAATAATTAAATCCTGAAAACATAAATGTACAATACTGCCATTTGTTGCGCACAGCAATAAAATTCAGCCATTTAGCATAAAAGAAATTGTGCAAAATGGTTTTTAAAATAACATCACAAACCTAAAAGAAGCTAAATAAAAGCGTGTAAGCTCTCATTAACTCAGATGTATTTGATTAGAATGAAATTGAGAGAAAATAGAGAACACAAAATATAAAGTAATATTCTACAATTTTATTTACAATATTTTTTTTAAATCAACAGATAATACAAGAAACTTTCGTTTAAAGAAATCTCTATGCAGTATAAAATACATAATCCCGACCCGATTAAGCAGTTTCAGAGGACAACAGAAAACGAGAACGGTTGTCCTAACATAGATTCTAAAAATTCAGCTAGTGAATAAAAACATGTAGAATAAAAATTCAATTCATATAAAAAGAATTCAACTATGATTATTTGTTAACTGAATAACAATTAAATCAATTTGGCAATATGAGCCAATGATAATGCAAAAAAAAAAAAAAAAAAAAAAAAATGTCTTTATTTATTAAGTCGGAAATTATTTTGCCTAAATTGATAACACGCATGACGATCATCGTAGCAAGTTAAATTAATTGTAACAACTTATATAATAATGCATTAAAAACCATAAATGTTCCTCACCCATTATGACTGAAGGATTTTAACTACCTTTCAAACTAGTAAGTTTGTAACATAATACAGAAATCATCCACAAAGTCAAATAGTAATGTAATAAAAAAAAATTAAATGCTCATTATTCATCGTAATGGAGGATAATTTACCTGCCATCAAAGTAAACAATCATTAATCTGTATCGTAACGTAATAATCAACATTAAGTCAAATAGCATTGTAATAAAATTAAATATTCGCTAGCCATTATAATGAAGAATTCCTAGCGTCATAAGAAAATAGTCAAAATTTGGATCATTTTGGTAAATATTAAGAGTGTAATAAAAGCGTAGTCATCATTCTCATTTTTAATTATGATTGGAAAAATACTGACAATACATGTAATTCTCAATTAAATTTGCCTTTTTTTTATTTCTTTTAAATTTCAGTTTAAATTCTATTATTTATGCTTCCTTTTTCTATCATTACGATGCAATTAACTGTATTGTAATGATAATAAAATTGTAAATTAGATGTCGACACTATTGAAATCTATACGTTTAATGCAAAAATCAAAAAATAAACAAATGTATAATACTAACCCCTAAATGCATCATCAATGGTCGGTACCCCTCCCCCCATTCTCCATTTTCTTAATATATTGCAAGATGAAACTTTTGCTGATTTATCAAACTATTTCAATATCATTTCACAAATTTGGAACTATATTTGCGGCTTATAGGTATTTTAATCAACAAAGTAACAAATTAATGCCAGTGATGTTGTGAAAAAAACAGCCAATCTTCGGAGGAGGAATTATACATTTTAAAATTATTTATGCTTTTATACTTCTAGTTAGTAGAATCTTTTAAATATTATATTGATATTAATTTTATTTCTAAACTAGATTTTCCATCTATTCGTGAATGAGTACTCTTTCATTTGTGAATGGTCATAATCTAGCGAACGTTCATCATATGAATTTCAAGTTGAAAGGTAATTCTTTTCCCGAAAGATTGCACAAATGCATGGTTAAATATTTGCCAAAACAAACGATGGAATGCCTCTATTTATAGGTTGTTTGTACCTTTATTAGTCTTACGCACGCTTCGAAAAGCACTCAAGCCTTAATGGGATTGCACCTGGTAGCAGTGATATTTAAGTGCTTAACATTATCAAAAGGAATTCCACATTTGCAACCATATATGAGAAAGAAACAATTTACCACGCTCATTTATTTTGTAGCGACATTAAAAACCTTAAACTGACAGGGTGGAGGGTTTAGTGAAGCATTATTTTTCCAGTCCGACATGAAACGTTTTCTTCTACACAGCCAATTGAATTGCAATTCAATTGCTTTTAAGATCATTCTCCCCACCCATCACTATAAAAATCATTAATAAAAGTTTCATGTGGAAAAATGGACCTCCTTATTCCTAGAAAACTGATGCGTTTTTTCATCAACTTTCCCTCTAGGTCTGTCAATACCAGAAGATTAATGACAGATCAAAGAATTCAGTGCGTCCTCGAATGGTGTTTTTTTTTTTTTTTAATATTTATTCCTTCTTTGATCCTTTACACTTAATGGTGATTCCGAGATTTTTCCGCAGTTCTTCTCTTGAGAAATTCAACTTCTGGTTTTGTCAGGATTTTGAATCCGGGTCAGTAGGGAATGGCAGGAAAAACATGTGTTATTCGTTTTCCCACCCTCCCCTCTTGTGTTGCATGACCTTTTTATTTCCCAGCTTCCGGGGATTTTATTTCATTTGCGAGCCGGCATCCTGTTCTTTCTTCCACACAAAATTGGATTTGTTGAAATTTTCGACAAGGCCCCCCTTTTTTTATACTTATACAATAAATATTTCTTTCTGCCGTCTACCTCATTTCGCTTTTCTCTGCGATTGCTGTTAAAAAATTCAGGCAACTGAGACGTCGAATAAGTTGTAGAATCCATGGATTTGTGAGTTTCGACGAAAATGGCGTATTCCTTTTCGTGAAAATAACCAATATCCTCCTAGTAGGCGATAAAGAAATGATGCTACCATCCTGCATTCTCTTTGTCGTTTGGTCATGACGATATTTATGTTTGAAGTTGTTTGCCCATGGGAATATCACTTTCTATATGGGACTGTTATACATGATCAAAACACTATTTCAATTCTTATTATTGTAAGCGTTATAAAAATCCATTTCCTTTAAATTAAAGTTTTCTGAAAGAAAAATGGACTTAATTAATGTTCATAATTGTATTCACACCTAAAAGCAATACAGCAAATCTAAATACATTAGTGATGGCATTTTTGAAGAATATCAGTATCATTATTCGCATGCAAAGACACCCCAGCAGATCTATATACATTAATTGCAGTGTTTATAAACAATGTCAGCTCCCGTATTCTTACATAAGCACATTGAAACAAATCTGTTTACAGTAATTAGAATTTAATAATTTGATCATGATGATATTTATGTTTGAAAAATAATAATTTTTGCTACATTGTTATTTGCGATTCAGTAACTGTATCGTATGTAAGAATATCACAGCAGACTCCTCCAAAGAGAATGTAGCATAAATGAGTAACTGTTAGATATATGTATGTACATGGTGCACATATGTATAACAAGTTTGTTTTTCTATTTGACAATTTTTAACTTAATTAATCCATTTTGAATGATTTGTGGCATTTCAGAATGGTGGAAATTTACCATTTTGATTGTCAAACAATTGCTAGAATGTATGGTTAAAACCAACCATCATTCTATGATTATTGATACAATAATTCATAAGAAGTTTTGGATTATTATAAATATCTAATTATGGATGTGGAGAAATTTCCTGTAAAGAGATAGATAAAGGAATGTTCTTTTATCCTTATCACTACACTAAGAAAAAAAAAATAGTTTAATTATATTAGTGTCTAATTTTGAAATATAAGAGGGCTATTTTGAGATGCACTGGTTATTTTGAACAAATTCAGACCATGAGGAAGACACCTGAGCCTGTAAATCCATTTTCTGAATTTCTATTCCACATCGGTGGGAGAATGTTTGAGGATTGATGTCAGTATTCGTATGCACAAGGCGTACATGCATATTAAATTCTTCGATTCTAGAATTGCTTCGATCCAGAAAATAAGATTTTGTCACAATTCCACAGCAACACCGTTCGCGTGTTTAAGTAACGGCAAGAAATATGATAATTACTCTACCTGAACTTTGCAATCAAATTGATGATGATATCGTGTCCGTGTTACAATGGAAAGGAGGGGGCAGTAGCTTCTGAGGATTAAAACGCCTGAGCACAAGAGGGCAGAAGTCCGACTTCTAGCTCATATGAAGATGACACTCACACACTCGCTTGCACGACTCCTCTTTCACACACCTCATAGATAGAACACAAGGGGAAGAACAACCATGCCCGAACCAGGACTCCCAAATCACGGAAAGGACGTGCTACCCCTTGGCCAAGACGGCGTCAATCAAATTTTATTGTATTCACTTTATGTTGAAATTTTAAAAACATGTTTATAAGTTATTAATAAAAAGAAAATGCGGTTTTTTTTTTTTTTTTTTTTTTTTTTTTGGAAAATATGTTTTGTATATCTACTTCTAAAAGTGACCAAGTCGAAAAAATTAGAGGATAAACAAAATTATGCCATTTTTGTCATGCTGTAATGCTATTTATGTGACAAAAGTCTCATACATCTATATATTATCATACAGATTATATACTACATATACATTAATAAATGTTTCGGAGCAGGCAATTTTACTGACACGTGTTTTATTCATGGCCATGAGCTGCGTGTGAAATTACAATCTTGAGTTTTTCGTTTTAAAATTGAAAAATTTATGAAATTTAAAATGTTTTGAAACGAACGTGTTTTAATGATTATTAGTTTTTCAGCAGGAAATCATCCAGTAGTGAAAATAAATGTTCATGAAATTTTTTGAAAAAAGTCATTGGTATATTATTGAAAGAGACAAATCGAAAGAAAAAAGATAACATTTCTTATTGTTTTCAAATATCATTTCTACATCAGAAAATTGCATACATTACTTTATTTTCATAACAATATATACTGCAAATATATTTATATAATATTGTAAACATAATTTTAACAGGCGTTTGAGGAAAGGAAGACAAATTTTAAATAATATTTTACCAGAGAAGGCATAATCTGTACACGGGGAAGAACGACGATAAAAAAATGCGTCTGTTTACATAGAGACGCAGGGGTAAAATGACAGAAATTTTTCCCTTTAGGGATTTTACTAAGAGAATCTGATTGCGATTTCTTTGGCTCGTGTCGACATAGGAAAAGGAATATTAGTTATCTTTAAAGGAATTCCGTTAGAGATTTTTATACCTTCGCTCGGAGACTGGGAACCAAAGAATTATCACTAATTTTAGAGCGAGTGTTGGAAACAATTAAATAAAAAGTGGGATTTCGATCAGAAAATAAGGGAATATTTTAGAATAAAGTAATATAGGGCTAATTTAAGATAAAAATTAAGAAATTAATTAGGATTTTAATTAAATTAAGCGATTTCATCACATTTATATATGTTTTATAATAGAACATGGATATGTGGATATTTCTTCTGCGTGCATGATTTCGATTGGATTCTTTTTCATATTATATCAGGAAAAAAAAATCAATAAATAAAAATTAAAATGTTTTGAAGTAGAAAACTAGTTTTATTAATTATTCATTTTAAAACAGCTAATCAACTAATATTATAAAACACAAAATTGTATACTACTGGCGAAAGGTATACTAAACCAATTATGCATTGAAGGTCAGTATTTGTCCTAACATATTAAAAAAATCTAAACAACGATATCATAACTCGACGACATGCCCGCCCCATAGAAAGTGGTGTAATCCTATCCGCGAAGACAGCCTTAGCTTTTGTAGTGAGGTAATAAACGAGACATCGGCGAGCGGTGCTGATTTCAACTGTCTCCTGTATTTGACCAGAGTAATCCATCAAGGTTTGTACGTGAGACCTCCGCATTCACGTTAATTTTGCCCTAACCTCGAATGCCTTTCACAGGTGCCGCTTTTCGGAATAGATTAGAATTCCCATTGATTCGGTCGGACTAAATAGCCAACACTTAATCTCATGCAGAATTGTAACCCTGTAGATGATATATGCATATGCAAATATTGTTTGAATACAACTATAACGTGGCAGCATTACCTGAGGGTCGAGTACACCTTGATGCGAGATACAGGAAGTAATATGGACCATGATTTATAGAACTCTTGGTCTAATATTAAGTTTTGTTGCATTGAAATGAGGAATCAGGGTATATAAGGTTCAAAACAACTAATGTATATATTTGCTTTATAACAGTTAAATTTTATAATAGTCTTTCAAAGAAATGCAAGAAAACTAAGTTCTATTTACTTATTTTTCCGGTTAAGTTAAATTGCTAGAAATACGATTATAGATATTTGATACTATTAATGTTTTAAAATGCATATTCTGAAGGCATAAAAAATATTAGAGAAGTCATTATTTCTAATTCACAATGGTCTTTATTTAGAAATTCTGAAATTATTTAAATGTAACTTTAACTTTATAAACTAGTTATAAAGATAATGTTATGAGATAACAATGTATATTATTCATAACATATATTATAAATAATATATAATGGTACTTGAGACTAAAATCTATCGGCATCTAAAAGCTTTAACGTAAAAATTATTTTTGTATAAAATATAAAACAATAGAACTTCCTTAACGGGCATATAATATAACAACTGCCCGCAAACGCGACTAATTAATGTATTACCCAATCTTGAGTAAAAATAATCAAATGCAAGTACATGCTTTAGTTTCATGTCAAACTCATATTATTTATATATTTGCTTATACCATTAACGTAATGAATGTATTCTAGCATGCCTTGTAGCTTTGACTATATTTCATATTAGTTCTATACAACCTTATGAGAAATATTTTACATATGCTGCATCATTGCAACGAATTTACTATCGTGTAATTTTTTCTTCAATCCAATAATTATTTAAAAGGATTTTTTCCATAATTTATAGTAAGAGAATTCATTATTATAGAGAAATTCAAATCATTTCCAATGATACAATAACATTTAAACCCGCGATTTTCTTCTAGACTTGAAAGTCAAGGAAAAATTATATTTATTATTTTCTCGTTTATATGAGAAATACAAAAGTTAAGTTATAGTAACGCGTAAGATGAAGCACATTTAGAAGATAGATTATGTCTAAAAATAAAATCAACCTCAAACGTTTAATAAAATTAAAATGAATAGTTAGGCACTTAAAAGAAATGAAGAGAAAAAATATGTTTATTTAGAGGTCTTAAAATATTTTTGTGAAATGATATGAAGTTTACCGATCGTATCGTAATCCAATAACAATGTTTTAAACCAATAGAGATGGATACAATTCGAACAAAAAAAAATATTTTTTTAAAAACGAAAAAAAAATTATATTATTAACTTCAATGAATGTTTTTCTGAAAAGTCATAAATTATTATTTTTTAAAACCATCTTTCGGTTTCCATCTTTTGTTTTTTCCATTCTTCCCCCATTGCTTAGTGGCTAAAAGGAAGTTCCAGTTTTTAAACCTATATGAGAGTGGTATATAAATTTATTGTTAAAAATAATTTTAAAAAAATAACACAGCAATAAATAATTGCAGTTTATAAATAGTAGTTGAAGATTGTTCTCAAGACCAGTAATTAAAATGTGAAATTCGAATAAATAGTAATTTTAAACATTTCATAACTCGTTGAGTGTTAATCATTGTCGAATGAGTTTTTTTTCTTTAAGATATTATAGTGTATTTTATGAAATATAATTGGTAGAACCGGCAAACTATAAAAAAGTTATATAAAGTTGTTTTTTGAAAAACAAATTTGCCAATTCAAATAACAAGAAATATGTATTTTTCCTATTATTTAAAATATTTTTCAATTCGGAAATGGATGCCTATATTCAGTGTTTTAGAAATTAGCTGCTGTGCCATAATAATATCAGACATCTTGTATAGTTTTATTAATTAAATAATATCCTTTTAATCTGAAATTTCGTAATACAGTTCAAAGAACTTTCATATACTCAGTATTCTGATTCTTGTGGCATAATATTCCATATCAAACTAAACGAGACATAAATCTTCTCCCCAACGAATTCATCACAGTTACAGATGCCAAACATATTTATTTATAAGATAGACAGAAAATTATGATGCTTGCTTACAAAGTTGAATCGCATAAAAGATCGAGTCATAATGAAAAATAAATACCCTTTTATGAAGCTAGTAAATGAGCTGAAATTTGTTTGGAAAGAGAATCTTGGATATTTGATGTTGAATATGGATGAATGTCATAAATAACAAAGAGCTTCCAATAAATCTAGCTAGAAAGAAGACGGTGACTCTTTTGTTGAGTTTCTTTTGCCCGAAGTAGATTAGTTTATGAAGCAAGGGAATCAATGATGCATACGAGAGAGCGAGAGAAGACAAAGCAATAATTTCAAATCAAAGGCCCCTTGTTTCACTACGACTGAATCTTATATTTTGGTTTCTTTGAAAAGTGCATTGTGAGCCTTTTGTTTTCTTATTTAAATAACTGGAAGAAATCGATGATAAAATATCTGTTCTTAAAATGATTGTGAATGCGTGAAATGAAAGTGATTTGATAAGTATAATCAAATCTGAATTTTTGAATGTAATAATATAATCCAGCTGCTTTTATACTCTTTGGATGGAAATATGGAATTTTATGGATGGAATTATGGTTTATAGAATTTTATTCTCGGATATGGGATATCTCTTCTTGTTGAAATAGAGTTTTGAAATTTTATATATTTGTGTTTTCCGGACAAAAGTGTACATTAACATTTTCAGAACTTAATTATCAATTTATCTATCAATTAGATTGCTTTGCAATTATTGATTTAAAACTTCAGATATTTCCATTTAGTGGAAATCAGAAAAAAATTTAAACCATATGAATTATAAAAAATAATTTATATTAAATTCTTAAAATTATAAAAATTAATATTAAAACTTCACATTTTTCTCACCAATAAAAATGTATATCTGAAAATCATTTAGAGAAAAATTATCTTAAAGCATATCATTTCGAAGTCTCATAAGAGTAATTTTAGAATGTTCTTTATAATTTACAATACAGAAGTTCGTTCAGTTAAGATATTCTAAAGTACAAGTGCGTAAAAGTCTGCTTGAAGTCTATTGCAGGATAAATCAGTAATTTTGAGTCTTAAACAGATGACACAGACGATTACCGAGAAGATATTTTCTTTGTGACATTCCAAGCAACAACATAGAGAGAAAATTTTTGACAAATATGTTTTTCACCAGATTTTCAAAAAAAAAAAAAAAAAAAAAAAAAAAGACAATCTTCAGGAAATTCGAATCTCTAACCGAATATGTTATAAATTTTATCCTATTCTATAACATTTTCTGGAATCAAACCTATTAGATCGTAGTTGGAAAATATGAAGTATTCTTACATCTAAGAATGCAAAACCCATGATTTTTCGGACAATTAATATTTTCTACGTTTAATTTTACATATCTGTTCCAAATACCTGTGAATTAAGTCACTCTTAAAGAGCTTTAAAAGAAAAAAACAATGATCATTTCCATTTATTTCGATTATATTTCATTTTAGTTCCATATATTGTGAAAATATGAAACACAAACAATAAATTTTACTTTTGGTTGCAATATCCAAAATCGCATTTGTAGAATTCCACTGTGATACTCTCTCCTCAACTACGAATTTTGTATTTTTAAATTATTTCCAGTGAATGAAGCCAATTACTGTAACATGTAAATAATTAACAGTATATTTATATATTGGAATACATACTGATTTCAGTTTCATTTTTTAAAGCGCTACATGCATTATTTAAGTTTTTTTTTATTGCTTAAAGTACTACTTAAAAATATCCAAAAGCTATCTTGGGACGAATTTGGTAATTTTAAATTGTTGTTAGATGAGATAAACAATATTAATCAAATATTTCTGACAGCCAATAGAATATATAAATTTGACAGATCGCTTATCATATAATATTATTGCTGACTTTCTCATATTTGCTTGAATCTATATCTTCCAGGGATCTAAGACTTTATTTTTTAAAACTGCATATTTAATAATAGGGAATTTTCATCATAGATCCTTACGAGTATAATTAGATATGATAGATAAAATCATAAAAATATGTTGTAATTTCTTATATGAAGATTCTAACTTTTGCTCATCAGCATACTAAGATCCTATCAATTACACGAAACTCATTTATCATGAATTACTAGTTAACTTTAACTATCAATTTATGGTAATTTATATGCTACTTATTCAGACACACAGATATTTATAATGGCTCGTTATGAATATCTGATTATAAGAGAAGAGGAGAGGAGAAACGACCGATTAATGAGATCGAAGGACGAAAGTTTTAATAGCCCAGTCATTATACCTTCTTTCGCCATAGAATATCCCCGAAGAAAGAGCTGATGACTCATATTCAATGTTTAAGTTTATTAAATTTAAATGTATAGTTAATTTTCTAATTTATAATTGAGACCCATAAAATACAAGCGAAAGATATAATTTTTATCATTAAAGATAGAAAGTTTTGTTTTAAAAGATAGAACTTTTATGATAATGGAATAAAAATATTGGATTATGACTCAAATAAAATGGGCTATATTCTTTTTAAAGCAAAATTGAAATAGTCATTGAAAGAACTGAAAAGTTATTGGACCGCTCATTTTCGGAAATAATTAATGTCATAAAATTAAATTTTTATTCAGTTCTTACTTAATTCTACTGAGTTCATAATTACCATCAAAAGAATAAGAATTGTGCAGTTAATTGATGTGGATACATGATTATTCATTTAAAACGCAACCAGGTTATCTATTCAGGATTATCCATTTTAAACAGAAAATATGATTTAATATCTATTAACGTACAGGAAAAATAATATTTATATTAAAATAACAATTCACTTAATTTAAATTAGTCACTGCTGGCAATAGAAATTTCATTTGAAAAACCGTGATATAGATTAATTTCTTGTACTGAAACGTAGTGAATAATGTCTCAAATGGTTGATCGGCAATAATTATTTGCCGATAATTCTTATTTAAATCATTTTTTTTTACTTCTGAACATGATTTTTTTCGAATATGTTCTGAGAAGAAGAGCAGAAATTCGACTTAGCATAGGCTCAAAAAATGGCTTGTAAGTTCCCTGCAAAAATCCCGAGCCATGTTGCTTCTGTAGATGTTAATATTTTCAAAAGTGTTTCCAATGCAGGATTTAGCGCACGAATTGACTTTTCTATTATGTTCCATAAATGTTCGATGAGATTCATGTCGGACGATTTAGGAGGCGAAATCATTTTCTGAAGAACATTCTGGAATTGTTCCAACATGTTCTTCAAACCAATCGCGCACAGTTGAGACCCGATGATATGGAGCATTATTAAAGTAGCTGAATATAAATATTAGCAGTCAATGATCGGTTCAGTTTGACCAGAGGATCCAGTCAGTTGCATGTAAAAACAGTCCATACTATTATGGAGCCATTCTCAGCTGGCACAGTGTTGATAATTTGGGTCCATGGGTTCAGAGGGTGAGTCCCACTTGAAAACTACAATCAGTTCTTACTAACTGAAATCATGACTCACCTGACCAAGCCACGATTTTCCAGTCACCTGGAGCAATCGATATCAAAATCCCAGGAGAGGATGTCGTGTTGCTGATAAAGGTACTCGAAACCTCTTCTGTTGTCATAGCTCATTGAAGCAAAATTCCTTAACACTGTCCAAACAACTACGTCTAACATACGTCCCATATTAATTCTTGTGGTTATTTCACAGAGCTTTGCTTGTCTGTTAACACTTAAGTTCAATGCACACTTCACTAACCTCGGTCATTAAGTGCAGGTGGTCGGCCACGGCCTTGTTTATGGTAGAAGGTTATGCTTGGATTGAGGTATTCTTGGAGCATTCGACACTATGGATCTTGCAATGTTGAATTCCCAAACGATTTTCGAAATGGAAATGTATCATGCGCCTAGCTTCAACTACCATTCCGTATTCAGTGTCTGATAATTCCCAATGTACGTCTATAATTACAAACCTTTTTATGTGAATCACTTGAATGAATATAAAAGTCCTACCGATTCACTTTCCCTTAATACATTTTGTATGCGATACCATAGCCATTTACATATTGTTATCTCATGTCTTTTGTCACTTCAGTGGAAACTTCAAAAATAAAAATTCTCGGTCATTAAGTTTAAAAGTCATTGTTCCGTTTCCTATTGATTTTTCCCTTTGGAAATCAGTTTATTATTCTAGTCTCATTCATTAGCATTTGGAATATCTAGCAGACAGACTGAGAAATCCATGTGATGGATTTTGTGGTTTTGGATCCCGCTATTGTCGTGCTTTGTGCTTTAAATTTTTAATCTACTGTATAATTTCATAATTATACAATGGGAGAGTGTCCAAATAAATTTTTACAAAATCCCAGATACTCTCTTCTTGGAGCTAATCTCCTTAATCTATTTCGCATTCCATCACGTAATTAGAAATTTCGAGATTTTTCATCGGCAGTTTTTTACAGATGACTGTATTTTCTTTTTGTATATTTTATATATAAGAAATTAAAAATCTGTGAAGTACTTCAAATTAAAAAAAATATACTTTTCGAACTAAAAGAAACTGTTCAGTGTAAAAGCAAATTTTTATAATTTTAACAACGATTCTTTCGGATTGTAATATTGACTTTTGTATATAATTTCCTTTTTAAAAAATTAGTTCATATTTCAAAAAGAAAAAAAAATCCACAGAATTTCAGCATTAATTAGTACTGATAATCTAAAAATTTTTTTATTAAAATACCCCTTTGAGTTTCTTTTTATTTTACAAATTTCTCAATAAAAATCATTTATAAATCTTTTGACAAATAAAACTTTTCCATTTACGAATTCATCTAGAAAAAGAATTGCTCTTTGTAAAAAGCCATTCATATTTCACATAGATAACGCATTAAAATACACTAAAGTCCTTTATTAACTTTAACAGCTTTTGAATAAATTTCAGAATATAAAACTAAAAAAATATTTGAAAAATTAGAAACATTTCACATAAGTAAAGATATCTTTTGTCTCTTATGAAGATTTTTGTTTCATTATATATACACAGTTTTGAAGAGATTTGATTTTTTTTTAACATAATCTAATTTTAAATTTGACAGACTCTAAAAGCATTTGAAAGAATGATATAGTATTCATGATTTTTCTATCTTTAGAATTTATGCATCGCATATGATCTTTCTGTCTTAAGTGTGCTTTTGCTTGTTTTTCAATTTTTTTTTTTAATTTCAGATTTACTCTAAAATATGTCATAGAATTTATCTTACAAATGATGAACTAGCACTTTATTTTATATTTATTCTGAGTAATACTTCTTGCTTTTACTGAATACAGTAATTTATTATAAAACTGCGTTGTCCTACATTTTTTGATGCTGTATTGAAAATTCATATTATATTATATATATATATATATATATATATATATATATAATATATATATATATATATATATATATATAATGTAATGATATTTTAAACTCTTAATTTAATCCAAATTAATTTCCAAAGGTTTATCTTAATTTAGCCCATAGTAAGTCCATTCTCTTATTTCATGATCCAATTCCACTTTCGGTTTAATTAATTCCTCTATAAAATTAATGCGTCGTCAGTACTACGTATCAAATGAAAGTGATACTTTTCGTTGCCCTTGAAAAGGTTTCAAAGGTCACCACGTGTATTGAATTGGCGCTTGGCCTTGAAATCCATATTATATAAGACTAGCGATCATTTGTTTCGGCTCTTTCTGCCTTTTTTGCCTTCTGCTTTTGTGCCGAAATGCGCGTCTTGTAAAAAATCATGCCTGTCACTCGGAATAGAATAAAACGGAATTAAAAATACAAAGTCTCGTCTATGTCTTCAAACCTGCCTTCTGCTGCAAACAAAATAATTGTTACATATCATTTAGCGGACAGGATTCAAATTATATTACACACACGCACACACACATATATATATAGGTGTGTGTGTGTTCGAAGGTATTTCTTGTAAAGTGTAAGATGCACATGATAAAAAACGAAATTATAATTATCGATAAATTTGATATTGTTTTAGATTTTGGCTGATGACAGTTCTTTACAGATTCATCCAAAACTTATTTAGAACTATGATGACTCTGGAATGTTGAAAGATTTCATTAGTATAGACCATTGTTTAACAGTTACTTCCCTGACTTACGCAGATGGACTCTTTGTCATAATTACGATTAAAAAAGATGTTTGTGGATTGTAGATCCTCTATAAATGCATTTACATGACTTGCATGAAATAATAAATAATTCAAAATAATTTATAGACTAAAGCTGTTGGAATTAGATGTACAACATTTAGCCCGTTGTTACTTCAGAGCTAATAGATGCTCATAAGAATATTTTTAAAATTTTAATTTAATATTAAACAAAATTTCGATGCTTCTCCTCGGTATTTTTCGAAAGTATTATAGCGAAAAATTCATTGTAACATGCATTTTAAAACCAAAAATTTTATTTTAAGAATAGAAATTTATTTTCGTGCAATTTTTCTTTTTCATACGATGTAATGAGAAAGCACTATAATTATCAGACTATCCGAAACGAGATTTTGATAAATATCCCAAATTCCAGACATGCCCAAGTCTGTCTATCTATGAACATGATAATTTTAAAACAATATGTGCATGACACATGAAACTTGGTATGAATTTTTTACACTGAATGTATAAGTTTCTATAAAAGTTTGAACGAAATCCATGCGGAGGAAGTTTGTCTATCCGGATGTATGAATATAAGATAGTTTCTCTGTACTAAAAATAAATGTAATAATGTGCTTTTAGAATTTGGTACACAAATTTAGCAATTAAAGTATTTATTCTCATTAAATTTTGAACCAAATCTGTCAGGAAGTTGATCGTCTATCGGTGTATACGTTCTTATGCAAACTCGGCAACTCAAAAAAGTAATGACTCAATTATATGAAATTTGGTGTGTTTGGACTATAGTTATAATTATACATCTATTGTGGTGTTTCGCAAGAAAGACCTCTAAAATACTCATTCGTTTTTGTTATTTTTAAGTGCACATTAGCTGTCAATCGCCATATATTATAGGCTAATAAGTTCTTTTACATCTATTGTTCAAAGACAGTATGTGTTATTAATACACAAGTACATTAATTAGGAAGTATATGAAAAAAGTATTTGGCCTTAGTTGGCACTACTGAAAAAACAAGAGACGCTCACTTGGCTTAAATCGCTGACAGATAACTGTCAGCGGGCTTGTAAAGTGCCATAAGTCAAAATACAACGTGAAAAAAAATTGGGGGATATTACTCTTAAATATTTGCCTTTTTCTGCTTGCGCATGGTGTCAATCTTATAATAATAAATACATTTTTGTGTGCCAGTATTGCTGATGATTAGACAATTCTTATAAGAAATATAAACACAGACAAACGTCTGTATAATTCTATGGATAATTATACAAATTATCCATTAAATGGACGAAATTATCCAAATTTTCCATAGAATTATATTATTGAACAAAGATTAGAATTTCTGATGATTTATATTGTTTTGTTACTCTAACTAATTACGTTACAATCGTATTAATTATATTATTATTCTTACTATAGTTAAGGTAAAAAACGTTTTAGGAAAATAATCAGTCTGACTAATAAACCCTAATTAATATACTATAATGCTTTGAATCAATGAATCGTATATAATTTTTTTCTATTATTTTGTTTATAGAATATTGATCAAAATTTCGATATAGAAATTCTTGACGATTGCAATATTCTCTATTTCATTTTATACGTCGTACTTTATTATGTTTGTAACCATGTCTCTAAAAGTTTTTTTCCAGATTTTATTACATCTATAAACTTATTTATACAACATTTTTATTCTGAAACATAGGTCATGCATACTATCTCTCTCTTATTCGTCTTTATAACAACACTTTCTTCTTCTAGACGCTCCCGTCTGCAGAGAAGATTTAAAAAGATCTTATTCAGTAAAAGTGGATGAAATGGAACGAATCGAATGTCAGGTAGATGCTGATCCATCGAAAGTCAATTTCAAGTGGAGTTTCAGCAATGCTGCCGATCGTCACTACAACGTCTCCTTCACCAGTGCTGGTTTACGAAGTGTCGCCACTTACATTCCCCGCTCCGCAAGGGATTATGGGACACTGTACTGCTGGGGCAAGAATTCCGTTGGAGAACAACAAATGCCGTGTATATTTACCATCATACCCATAGGTAAGATTGTGAAAGATTCTGTTTTCGAAGTCATCGGTGCTGAATGATGAAGTCTTATTATTTCTATTTTATTCCGGGGCTTGTAGTGTTTTATAAGTAATGAAGTAAGAAACAAAAAGCATACACAGTGTTATTTATTATATTTATAAAAAATATTACTTTCAATATATGCTTAATAGAATTTCATAATTAACAAGTTGAATTCTTAATATGTAAAAGTAAACCCTAGTCGATATTTGCATAATTCTCATGAAATGGACCACATGTATGTTATTTTAAATTTGTAATAAATAGAATTCTTTATATTACGAAAAAATTAAGTATTATGATTCAATCTTCTATTTCTCTTACGAAGATATAAAGTGAAATCTCCCTTAAAGAACTCCTTCCAAAACGAACTCATTCCTCACTTAATAATTCCTTCCATCATAATGAGCAAAGAAAATGTATAAATGTGACTCTCTTGACAAGCGATGTTTCGCAAAACGAATGACGAGGAAACATCTAAGCGACGTGTGCGTAATCCTATCTGTATCTCGACTATGAATCTATGTTTATCGTTTTCTGGTAATATTTTCCCGTGAAACTAAAACGGGAATTGCAGAATACATAATTATTGAAGAGTTGAAAAAAAAAAGCGAAACACTTTGGAGACATCGTGATTTCACATAGCGAATTCAGTGACCAGTCAATAACGAGCGAACAAAATTTTAAGTTGCTTTCTGTGTCCCAGCAAAAATTTCATCTGGAGAGAAGAAATAACTGCCTCTGTATAGCATCAACCTTCTAGTGATATAAGGATGATGCTGCAAGCATGAGGAATTATTGCATTTCATGTTGACAAGCATCGCCCTCATAAGGGAGTAGTTGTGTACACTAAAAATTCATTTACGATATGTTTGTGTCTAAATTGAGCCAAATTTTGAACTGAAGCCGAAGAAAAATGAATTTAGACAGCTGTCTTGTGAATAAACACATGCATTATAAATAATGAATTTGATTATTATGATTTTATGTTTTTTTCGGAAGTCTTAGTTTTGGGGCTTTAAAAAAAAAAAAAAAAAAAAAAAATTCTATTTTGCATTGATTCTATGGAAAAGATATGTCACTTAACGAATATTTTTCTTTTTCAGGGAGATTCCAAAATCAATTTTTCTCGTTCAGCAAGGTTCCACTGTATTTAAAGCAAACTAAAGAGTTCTATACCCATTAATTGAAGTATAAAACATACATTAAAAATATTAAATGAGGTATAGAAACCTTTATTATGAGATATAGAAAAAATATATCTCACGGTTTACATATAATAAATAGCAAATATTGAAACATTTAATCTTTCTCTTGAATCATATTTATCTTTGCCTACTTAATTGCAAATAGTATAAAATATTTAGAAGAATTTTGATTTAATATTTCAGAGAGGTCATTTCTTATAAGTGATTAATAAAACTACTTTTATGTCATCATAAATTTTTTTTATAAATTATTCTTGTATATATTTTGAGTATATTTCATCGTCTTAAATAGTATGACATATATATTCACTGATCAAAGTATAAATATCCTTTAAATATTTATTATCATCTAATTCCGGATCAAAAGGAAGTATTAAATCCAACTTCAATATCCAGGAAACCTGAAGAGGAAAGAACATGCACAAATGATTTAAACGTTTATCTGAATCAAAATGTATGGTTTGATAAGACCATGGGTTTACTTTGACTGATCTAAGACTTTGTTTTATAACGATTTAATGCTATGATTTCAATAATTCCTGCTTACGTAATACATGCCAAATGCTCTGTACTAAATTGAATTTGGAATCTTTAGGGTTTCACCGAAGGGAAAAGAAACTGAATCACAATTCAGCGTCAGTCAGTCAGCATTTAAATTATGAATAATATATTCAACGTTTACATACTCTTATGTATATTATATAATGTATACTGTATGTACAGAGTGTATACTATATAGTATTCTTTATTCCCTAAGGCAAAAAAAGGAGTGTCTGTGACAGGTGTAGGAATTTAAATAAGATTATAAGCGGCACATTCTCACGTTTTTAAAAGAAAATTAATAAACTGGTGACAGACCATAGCAAGTAATGATTTCTCTCTATAATGAGACTCTAAGTGGGGTTCCATGATTTTCTTCTTAGCGAAGCACATATGTTGGCCTTGTCAACTAAACTCTTTCAAGAAAGCAATCTCCATTCACCCGCAGAATTTGGAGTTATATTGAACTCAGATGTTATTTTAGTATTCCAATGCCACTTTTTCCAGCAAAAGGTTACAATATACATGTTAGACTGAAAGGGATAACAATCAACATCTAACGTATCATTGATTTTAAATGATATTACAAAGTCTAAAGTATTAAAATATATAACATTGATGCATTTCATCAGAAAAGTTTTTGTATTAAATTTAACTCTTCCACTGTTGCTATTCAAATCCATAATTCCAAATCAGAAGATCTCTGTTTGCGAACTATTGTATAAAAAGAAAAGGTACACTTACATATGATCAATCTTTGCAATCACTGCAGAAATATAATGTCTAAAAGTTGATTGCAATTGTTTTATTTATACTATTCAAAATAATAACTTAGCATATGTTAAAAAACTGACATATTTTAGTAATATTTTAGCGCAAATAATTCGAGTAAGTAATATCGCTATATTTTTTAAAGAGATTTGTATATTAATTGTTGATCATTTCGGTTTCTTTTTAAATCCATAATTCCAGATCAGGAAGGTTTCTATTTGAGGAAAATTGTATAAAAAAAGGCTCACTTATATGTAAATTCTTTTTTAATTTACTACAGGAATATAATGTCTTAAACTCGACTGCGGTTTTCTTTTTATTTACACTATTTATAATAGAAAGCATATGCTAGAAAAGTCACATATTTTAGTTAAATTATAACACACGTAATTGTTATAATTAGGTAGTAGTCTTCATAAACCTGCTTAGTTTAATTTCTGATTGCGAAGACACTCACAGAATCTTCTACAACATACTTAAACATTTTAAGTAAAATTACTTTAAAAAATCATGCCGATTGCTAAATCACTTTTTAAAGTGAATTAATAAACTCAAATAATTAATTATTACTCTTTTTGCTTTTTCATTTTGTAAAATTTGATTGATTACAAAAAGTTTGTGGTGGAATAAGTCTTAAGCATTTCTTTACCCGCAAAAGGTGAAAGATCTCGATTTAAGACTTTTAAATAATTAAAATCTTAATTTCCTAGATCCTAATTAGATCTATTTTTCCTAGGTCCGCCTGAAGCGCTTGAAAATTGCACCTCGGCAAACGTCACGTCATCATCGGTGACAATTTTATGTGTAAGGGGCCCACGACAAGATGCAGATCTGAAATATAACTTGGAAATGTTCATGGATGACAGGCCAGAGAAGATATACTCAACAAGTAGTCCAAGACCGTATTTTGTAGTGAATAACTTAGTAAATGGCACACTGTATATTTTTGCAGTTTATGCTGTCAACCATAATGGAAGGAGTGATCCACATACAGTAAAAGTATGGACCAAACGCTTACCTACCGAGGAAAGAGGTATTTTATATCAGATATGAAAGTAGTTGAAAATATTTTTTAATATACTTTTGAGCTTAAGTTTCGTATTTTACTAAAAAAGGTTACATGCTTCTGTATAGTAAAGGCTCCTCCCCCTACTAATAAATTTAACCTTATAAATACCAATAGTCAATAAATGTTGTCCGATTCTCAAATATAACTAAAAACTCTTACACTTAGCAATATATACAATAATTTTGATACTTATAAATTTAAAAATAATTAATAAAATTACTTTATAATTTATAATAGAGTAATTTGGATAAAATTTAGGTTGTCTATTATTTTGAAATCAATGAATGTAAATTAAATTAAGAGTAAAGGCAAATTGGATGGTCTTTGTAGATGATTTAAATATGACCATTAAATAACTTCTCATTCTTTCACTTTTATATCCCATGTTGTAATTTGAGAGAAAAATAAATTAAGCAATTCTGATGAAATATTTATGTCATTTGAAATAAGTTAAGTAATTTAAATGTAATTCGTTGATGACTAACTTTCCCAATAACATTTATATTGTCAAAATGCATGATCATTTAATGAATTGACATAATAAATTACAAAGCAAATAATCTAAAGGAAAAAAAATATGAAATTATATCTAGTTTCTTCATCCTGGTTAGTAATCAAAAATGATATCAATTCATTAGATCATTTATTACTGGTTGTATAAAAGAAAAATTAAATTTTTCTACAATATAAAAATGGATAAAATTTTGTAATAGCGTTGCTCTTTAACATCTGCATTATTCATTTTGCAGTATAAAATGCCAGCTGTATTAAAATTAGTCAAACTAATTTTTATATAATTAAACAGCATCAAAATTGCAAGTAATTAGATTTTCAAACTGATTTCCTGCCGCCAACTTATTTATTTCCCCACTGATTGGATGACCACAAATTAATTTAAACGGAAATTTCTTGCTCCCTTCATTTACCAATATACCCGAATTTGTTTATATGAATATATTCTATTTCTTTCCAGCTCTAATATCTTGATAACAGTTGGAGGTAGATCAGAATTATCGGGATGTTTTATAGAATATGTTAATAAAAGTCCATATTCCGCACTGTTCCCTCTATTATCTCCTTTCTTTTAACAAATTAGACCCCAAAACCACCTGTAGATGAAAATAGAAAATAATATAAGTTATATTGTTGAAATTATTTTCTAGTTTAATTACATATTTTTTTTAACCACCAACTGACTATCTTCAGCTAAAGTTTGAATTAACCCAGCGTTTTCTTAACGGAACTGATATTTAGAAATTTTCATATTTGATATAAAAGATAAATAGATTTTCTTAAGAGTAGGACATCTGATACACTTGATACCAATTTTTTTTTATTCGATCATATTTAGAAGTGTTTAAAATAAAATATATAAACTGAAAAATCATATAATGCTGAATAATCTCCGAGAAATTTGTTAATGATACCATTTACAACATCGGTTGTATAAGCTCATGACTGAATGAACGCTTTTGGAATATGCAACACCTCTGACTAAAAATCAAATGAATTCACTGCTTTTATTTCCTATACCAATAGAATCATTAAAATTATTTTTATGCCTAATCTTAAAATTATATTATTCGTAGATATTAAAATTCTATCAATATATGAAAATTAATTGAAACTTAATTTTGGAATAATTCGTATAAAATTATATGAATCCAATTTTATTTGGTCTCATAAAAATCTCAACTCTAATGCTGCGTTTTCTAAATATTGCGGAACAATACTTTTAACAAAAATTTTTACATATCCTGGACTGACATTTAAATTGAATTCAATCCTCATAATTATTTGAAGTGCAGAATAATTCTAAAAGTATTTCAGGTAATTAGTAGTCCTGAAACTACATTACATTATAAAATGAATAAGAAGTATTTCATACGCATTTAAATCCTATTTCACCATTTAAATAGGAATAATTTCTAAGAAAAATCACAATATATTTAAAAGCAATTTATAATGCATTTTAAATCCGTCCATTTCCTTTTAATAATAGATTCCCTAATTAATAACTTTTCTCCGGAAGAAAATTAATTAAAAAGAACCTTATTCAATAAATTTAAATCTAATAATTAAATTTGGATGCATTTTCGTGCCTGAAAAGCTTTCTGACAAATATATTTTTGATTCTTTTCAGATAAAGCTCTTTATTGGAATAATAAGCTTCAGATTTCAATAGAGAATTAAATCGAATTTATTTACAGGCATTTTAAAACGAGAAATATGTATATTATATCAAATGAAATTATATTTTATGCATTATTTCTATTCTGATGGGAAAATTATTCATCTTAAGGACACAAAGCAGGAAAAAAATTAATAGCTAGGAAGATAAATGAATGAATTTTGGTTCTAAATATTTCAAATTAATAAAGTGGATCTTAGTAGTTTAACTAATATCATTAACTATTGTTGACAAATTCGTTTATAGTTTTCAGAGAACCGGATGCTTTAGAAAATAGTGCAAGTGATCACTTCTGGATTGGACCCAGTTTATTAATTGCTGTTGCCCTTTGCTGTTTTTTAATTTTTGCTGCAGCAGCCATTTGGTCGAAACTTCGAGGTGGACCTGGATGTCAAAAATGTAAGTCTAAGTTTTGTGAAGTATTTGATATGCTTCAAACATCATCTATATTATTTAAACCTTTATTTAAGTACGTAGAGCACCCCAAAAATGAAACTTAATAAAATAATCGCCAAAAATTGCAAGTCAATGGTTTTTACACGTTCATATTTGGCTATTATTGACAATGACATGCGGTTATAACGTGTATACTTTTATCTTAGCATATATATGCATCTTCGTTTAGATTTAGAAATGGTGAATAATTTTTCTCCCAAACCTTCCAATACCTCGCCAACTTTGTTCTTCACAGGAGTGGGGAATTACCAAAGTTGGCGAGAAATACTCAAAAAGGAAATGAGGCTTTGGCGACAGCACCTATTTTTAAGTTGAGTTATTATTTTGAGAAAGAAAAAAAATTCGTTGATAAGGTCTTTATTTTCAGATAAATCTTAACTTATTTTTAATGAAAACTTCATTATTTTTCTTGTTTTAAGTTTTCGTGTTAATTTGAAATGCTGTCAGAAAAGCACTTCCACAGTTCCATATAGAATTGAATATGGTTACAAATAACTATAATTGATTCCAAATATTTCCGAAATTATTGCGATGATGATTAAATTAATTAAAGAAATTACTAATAACAATAACTCCTGAGAATTGTTTTTTCAAAAAATAACTACCACTTTATAAGTTGTTTTTTTTTTACTTCATTGAAAAGCAAATAACTAGAGGAATATCTAGTGTGTTTAATTATCTCACATTCTGACATGGAATATTTTAGTGTAAATATGTGCAATTGGTTATATTACGAAAGAATAATTTTAGTGTACTTTTGTAGCACGACAGTAGTTTCCTCAAAGTGAAATGCTTAACATGAAATACAAGTTTTCTGTTTGCTCCAACGTTTTAAAAATGTATTTAAAGTTGCTATAAAGCAGCTTTCAGATGCAAAACGTGAGAATTTTCATCTACTTTGCAAAGTAATTTTGCTACACTAATGCATTTGGTGCGCATTTTAATTACCAACCTATATTATTTTACAGCCGTATTTTAGACATTTTTACGACATACTATTATAATTTCTTACCAAGGTTTCGTTAGTATTTTCAGTTCTTCAAAAATATGCTTTATATTTTGACACAGGTTTTACTTTAAAAATTTCTATCTATTTATTTAAAATAAATAGGAAAAACCAAAGAACCAATCCCACTGCAAACATTTTTTTAGATTTCGTCACAGGAAAACTCATTACCTTTAGTAGTCATCAGAATGTGCATGCATCCCTCCTCCCACATATATTATTCTCCCTATTGTGAAATATCACAAAATACATCTTTGACAGAACCTCTGGGTTCAGAAACTGAACCGAATTTGGAAATTTTATCTTGAAACGATGTTTTTTCAAGCATAGATAGAGAATCGGAATATTTGATAATTATTGTGAAACTTTACTTAAATTGTTATTTTCTCTTTTGCGTTATAAGAAATTAGTTTGTCAAGATTAATTGTCAGGACTATATTATTGCTATTAATATTGTGGATGAATAGCTGGTCGCCGAAGGCAGTTAGTCATGTAATTAAAATCAAACATGCAGACGTAATGAAAATGCTCATTAAAGTACATTTCCCCGAATATCCATAAAGATTTAAAAAATAGTTCGGAAAATTAAAATATATGATACCGGCTTTCTTCCAGTACCATTTAAATATTTAAAAAAATGAAAAGGATTTAATGTCTGAAACAAACACATGAAACACATTAGGAAATAGTTACACATTTGGTGTGATTTCGCCAAGAAAAATTCTAGTTCGGAGCCAATGTATACATTTTATTCTACTGATATTAAGTCAAACATATTTAATACTAGCCACCTTTGGCGACCAGCCGGTTCGCCAATCTTAATGTTCGTTAAAATTTTAATAATTAAATATTTTATGCAATTTCTACTTTAATAGCTTCTTCATCAAAATATTTTAAAACTTCAAATTTTGATTATCATATAATTCATTCATAATATTATAAAGGCCTTCAGTCATAACGTAATATGTATCTCTCTCATTTTCTGTTAGCACCCGTAGAATTTATGCTTTAAATTAAAGTGGAAAGAATTTATCTTCAATTAATATAATAATATTTTTTACTGAAACAAAGCATTTTTTTATAATCTGATTACTGAAAATAGAGTCACTGAGCGTTTAAACTTTATGGGCACTAAAGAATATCTTTTTTAATTTATGTAATATCTCAAGAGTTGGTCAACAAAATTTTCTTAGATTCATTATGAGCAGATCGATTAATTAACAATGTTTAAATTTAAATGCATCAAACACTAAGAAAATAAAACGAATCGTTTAAAATAAACGGTTGAAAACAGGTTTTAAAAAAACTACTTAAAAAACGATGTACTTAAAACTATAAGCATATACAAAAAATATATAACTAACATAAATACAATTTACTTACAAAAGCATGCAACTAACCCAAAAATAATTTAAATCATCCATTGATAACGTTGTCATGGCAACAATCAGAACAGAATGCGCATGCGTGAATTTTCTTCGCCGGTTACGTAACGCAAATGCGCGATTTTTTCTACGCCAATTGGGGTAACGCTATGCGGATTAGAAATTTTTAATTTCCTTTATTCTGTTTTATTTTAATTCAAAAGTACTTCAGAATGAATCTGAAAGATTGATTCATTAACAATGTTTAATTTTAAATGCATCAAACATTAAGAAAATAAACAGAACCGATTGAAATAATCCGCCGAAAAATTTTAACCCTAGCCTTATTACTGTTGGGAGAAAAAAAAAACTGAAGCCTTTCTCGTTTGGCGCTGGGGATAATAGAAGATTTTTTTGGCGGAAAAGTTGGCGGTGGGGAAAATGGAAGATTTTTTTGGCGAGAAAGTTAGTTTTTAATTAATAATTAAAATTCTAATTAAAAATTCGAAAAAAGAAACCCCAAGTGCACATTCCCAACCTCCAAGGTATACATGTACCAAATTTGGTAGCTGTATGTCAAACGGTCTGGCCTGTAGAGCGCCAACACACGCACACACACACACACACACACACACACACACACACACACACACACACACACATTGAGCTTTATTATAAGTATAGATGATTTTATTATAAAATAAAGCAAGAATATTTAGATAGGCAAAAATGTAGAGGTGTCTCTGTCATTAAATATTTGAATTTTTTAAATGATTTTATTTTGATAAATCTATCCAAATACAATTATTCATAGTATTGATTCATAGTATGAAATCTTTATTTCATTTTATATTTACATCTGTCAAATGAGGCATTATAATTGCTTAATTATTATCCCAAGTCAAATTAATTTTCAAAAGCAATCACCCCTTGGATGTTGAATCTCTCGGAGAATTCCTGTCGCTTTAGAAGTAGACCGCTTTTTGATGGTGTAAATTCCCCAGTTTTTCTCCACTTTCCCTTTTAAAACAGCATTTTTTAAATGAAGTTTAATCTCTGATCTATTGGCAAATGCTTTTAATTTCGAATCAATGAATTTTTTGATCGACGGAAAAGTAGCTCCTTTTTCACCTGCTTTAGATATTGCTTCAAGGACTAACTTTGGATTGATACTCGTTGAGGGAAATCTGAGCAGTAATTTTGGAGTAAAAGTTAAAACATCTTGACGTTGCTCCATCTTTCGATTTTGAATTAAAATTTTGTAAATTTATAAGTATAATTTTGATTCAAATATTGTTTATCTGAAAATTGAAATGTTTGACTTAATTTGCCATTAGAAGTCTCGTGCAGCTGAGTTGAGAGAGATTATAATAAAAGCAATTGTGGCTCGCGCTTTTTTTATTTCCAACATTTTTCAATTAGATTTCCAGTACAAAGCGGGCTAGTCTGCTATAATACGAGAATAAAAAATAATTCTTCGTATATTAGACATCCAGAAATTAATAATTAACTTATCATTGCTTAAAATGTCATCTTCAAATAATTTCTGTTATTTCTTTGCTGTTTTTTAAAAATAATTTTGATTATATTTATGTTGAAAAAAGTTTTCTTAGTTTTCCTCCGAACGATAGACTTGTCTATATATGTTCCCCTAAACGTCCTTTGTGAAAGCAACTTAATTCACATATTGGAATTAAGTGATATATCTGTAATAGGGCTATTAAAATTTTCTATAATAATAATAAAATTAAATAAAATATAAATTAAAAAATAAATAAAAATAAAGAATAAAATATAATAAAAATAATAAATAAAATAATTAAAAAATAATAAAAATATAAAAAATAAAAATAAAGAATAAAATAATTAAAAAATAATAAATAAAATAATTAAAAAATAATAAAAATATAAAAAATAAAATATTAAATTATAAAATATTAAAAAATAAAACTAATAATAAAATATAATAAAAATAATAAATAAAATAAAAAAAAATAATTAAAAAATAATAAAAATATAAAAAATAAAATATTAGATTATAAAACTAATAATAAAATATAATAAAGTTTTCTATAATAATTTCCCATTCAATTAATTGAAAGAAAACACTGAAATTTCAGTAAATTTTTAATTAATTAAGAATTAAATCGAAATGTTGATTTATACGTGTCTAATTTATATGTGGTGAAAACATATTGGTAGATGTAGATACAAAAGTCTTTCCTTTTGATTTTTTTTTCTACATTAGTATGACGGTTGTTGTAACCTACAAATAGTTTCCAACCAATAAATATTATCATGTCAAAACTTATTTATGGAGAGATGCATTTCCTTTTATGATATTTCAGTGATTAGTAAAAATATTAACGTTGAACAATCGCAGCCGTTCAATTTATAACTTGCTCCAGTATTAATTTAATTAGTTTTATTTTTTTTTATTTTCAAGATATTATGAATCTCTGGGATTTTACATAAATTCTAAAAAATTTCGTCAGAATGACATTCCAATTTAATTCAAAAAATGAAGAGTTTGCAGAATTTGGCCAATAGTTCCATCATTCTCACAAAATAATTTGTTCGCCTGTTTGGCAATCATGTTTCATAGAAAATATGACTCCAATATATGGATTGACACTTTCAATTATTTAAAAGCATATATAAAACATATTTATTTAAAAATTGAAAATAATAAATAATTCTCTTGCTTAAAAGACAGGAAACAATTCAGTTTTTTATGGAAGTATTTACTTGCAGATGCACGAAAAAATTCCACGTATCATCTTTTTTTTTTTTCTTTCTTACCCTATTCTATGGATATCACTGCGTCACAAAGATGTTGTTATATGTCATTGTCTATTTACATGAAAATTTTGGAAATACTTGTTTGAATTTAATTCGACATAATTGGCGATGATGATACATATAAAATGCCTTTATACAATCCAAATACAAAGAACGAATCCTCAAACCATGAGCAATGAAGATTCTCTAATCCCCCCCCAGCCAAAAACTAATTAGTTAGAACCATATCGACCAACCCAGTATCTCTGTATTCAGTAAGCCTCTTCTTTCCTTTTACTGTATAAGACGGAACTGCAGACCACTTTGACGAATCAGCCAATCCATAGACTCTTTTTTTTTTTTTTTTACCAAATATTTTGTTTTTTGCGATAAATTATCCGGCTCACGTAATTATTACTATGCGAATGCGATATTATTAGAAATGTGGGACTATAATTCTTTTTATATGACTGTTTGACTCTTGAAAACAAATGAAACACTTAAAAAGTCAGTTTATATTTTCTAAGTTAATTCATTTTAAATCCCAATTTTTATTTTATAATTACTATGTATAATAGCATTAACTTTACTTAGGCAATTAGTTAAGATAACAACAAAGCATTTAAATTCAGATGGCTTCTGAATAATATTAATATACACAACTTTCACGTTTCCTAAACATACGACAAGCCACCATCATTGCAGAGTTCGAAGATGAACGCGGAATAATAATGCCATTTTATCTCCCGTGGAGCGACTACCTAAAATTCTATTCTGCTACACTGATATCTCTTTTAATGAATGTAACACTTGAGACTTCGCATGTATTTCACGTAATCCATTTCGCTGAGCATTATACTCGCATTTAATGAAACAATATAAATTGTGTAACTAATTTGACTTATTGTTTTGAGCTCCATGTAAGCATAACCGAAAGTGGCTTTCCCATATTATATTCCAGCTAAACTGCACATGTATGGATTAGGCATATATTAATTTTAATTGCATCGCGCATTTTATTATGTAGTTTATGAAATGAGGGGTAGTTTTACAGCGAGAAAGCATGTTTCAAATAAATTCTTTAATATTATTCTTTTAGATGTTTATTATAAACAATTTATAGTTTTATTCATAGATTGGTTTTAATTATATACTTTGGCTGCATCCAATTTATTTAAAGAATAGATTTCAATAAAATGTTCCAAATGCTGTTCAAAAGTCAAAATCAAGATGATTGTGAATTAAAAATTTCAATTTTGTGTTAGAGACAGAGATATATACTGTCCTAGAGTGCGTTCAGCAGAAGTTTCCAATATCTGACATTACCCATCCATCATTTCTACAGACAGTATAAATCATAACTTACTAAATCATTTTTGAAAACACACTTTACTGATAAAAATGAAATGAATTTTAAAATTAGCTTAAATTGCGTTTATTTGCGACAACAACAAGAGATTTTAGTGACCAAACAATGCAGTTTTTCAGACAGATTTCTAATTTATTAATTCTTCTCACTTTTTTTGAAGAAAAATGTAGTCGCCTTCTTTAAATATTTAATCTGATTTGGTTCTCTATTGTTTTCAATGCAAAATATAAGCAACAAAGAAATATTTGTGATGAAAATTCTAAAAATAATAGTTCCAATTTTTAAAGAGTAAGATGATAATTTTCTTCAGAATTTAATTTCATGTGAAAAGTAAAGACAGTGAAGCAAACTAAAATTCTTCCTTCTTTTCTTTATTTCTTGTAAAAGGACACTTTAAATATAAGAGATAACTTTTTGGAGAGTAATACTCCGAATATTACAATTGATATACATATCCTAATTTCTAAATGTCTTTGAAAAATATATACCCATCAAAAATCGAACAAAATATCACACACATGTAATGAAATTGGAAAGTGAAGTTCTGATGCTTTAATATAAAATAAAAACACGTTGTGGTTAAAAAGAATGAAACTCATTTTCATTTAAATGCTACAGTCAATAAAAAGAATAGTCACTAATGCTAAATATTCCAGAAACCATCACAACGTGAAAATTTACCGTTTGGATGAGAATTGCTGCAGCATTCCTTATTCCTTTAAACAAAAGGGTTTCATGTTCAGTTTTTCATTGAGATATTAAATATAATTTTGAGCCCGAGTTGCAAAGATGCCAAACTGGTGATATGTGGTATAATCAGGATGGATTAATATATGTCATAGCCAAAGCATGATCAGGTGTTTTTCAAAGTTTTTCCTAAAACATATGATTTCCAGATTTGGAGTAGTTAAAGACTTCAATCCTTTGATATTTCTTTCATCAATGTTCGGCAATTTTATTGAGATACCTTAAATAACATATCTAATGTCAGCTTGTCCTTTAGATGATTTCTAGGGAAATATTTGGTGATAAATATTCCAAATTGATATATCGGTTGAGAAAAATAGAAATTAATCTAGGTAATCTTCCTTAAGAGTATATGAATAAGAATGATGCTTTTTGAACGATGCACATTTTAGTACAAGATTACCATCCTATATAATTGAAAAGGCTTATCTTCCAATTATTTTTTATTGAAAATATCAATTTTGGGATTATTTCAAAAAACATTGATTTGACTGAAACTGTGTTTTAATGCAATGTATTTAAATAATATTTATAAAATGTAGTATTCTTTTAAATTTATTATTTTTTTAATTCAAAAATCATTTTTATTCTTCGACTAAAATCGTACCGTATTACTGATTTAAATCAGAGGAATTTTAAAAAAAATTATGATAATTAATCTTTAAAAAAAAAAAACGTTTTAGAGCAAAATAACACATGACAAATATATAATAGAAAAGACAAATAAAATGTTTAACATTACCAATATATCAAATGCCTAAGCATTAAAATTGTGAAGAATTTTATATCAAACTTATTCACTTTTATACTACAAAAATAATTTAAAAAGTTATATAATTTCTCTAAGGTAAAGTCTAGGAATTCAAAGCAATTTATTTTCTTAAAAAATCATACATTTTTATAGATTTATTTGGCTAAGGACTATATTTCAACATGGGGATACATATTTTTTTAATAAAACGAAATCGAATTTAAATATTTCATATAGTTGACTAAAAGAAATAATTCAAACGGAAACATTATAAATAGATTTTATTTATCTAGAAATAACAATAAAATTTTAAAAGTGTCTGAAGAAAGAGGCTTAATTTAGAGAAATAAATTAAAGCTGATTTTGGAAACATGAAGGAAAAGAAATTATTTAAGCAATCTCAAAGGCTTAGGCAAAGAAATTCAAAAATAAAACGATTCAATCAAACCAGGGGGGCATGGATTACACATGCAGAGAAAAGGAAACAGGGGGCTACTTTTCCATCAAAAGAAGTCATTTCTTTTCTATTCATTCTTACCGTGTTTCTGATCTTTAAATATAAAAATGCAGCGAAGTCCCCTGCTGCCGTTCTTTGTAGTTCTGTCTATTTCCTATTTGCACGCACGTTTTTCAGAATAAGATTGAGGTTGAAGGCATTGAAACTTTTTTTCAAAAATTTTCCTTTACCGCAATAATGACATTTTTTGAATTCATGAGGAAAAACTTTCTTGTTCTTGACTTTTCGTCACATTCCTACTTTTGTTTATGGATGGAGTTTTGAGAAATTTAAAAAGAATGACGGAATTCCTTGCATATATCTTTTTTTTTTTTTAAAAAAAAGAAGGAATTTATGGAAGCGGATTTAGTTTGAATAGGAGAATTGTAGTGAAAAAAGAAATGAAGAAGTGTCTCTTTTAAGAAATGGAATAGGAAGTTAGTATTAAAGTCAGATTTAGTTATATGTTAATTATCTATAATTGTCTAACAGTTATATGTCAATGTTTAATAAAATATTTATTTTTAAATTAAAAGATAAATTGTGTCATTGTTTGAATATTAATTTACACATTTTCTCCTTTCTGAAATGTTTTTATTAAAACAATATGCAACATGATAATATAGATTATGTTAATAACATTTGTTTCTAGAAATAATGATAAATAACGATATTTAAATGTTAATATCAAGCAGAAAAAATTTCTTTCTTTTTAAGTGTTTTCATGATTATTCATAGGGGGGGGAATTTTTTTTCGATATTTTAACACTAGAACGTCCGTTGGTGTCTATTGAATTTGAATACCGGAGCATGTTTAGTTTGTTCTCCTTTCCACATTTTTGCAGGGAATTCGAAAAATTTTCGTGACTTTTAATCATTTTCGATGGTGATTAGACAGAAGAATGTATTTGTGGTTCTAGGTAAATTAGGATTTTACAACTAAATATACATAGAAAGTCCGCTGGTGTCGTTTTGACACCAAGGCAATTTATCATTATAAATAGTTGTCGTTCAACAAAAAGAAGATACTATTAGTCAAACAAACTTTCCAAAGCACTATCGCACATTTGTTTGATCTTGAATACAGTGTTATTGGGTTCACAGCTGAAATGAATCAATTATTCTAAAATTGTTGTGTCTAAGTGTTTCGTTACATAGCGTTTGCTTATATGCTCATGAAAAAAACAACAACCTTTAATTCTATTTTCGAACTTTGTGCAGAGAGATACCCTGAAACGATGGTTCATAGAAAGGGTCTAAGCCCTGATGAAATTGCTAATTTATTGAGAGAGCTTTCTGAGAATGAATCGGATGATGGTGAACTGTCTTGTTCTAATTTAGATTCGGAGGAAGACATAAGATTGCGTGAAAGTTACAGCAAAGAATCTGAAGAAAATGCAGATGAAATGGATAATATTCCAGGAAAAAATACTAAATTTATAGGATTTACAAATTTGCTAAAATGCAAAAAAGTGCGAAATTAAAGAGTGTAATGGAAATGCAACTAAAAAAATGTGTGTCACTTGCATGAAAATAGTGTGCGGAAGATGTACAGGAAAAAATGAATATCACTATATCCATTGCGGATTAGGTATCTACAAAACATTACGCATAAAAACAATAAATAATGATTAAAAAACTTACATTCCCATAAAAATTACGATTTTGCTTATTATACTAATATTTATGAATATTATTGTTTTCTTTTATTTTACAAGATTAATTAGTTTAATATGTTACATTTTTTATGATATAAAGGGTCATAATATATGATAATTACATGAAATAATATTAAAAAGTCTTAAAACTAAACCCTATTGAACAGTAGTCCTGCAATTATTTAATTATTACAATTTTTTTTACATACATATATTTTTAGTCGAGGTGCTGAAACGACACCGGAGGACATTTAAGCTTAATCGAAATCCCGGAGGTACTAGTGTTAAGCTTTGTAAAATAGCAGAATTAATTTGTACATGCCTCTTTTAATCACACATGTGGTCGCTCGGAATGTTATATTTCGATATCAATCAAATATTATTTTGAATTTTTAAAGCCTTTGTATATTCTGTACTAATTTCTTGAAATTAAAGTGAAAAAAAATCAAAATGCATTTAATTTTTAATAAAGTTTAAAAATAACTCTAAAGTAAGCATTTAAACTTTCCAAAATATATCTGTTCTCGTGTGCCACAGAGTGTGAGCCACCGCTATTATAAATCACCCCCTTAGTAGTTATTGAAAAATCTAAAAGGATCCCTAGCTTGGCTAATTATTGAACAATCACTCTTTTCTTTCTACACTTTTGAGACTGTTCTTGTCTCGAAAGTTAAAATATTCTTCGCCAAGTCGCTCAATGAAATCCCCAAAATGGAGTCATTGAATTTTGACTTATTCGGCATTCATTTAATATGAAAGCAAAATACTTTCTGACTGTGAGATTAAATGCACAGAGAAGCAATATTACAGATTCGTAACAATCTGAAGGTATTTTATAAGGCGGGAAATGCCATCCTATTTTGCCTAATTATAGTAGAATTCCAATAATCCGGATTAACTGAAACAAAGCTTTCTCCTAATAATCAAATGCCCGGTTAGTTAACGATAAAAATATTATTTCCTCAAAAATAATTTGCTAATACCGTTTTAATTTTATGACTATAATACCGATGTTTAAATTTTGCATACTCATATGCTATATTGAATTACCTTTCTTCAACACATCGGATAAAGTCAATTATTCATCTATCTTTATTGATTTTTACTCGGGATGATTTGGTTTGAGATTATTTTTCATTTGAGAAATTCGAATATCTAAAGTTTGGATAGTTGGAATTCTACCGTAACATTTAGATATGAGATAGAGACAGAGTTAGGTGAAGAACAGTAATTGATTGATTGTTGTTCGTCACTTAACTCTGAACAATATTGGATTTAGGTAATTTCAGACGTCGTCTGAATCCATTGAATTCGGGGAAAAGTTTGTTCTTATAATTCTGGTAAAAGAAGCTAAAAAGGTGGTATTAAGAATAATGGTGTTAATTCATGGCATCCCATGAATTGGGAGCACAATGCTTCTTCCGTTGTTTCAGTGGAAATATTTATGGATGAGATTGTGGAAACTTGCAGTGAAATGAGCCACATATTGACCTTAATATTGTTACAAACTTGTAATTTGCTTCCCATCACGCTAGTATCACCGTAAGAAAGACCGTTGTAAGATCTGAGCTGAGCGGCTGCCACGTCAATGACCTGAGAGCTTGGCGACCATTTGGCGACTTGGCGGTGAATTTGGCGAGTTTGGTGACTAAATGGATACTACTGGAAAGTTCGAGAACTTTCACTATCCATCCACTAAGCCCGAGCCAGTTACGCCCTGATTGGTCTGAAGATTCTAGCCCCGCCTCCCGCAACTATAAAAGATGGGCAATCTGAAGCTGGAGAAGAAGTCGTGTGGATCGTAAAAAAAGGCGGTGTGTGGTGAGAGTCGGAGTCGCCGACACGTAGAGGTCTTGGAGGATTAGACAGCAAGGAAGCTGCTGAACTATAGCAATTAAATGTGCTGCGCTATTACAATTGATTAGCGGTATTTGTTGTAGAAGAAAAAAATTTGTAACAATATTGAAAACAAGCAACATCTGGCACAATGAGTTTTCAAATTTAATTTAGAATTCCTTATCCCTTTATTTCTATAGCTTAGCTTTCTTAGCTGGACACGTTGATTAATTTCTCTTTTGATATGTATAAAGAAATAAGTTTTTAAACTTAAAAGTTTTAGAAATTAAGAAAACATTTATATCATTAAATTAGAAAACATTTATATCATTATTTAAAGTCATTGCTTTGCATTTGCGATTGTTTGCTTGATGATGAAGGTTTACCCGAATATCAATTTCTGTACTGAACAAATTTTATCAATTTTACAGATAACCAGATTTTGCATTTTTTTTTGTATTATTTGCTCCATTTTTATCTAAGCCCAAGGTGGTTTCTGCTTCCAAAGTTTTAGATATTTTATCATTTCTTTAAATATTTTGGAACTTTATTGCGTCAAGGGGGATTTTATAATTTATTTAACTCAAAAAATTATACATACAAAATTCTGAAATATCGTATTTTTATTTAATTATTACTCATAAAAGATGTAACCCATTTTTTAGTAAATAAGTTAGTATCTTAACTTAATATTTGTAAACCATCATTTGGTAGCGTCAATATCTCGTAAAATACTAAATTCAAAGGAATGTTTCTATACATGTCTTGAGGTACTTGTGGTAGAATGTTTGATTTTGTAAGATATAATAGAATAGTTTGAGACAATTTCTACCAAGAAGAAACATTTTATTGACAATTTTGTTTCAAAAATTAACTGAAATCTGAAAATTACTATTAACAAAAAAATTGGCTTAAAATTTTTGAATTCACAAGTAGAAAATTAAAAGAACAAGTTAAATCATTTCTTTTCGTTGAATTTTTAATAGAACTCGAAAGCTTACAACTTTCAGATTTTCTTCAATTCAAATTTTTGAATGATTTTTATTTCTTCATTTTTAATATAAATTTTGTAAGACAATTTAAGAAATCTAAGATTTAATTAAACATGCATTGTATAAGAAATAAGTGTTATTTTCTTTTAAATTTGAGAAATCTAAAACAAAATATATGAGAGATTTCTATATATTGAAGTTTTAAGATAGAGAATTCCTTTTTTTACTCTATAAAACTATATTAAACTTAACATATGAATAATTGATTTAAATTAAACTTCCATTCCATAAATGTAGGCTTTTAGAATTAAAATGCACTAATTGCGATATTTTTTGCATTTTTCATTGATGTATGAATATTCATTAACTTTAAATTTTTATGGAAAATATAATCTTATTTAATAGAAGGTTTAAACTTTGTTTTATAAAAAATCTTTTATACTTTCTGATTTTAATACTTTGTTACTATTATTAATACAGATTGGATGTAAAAGTATTTTTATCTAAAAAGTCATTATTAGGAAAATTCAAAACAGCCCATTTTAATTAGCAGTTTACAAATTTTATCTGCTCCTTTTTCTTTAATCATCTATTTTTTTTATTTCATTAATTTCACTTTAGTACAGGAATGCTTTTAAATACCATTAATAAATATTATGGAAAGTTGGAAAATAAAAAAGCGAAATATGTATAAGAATGGAAGACGGAAAAATCATTATGGAAACACTGGAATGCGCATCCACAAATAAAAAAGGAAAATGTATGTGAGTGTATGTATGCGGGTTAATTAAACAAAATTTGGATGTTTTTTCCTTGATAACTTATAAAAATATTATAATTGCATCATCTAAAAATTCAAGATTTTTTCTTTCAATTTTTCTCTTTCTTTTAATAATTTAAAAATATGTTTAAAATTATTTTATAATTCTTCCATTTTTGCAATGAATTCAAATCATTTTCTATCTCTGTCAAATATTTTATTATCTTTCTTTTTCTCTATTTTTTTTTTCTGTTTCTTTTCTTCCGTTTTTCTTTCGTCGCCGATATCCGCTTGAGACAGGCTTTTGATTAGTTAGTGAATATTCGACATTTTACTTGTCATATTGAATATATTTCTGTTCTAAATATACTTTTAATCAATCTTAAATGACATGAAAGGTTGACTTTAATAAAACTGATTACTCAAATGAATAGAACTTTGCCAATGTTGTAAAGGGATTCTTGAAATACAATAAAATATTTTTTCTGTGCAATTAATTAAATGCATATTTAGAAAGCTATATATATACAAAAATTCGTTCAAAATTGACTATGTTCGTGCTCCTTAATCTTATTAATCATTTGACTATAAAAATAAGGTACTAAAAATGCAAACATTTTGGAGGTATGTCTAATGGGAGAGAATATAAAGGTAATTTTAAATCATGTTACTGAAGCTATATAACGGGTGACACACAGACTAACAGGAATACTTTGTTTGAAACGTTGATACTGGAATGTGCACTTTAGCTATATTTCGAGATGTATATCTCTATAGCGGTTGGTGAATAACTATTTTCTACTTACCTGTTTTGCTCTTGATTATTATAAAAGACATCACTATTCTGTGGCTGTATTTTTCTAATTGTATTTTGGATTTTCTTGTGGAAGGAGGCATTCCATTAACCAGTGTAATCAATTTCTTTCTCCTCATACTGGAAGATTTCCTGCAACAATAATAAAAGTTCCACTCCAATCAAATTTTGAAATCTAACAATACTTATCTAATAGAATCATTAAAATTCACACATAAACAATTTCATCGAAGACTAGAATGGAGTCTTATATTATGATTTCATTTTTATATATTAGATTTTGTATATCAGTTTTATACTTTCTGCTCAGGAGAGAATATTATATACAAATTGTAGTTCCTACTTCGCTATATAAAAAATCTATCAGAACCAGTAAGAACTATCATTTTGATTTGCTCTAATATGTCTTTAGATGAGCAACGTTTTTCGCTAGAATTAAGTCCGCAGTCCACTATTCCTTTTTTTTATTACATTTTTATATATTCTTTTTATTAATCTAATAATTTTTATTCTTCCTTTTAATATTGTTGATAGTTTTTTGTAAATAATGTTTCAGTTATAGTCGTCATTTGTTCGCTCAAGCCAAATAATGAAGTATGAAATCCCACGACAAAACTCGTTTCGATTCACGTTCGCAATTATTCCTGGTGAATCAAATGGTTGCTGAAGATAGTTGGTAATGAATAAGATTACCACAAATATTTTGAATAATATATGTTCGCAATCACAATGCAGTGACTGCTTGATATTGAAGCAGCATAGAATACTTAGAATTTTAAGAATGGAATCTCTCCTTACGATTTCTGTATCAAAATTCGTACTGAATTTATCATGCTTCATAGTTATCTATACACATCAATGACATTACATAAATCGTGATCACTGAAAATGATTGAATTAATATCAATATCTTAACCCTTTAAAGGGCCATTTTTTTCTAGTCATATTATGTTAAAATATTTTTAGGCTTGAAATTAGAATAAGAAAAGGACTTCATTTAGCTTATTAGATAAATTTAATTTGATTAATTAATTAATTTGGTTAATTAATAATTAAGTACAAATCAAGATACATCATTTTGTTTGAGATAAGGAAATGAAGTATCTTAGTTTCTGTTTTACTAAAAAAAATTTGTCAGAACTTATGCCAAACTACATAATTTCATACAAAGATTGATAAATTTGGTGGGAAGCATACTTCCCACGGCCTTAGAAAGGGTTAAATAGCATTTTTATTTTGCTTTCTCTCTAAAAATGGTGTGGATGCCAATTAATGTTCGATGACGGTGATAATACATTAAAATTCGATGATAAAATTCAGTTGTTTCATATATAGGTTGAGAGCATTGCTCTAAATAGACGAGGTTAATTTATGATAAAATAATCAGGGTTTTATATAAAAAAATTCATAAATCGAGTTTTTATTTACTTCGAAATATACCTTCGAGAGTAAAAAGTTCTGATTATTTTTAGCAATTACGTGTTCGGAATTTTTTACTATTGGCTAAATCTCTTGTTTATAAATTGCACCTGCACTTTTTAATTAGTGTGCAGAAACAACAAATGTAAAATAATGACATATTTCTAAGAAAAGGAAATTTATATTGCATTACACAATTGATTAAAATTTGTTAATGTTCCTGAAAGATGTTTTTTAACGTCTTATGATAAGCATGCACATTTGCTACTGTCCTGAAACTAACAGATTGTTTCAAAAATTTCCATTTAGCTTTCTCAAAACCAAAATTTACATGCTCATACTGCATCTAAGTATCCAAAAGTCACGGTTATAAATAAAGTACTTTTGTAGATTAATTGCAATTTTTTTTAAAGTAACATTGCTGATTTTATAATGAAGGAAATTGTAATGGCTGATTAAAGATTTTTTCGTACTTTTTTTATTAATAAGGATGAAAAAAGGTAATTAACATTGAACTAGAACTAATTTTATTTATTGAGATACTTACTTTCATTTACTAATGTGTTAAATTTTTGTCTCATAAGCATTTAAAAAGAATTACATTCTTATAACGTTTATTACCATTGAAATAATACCAAGAATAACTTCCAAGAAAGGCTAGGTATAAATATTTATAATAAAATTATGAATATCTTATCTGAAAGATTATTCTACAAATTATCCTTGTTCAATTAACATATATTAATTTAAATAAAAATAATAAAAGAAAATAAATTTGGAAAATTCCTTTTGAAAAATTTTATATTCAAAATATTCTTACAAATAGAAACAGCTTTTTATGGATAAGAATTAGAAAAGCTTGTAAGTTCGAATTAAACAAAAAGAAACTGATTTATTATGAATGAATAGATTGTATTTTTATTGAATATACATTGCAAACTAGTAATTGCTTTTATCAATAGAGATTCTTTATACCTATAGACAAATTGTTTGTGATTACAAATTCATTACTTTTTTTATATCTGGAACTTTGGATTTTGAAAGTTATGCACAAAAAGTATCTCTATTCAATATTGCAAGTAATAATTCATAAAAAAGTGATTTATTAAAAACTATATCTTTGAACTGTTATTTCAAAAATTGACAAATTTTCTTTCTGTTAATTACAGCTATAAGAAATTTAATAAAATACTAATTGGATCTTATAGTATTAACTCCATCATGGCAGCGGATTATGTTGAACTACATCTTATTACAACAAAATAGGGTACTGTATTAATTACAATTGTTTAATAAACAAACTGCATTCTGATTGATTAGTTTGACGTGTAAAGAAGAAAAATTAATTGGAAAATTCTGTCCAGCTGCTATAGCCAAAAGCTACATCAAAGTTTAATTTTGTGATATTTTTTTCGAGGATGAAGGTCGGTGGAGGACAGATAACCATTCATGATGTATCTAATGGTCATGATTTTTCAAATGAAATAAAAAAAATGAGATTGATAAAGTGGTTGTATTTGAAAGGCTGATTCATGTTTTGGCCAGTTATTTTGAAAATATAAATATATGCATTTCATTCAAATACTTTATTGTTTGAGGAATTTTTAATTTTTTTCTATGTTTATCCTAAACTCACTCATATTTAGTATTTATATCACGCTACACATTCCACTGTAATACATCAACAATTTAATATACCTTTTGAAGATAATACCCTCAATAACGGTTTTCAACATCTGCTTATTAATTTTAAAGCAATAGCAATAAATTGAATTGTGATTCATATTAAATTGTAAGGGACATTCACTATCAAACTGTTAAACCTTATATGATTTCCAGTTAACTGAGAGTAAACTACTCACTAAGTAGGAATTCTGAGGCCCAATCAAACAGTCTTCGAATCGGTATTGCCGGGTCTCAGGTTTGAGTGGTTATTTCATCAAGGATTCGCTGTATGAGAAGTTGGTAGCATAACATTTATAGGAATAAAATGGCCTCCAGTTATTGTGTTGTGAAATTTCAGATCTATACTTTCGCCAAATTTGTCCTAAAATTAACTTTCATAAAATTTCGAAACCACACATTAATCAAACTCATTTACAAAAAGCATAATTCCTTTTTATCCATTAGTGAATATACATATAAAAAGAGTTGAATACATGGAAAAGTAAAAAATAATTATTAACGAATGGAAAAAGTAAACTCGATTCTTAAATACAGAAATCAGTATTACTTTGAAATGATCTTGCATATTCTTTTAATTCTAAGATTCTAGAGATATTATCTTGTTGTATTGTTTCATATGATGTATTCGTCTCTTTAATTTCACACATAGAAAAGAAGAATTTTTGGCATGTTTTTAGGCGTTTGTATTAGTAGTTGTATAGGCCAAATTGCTGAAAAATTGAGTTACGAAATTTTGTCCAAACATTGCTCAGATTCGAAATAAGAATTTCGGAATGATACATTAAAAAAATTAATTAGAATTAAAATTAAGAGAAATTTTCGAGTTTCTCTACAGTAGCTTCCGAAAATATCATTGAAGAAAACGAATTTTCACATTATTTTTAAAACTGAAAATATATTTTTGACGATTCCAATTTATTCATCGTTTATTATTTTTTCGAATTTAATATCATTAAAATATTTTTTACGCAATTTCGATAAATACTTTTTAATACTACGATGAAAATTTGATCCTGTCGTTAAGCGTTTAATCATGTTATTTTCTTTCACTCTTTAAATCTAATACAGAAAAGGTCTCTGTATAATTTGCTCTGTTTACATAAGAAGTAAAAAAATGAAGTAACGGCATTGTAAAAGGCAGCTTGTAATTAAATAATAAATTACCCGTGACTCTGTAAAAAATATACACGATAAGGTTAACAGGCATCAAGCTATTAATATATCATGTTTTTAATGTTTTTCATAAATGAATTTTTTAAAAATACTTTGTTGGTCATTAGATTATAAAAAAATACTCCGAGGCGTATATTAAAACCCTTAAAAATGTATATCTTTCTAACAAATGGTTTGACCTTTATAGCACCAATACATATATCATCTTTATTGTTAGTACAGCTAAAGACTTGCTGTTTCCTGTTAGCTTTTTTTATTTACTACTATTAGCACTTTCACTTTTAATTCAATAGCCTGATATAGATATTAAAAACAAATTTTAAATAAATTATTTAAGAATGTGTTTTGAAATATCTTTGTAGATTAATTCTTCTCTGTCTTTGATTATTTAAAAAAAATATTTTAGTAATAATATAATAATAGATCTTACAATAATGCAAATATTCATGATTACATTGCATACTTTCTTGTATGCGATTTCTCACTTCATTAGTATTATTGATTTCCTTTTTATGTATCTTGTACAAACTAAAAAATTATTTCATTTAAAATACATTTCTTAATTTAGAAAGAACTTCTGTAGTATACATTTGAGATCTGTATTCTATTTAAATGTTGATAAATATGACTAGCTCGAAGTTTCAATATTTGCCAGATAAACAAATTCATTCTATCGATATTATTTTAAAATTGCTGCCATCAATGGCGATCAATTGATTCTTTAGAAATATTTGTTGAATAATTTTAAATTAAATCTCTTATGCATAACTTCCGATCCATGAAACACTGAATAAAATATTGTTAAGCATCGCATTTTTAAGTACCACAGAAATTAAAGTAATAGTCTTATACTTGTTATGTTCATTCTGTATACAAACCATTCTGAGAAATGTCCCAATACTTCATCGTGTTTAGAAACATAATTGCCATTTCATCTCTTTCCTCACAGTTTCTGAAAAATTTATTTTACATACAAGCGTCTTATGAAATTCATTGATATTAAGTAGAATCCTTATTCGTTAGCATTCAACAATATAAGATAATCACACGATTAAAGTTTGACAGGAGAATGAAAATGGGCATTTATAAAAGAAATTTTAAGCTGAAATACTCTGTTAGCGTGGAATGATATATAGGGATACCGGTAATTTTTTTTTTTTTAAATAAATATCAGACTACCAATACATGTAATGACATAAAAACAAACTATTACATTACTATGCTACCTATTCATGTCGCAATTTTCCAACAAAATGTGTAACGAATCTTGTTATTGTGGAGGGAAATCTTTTTATATTCCAAACATCTTATTCTGTCATTAAAGGACAGTCGGGTTTTGTGAATATTTATTACAATATTTACAAATATTTAATTGAGTTAATGTAGTGCATTTGATTTTGCTTTAAAATTGTTCATATGTAATATATGCATGTCTAGTTTAGCATGTATATTTTGGGTCGAAATTTAAGAGAAGAGTCATTATCGAAGACTCGTTAGATACTAAAGTGCTGATTATAGGAATGACATTTCACTTGGATTAGACATCCTTGATTAGAATAAACTTTATTCTCACCATTAGGATTGATATTTACTATTTATTGATTAAAAGAAATCCTATACCATTAATTCAATGCTAAAAATTTTGTATGTAAAATTGTTTCATAATTTAGAATCGACACTTTATTTAAATTATTAAAAATATATTTTGTTACTTTTATATTTCAAGTCTAAAGGCCTTTCGATTTTTGAATCATAAAGTAAGGTATTTTATTTAAGTGTTCAAACATGAATGTTGGATGCAAAATTAGTTTTTATTTGATTGAAATTCAGTAATAAAATTTATTTTTGAAGCTATTCTAACATTTAATTTACAAAAAAATGAATGTTTTTTTTCCGTTTGATTACAAAACAAAAGTTTTAATATTATTTCATGATTATTTTATTTTTACATGTTCAGAAAGTAGTCTTCCACATTTCTAGGTGTCTTCTAAAGAGCAGAGTAAATAAATATGCATATGAAGTTCTTGATAATAAGTTATTTAATTTTTTGATAAACTTTAACATTAAAGTATATTCTAATTCCTTTTATATGCCACAATTAATGAAGTTTTATATGTAAGATTTTTTTTTCTTTTCTTCAGGTAAAGAAATACCAAAGCAAATTCACTTTAAGAAAAGCTTTTCCAAGGGGATGAAAAGTAACAAAAATTACATAGGTAAATACATTGCATGCTGAACCATTTATAGTAGATATAGTGGGGTTGAAAAAACGGTGTCCTGCAATTAATGCAAGATTTGAATTTGCCACCATTCGTACAATAAATGTTTGGCAACCCTATTGAACTCATTTGAAAGCCGACAGTTTAGGGTTAGTAAAAATGGAGAGTCAGACAATTAGAATGAGATGCCAACGCAAGATTTGGATTAAATAAATAACACAGTTTTTTTTTTAATTGTTATAGTTTTATTGAATCGTAAAAAACATAGAATAGGGTTATGTATGAACTAACACATTGGGCAAATGCTTTGGATGGCACATAATACCCTTTTGCCGAAATTTTCCAGAACCATTTTTTATAAATATGGCCTGCAGCGCTGAATTTCCTCCTTCAATGTACGCGTTCTTCTAAGCTTGTTGGCATATATATATCTTTGACTTCAAATAATGCCGGCGTCCTGCCCTAGGGGCAGTACGTCTTCCCCGTGATCTCGAGTCCTGGTTCGGGCATGGTTGCTCTTATCCTGTGTTTTATCTATGAGGTATATGAAAGAGACCCCCCCCCCTGCTATAAAAAGGGGTTGTGCAAGCTAGTGTGTGAGTGTCAACTTCATATGAGCTCGAAGTCAAATTTCTGCTTTCGGGTGCTCAGAAGCTATTGCACCCCTCTTTCGATAGTAACACGGACACAACATCATCATCATCATCATCATCACTTCAAATAACCCGATAAAAGAAATCTGATGATGTAAATCACACGATCTAGGACCCAATTTTCAAATTTTCGACCTGTGGCCGTCAGACTTTTTTTATATTTGAAATATTGTTCAACAATGAAAACACATTTTTCTATTGTGTAACGATCTATTTTTATTAACTCTAAGCTATCAGCTATTAAATGGTTTTTATATTAGAATTACCATTTTTTTTTGTACGAATGGTGTCAAATCCAAATATTGCGTTAATTTTGGGACACCCTTTAATGCAACAAGAAAGTTACGTTTTCTACAACTGCTGAAATCCTTCATTTGCATTTTTGTGAAATGATAGTTAAGCTTTATCTTAAATAGAAAACACTAAATTTTAAAGATTCGTTTTCTGTGAAAAAATTCAGTTCAGTTGTATGCATTTTTTTTAGTTAAATGCTTTTTCTAGGAACTAGGGTTGAAATTCTTCCTCCAGGATGTATAAAACCTCTGATAAAAAAGCTTTTAATTTAATTTATTTCACTTTGTGCAATTAGTTTAATTTGGAAGGCGGCATAAATCTTATCCTATGCCTCAAAACAATTTAAAATAATTACATTTGTATGATTAAGCACACAATTCTTATCTAAATCAAATGAAATTTAGAATAAATACCAACATTATTGTTTGTTTAAAGAAATAGTTTTGAATTCATTTTAACAAATAATAAATCATATATAATTTTTTGATGCTTGGAATAGTTGTTATTTTTAATTAGGTAATGTGTTATTATAAATTTATTTTAATTTTATTATTATAGAAATAATGTTTTTGTTCTTTTAAAATTTCATATAGTAAGACAATGAAAGAGTAGTTTTTAAGTACAAACGTTTCACAACACAAACATTTCACACATAGTGAATACAAACATTTGAGGCACAAGCCAAATAGGAATATATCGCATGTTGTTAAAACATGAGAATAGCATGTAAAACTTTAAAAAAATCTATATTTGACGGTATATTATTTACTTATTTATTTTAGTTTACAATGAATCATTAATAATTTGTTGATATTATCATTTTGTATTTTTGCTGAATTAAAATGTAAGCCAACATTGACATATTACAATTTTCATTTTTCTAATTGTTTTTAATGTAATAACCTATATGCTTTCTCCCGGTAGAATAAGAATGCTTGCATTTCCTAAAAGGAAATGGATCTGGTTTTTTTAAAGATTTCAATCAAAATAATATGATCATTAAAAACGAAGGTCGTAAAATTTTCCATATTAATTTTAATCGTTTAATTTTTAATAAAATATGATGCTATTTTGAAATTATTCCTTTGAATTATTTTACCTTTGTTACTGATGATTAGTTGTAAAAATGTTTATTATAAAAATGTGAAATGTTTTATATTATACGTTTTTTTTTCTTTTATAGATAGAATGCCTGAAGGGTATGAAAAACGCACTCCTTGCATTTGAGAAAAACTCATTATTGTCCCCGATATGTGTTATATTGATAGTTGCTTGATGTGTTGCTAATGTAAGATCTACTTCCATTTGTGTCATTAATGTGGAAAAACAGACATATGTCATAAAATTAATGATTGTAAAAAGTTTGAAGACCAAACTATTCGAGAAACTGATTTCATTTGAAATGATTGTCATTATATTGCAGTTAATGCAATCATGATTTATCATTTATCAAACATTTTTTTGTAATATTTATAATTAATCAATGACATTCATATCAATAATCACACATAATGGCTGCACTAATGTTACTGCTAAGAAATCTCCACCTATATATTACCATATTTGTTTGTATAATATTTGAATAAATGTAAATATATGTATGTATGTATTTCCCTTATAAACATATGTAGTAATCTATTGTTCGCATGTAGTATAGAATACTTAAACGTAGGATGTGCATTTTCTGGAGTTTTATTCTGTAGAGATCATTAATTATTAATCTAACAAAGAATTTAAGATTTTTTTCATTCTTGTTTGATATTTTTATTCATTCTTCTTTTTATTTTAAAATTGCTTTCTTCCAAAAATATTCTTTATAATTTACATAATATTCTCCATATGAGGCATTCTCTTGAAAATGAAATTTTTAAAAAATAGATAAAGAAGGAAGAGTATAAAACTGCGAATGAAGTTTTAAAAATATTTTTATTTCAACAATTAAAATAAAAATATTTAGTATTCTATGTGTCTATCACATTTTCAGTATTCATGCAAAATTAGATAAAAACCAAAATGGACAGTTTCTAGTAATTAATGGACAGTTCCTATCATAAAATACTTTATGATAGGAATTCAAGAGTCACATATAGCAAATAATTTCATTGAAATTTCAATTATATTAAGATTTCAATTTTATTTAGGAAAAACAGGCTTATATCACTAACTCATGCTTTTTATAATTTTTTATCTTCATTTTGTATTGCATTATTTTCTATTTTCATAAATGTGGTATTGTAATCTCAAAACCGTTGGTGAGAATTGATTATGGAAACTAAGCACTAAAAAGGTTTTTTCAACAGTTAATCCCAAAACAACTTTCTTTCAGCTGGTCAAAGTCTCATATTTTTCAGCAATTAACATATAAAAACGTTATGGAAGTTATTGATATGTCATGACAACAAAAAATTGTGTGTTAAAAATGAAAAATTTACATACACCAGAAAATGTTATTCAAATTATCATATAAGAGAAATTTTTAATAATTCCATATGATATGTGCATCAGTAAAATTAAAATATCGCAAACTATTAATAAAATTGATTATCGAACTTTAAATATTTAATATTCTATGGTTCTCTATTACCAAATGAAATAAATTTAATATGTATAGTTGCCAAATTTCAGTATATTATGCAAATTGCCCATATAAAAATTGTCCATTAGGTTATTTCTAAATTATTAGAAATATACATAAAATTTCGATAAGAAAAAAATTAATGTACTAGAAAATGCTTTAATGTCGTAAAATTATATAATTTTTTAATTAATGAGTATAATGCTGAAAAAAAAGCTATGAAAATCTAAATTATCATTCAGTGTCTTGGTTCTGTTAATCACATTTAAATTTTTTAATCTACTATCATTTTAATAAGTAAAATTTCACGCATCTTTCTTAGTCCATATTTGACAGAATTATGAAGCCATGAAATTCCTTATTTAAAGCCTATCAACGGTCATATCGTGGAAAGGGTGTCGAAACTAGATTGTATCTTTCGAAATAATTTTTTACAGCATAGCTATTGACTGAATTTGCATAAAAAGTAATTATTTGTGTTATTTAAAATATTTTTTTTTCTCTTTGGGAAAATACATGGATCTTGAATGATTTTGAAATTAACTGTTGGATCTTCATTGAAGTGAAAAGTTTATATATGTTTATGAAATATATGTGGTATTAATGAAATTATGTAGTTACTGATTATATTTTATAAATAAACTGAGTTCCGAAATTTGCTTTTTTTTATTAATATCTGTATAAACGATAACACATTTGTGGAGCAGATAATATCAAAGGAACGTGCAGTATGGTTATCTAGATAAAGTATAACATATTAGGCAAATAATACTTATATATTATTTATTGCTCAAATGTTGTGAATTTCTTTTGTAATTTTTGACAATTATTCTTTTTATGGCTTGAAATATTAGACTTGCGATAATATAGCTGATATCAGATGAATTTAACAGCGGCATATAAGATTAAATAATGCAGAATTTTAATTATCCTAATCCTAAAGTGTTCAATAGATATTTTAGTTTATGCTTTATGAAACATAAATGTGTGTGCCTCAAAGATATTCTTCATTCTTTGTCATATGCATATAACATTGCCAAATATTTCTCATTTTCAAACATTAAAAATTATTAACATCGTTATGAGGATAACTTAGATCGAATATTTCTTGGAACTTTAAACATCACTTGCAGATGCCAGTTATACATGCATTTCGATTTAAATAACTTCGCATACTTCTGTAAATATATCTACTATATTTGACTTATAAAGAAGTTGAAAACTTATTGCAACGCATATCAATGACAAATGCTATAAACTGATAAAGAATTATTAATACTAATTGTATAAAAAGCAGCTTCTAAATTTTAATTATTTTTAATCTAATTAATCTTTGATTTCTAATGAGCTCACACAATTATTAATAGATCTAAATTTTTGGAAATGTGATATTAAAAAAATAAATAAAATTATACATTTTTTCATAAGTAAAAAATTTTCAGGAAGTTCAAAAAATAAAAGAAAACAACTTTCAGAAAAAAGACACGAAATAGGAAGAACATTCCGAAATAGCATAAGCGAGTAAATAGACTAAAATGATATGAAGTATTTTTTGTGCAATAAATATACTGTTAAAGTGGTATTTATGGCAATTTAGTAAATTCCAAAATGAATAACAAAAATAATTGCATTTTGTTCTAGTGTTGGCCATAATTTAAAAAAATATGCGTTGAATTTTTGTTACTGCTTTGCCTTAAAACAAAAGAAAAAATTATATTAATTCAATACAAACTAAAAGAGAATGAGTTAAGTAAATTACGACGAACAGCAACACGTAAAATATAAAAATAAGTATCTCAATTGAATAAAAGCTTAGTACAGAACAATTAATTATTAATTCTCAGTGTCAAACATCATAATATCTGCCCTTTTCCTTTCAATTTATTAAGGCAATTGACACATTTAAGTTTAAGTATTATATATTAAATAGGAAAGTCTCTATTAAGCCAATAAAATTTAAATGCATTCCCTTCAGTCTGTGTATTATTTGACTATTTTTTTATTTAATGAAAGTTAATCAATTAATTATATTCTCTGACTCTACTCTTTAAATATTTCCTGTTATGTATATTATCCTCAAAAATTACAAAACGAAAATTTCATTCAAATGCCGAGAAAAGTATGGATAAATGGTCTGAGTCTTTGCCTTTTGATAGCTCAACAAATTTTACGGATAGAAGCATAAATCTTTGTATTCTTAGATGAGAGTATGAAATAAATTTTACTCTCTGACACCATGGAGTCCGTATGAAATTTTTGTAATGTTCTATTAATTCTGCATGCAGGAACCAAAGTATTTTCATTCGATTTTTAAGACCGAGTATCTTGTATGATAAATTTTGAAACTATTATCTCTAAATGCAGTAGATATGGAAATAAATTCTTGTTCTACATTTTGGGGACATATATACCATTATAAAGGTTTAAATTGTATAAAATAAATTTTTTTAGTAATATTGACATCTGATTCATATGATAGCAGTTTTCATATTGTTGACCAAAAATTATACTTTTTTACTGGCAATGCTAAATGAAATTCATCGTTAAGGGCTTTTAGTTTTAATACATATTGAATATTAATAGTCATTATTTTATATTTTTTAATAACATCTGTTTCTCAGAGTTCCATTTAAGTAACAAACTTTCATAAATGCCTAAAATAAACATTTTCATACACTTACTTACACTGCTTTATAAATTGGAAATATAAAATTAATACTCTAATCGGATAAATTTGTAACTTAGAAAAATGTTGATATTTCATCTTAAAAATATACTCTTCAAAACTGCTATAGAAATATACTCTTCAAAACTGCTATAGAAATATACTCTTCAAAACTGCTATAGAAATATACTCTTCAAAAATGCTATAGAAATATACTCTTCAAAAATGCTATTGAAAAAAGAACATTTGACAGTGAATTAATATTTTGTGTTTTATACTTAAGAATAATCTTATTTGATTAAATAATCTGCTTTATATAATTTGTATATTTTGAAAAATCAATAAGGCAGCTTCATTTTGAATTTAATTTGTGCAGTTTTTTGATTTCCATAATTCTTATGAATTTTTATATTCTATTTAATCTATCTTAACTATATTTTGGTAATTTCTTACGGATTACTCAGGTTTAGTTTTAAAAATAATTGTATATAAATGCATTTTTTTCAAGAAAATTTTATCCGAACCATTCACAAATGAAAACAAATCGCTTATCATTCCAAACATGGTAAAAGGAAAATTGCATTGTTGTGAAGAATAAACGAGTAATTGGATTTCATTGAGGATACGAAATAAAAAAAAATGGAATATATGAATATAATGTTCAGGAGAGAGAGAGAGCAAGAGAGTACCATTACATTAATGCAACTTGCTCAATTTCAGTATTAATGTTGAAAGGTTTGTTTTAATTCTTCCAAGCCGAAGGAATTGTTACATAATAATCCTCTCTGCCAGCGTTCTAAGATAGAATTTGGATATTTACGGACAGTGCATAGAAAGATGGGAAGTGTTGTTCAGAACTTTGTTGTTTCATTTTCAGATATAAAAGGTTTTGACTTATGAAACCTTTTTTATGCTTAAATTGTTTTATTATTTATGAGGGGAATTTTAATTTAAAAAAATTCTGGAGAGAAACATTTTATTGATGAATTTACATAAATCCATATATAAAAATGTTCTTAATGTAAATTTACTTCGAAATAATCAGAATTTTAAATTTTTTCTATTAATATTGTAAAAAACACATGAAAAAGAGTAATCGAATTATTAATTTTTACATGAATAATCTAATTATGAAATGAATATAATACAATATTTACTATATAAGCTAATTTGGAACACGTTTCTATTTATTAAATGATTTTTTTTCTAAAAGTATAGAATGTCATCAAAAATTGCAAATAAAGTAATAAGAACTGTACAGACTATATGGTGACTTTAAAAAATAAATCTTTTGTTTCATGACCGGAATAAAATTATATTACAACTTGATAGATGTGCAGGGTACTATATACGTCACTTTGATTACAAATTTCATACATTAGACAATGATTAGATTATTCATACATATGGTATGCATAATTTAAAACTTCAACAATTAGATTAAAATAAAATTTGATATAAAATAAAATCAAATGGATTTACTAGGGACCAAAATTGAAGAACACTTATTAAATTAAAAATAATAGATGAATAAGAAATATATATTTGCTGCGATGGCATAATAATGCTCTACAGAATGGATTAAGAAATGCATCTTTTTTTCTACAAATAGTTCATTAATTAAGTGGCTTCATTTGTAGAAACCTCGTTCTATCGGTTTATGCATGAATGCTTTATTCGGTTTCTGATTGCAATAATAATTAATTTGAAGATAATATATATTGAACTTATAAGAAAATATTACATTTGTCTCAAAATGTAGCTTGCTGCTTGTTTCCAAATTGCTCCAAATTACTGAGTTTTGACAGTTTGTCAGCAAAACATATGGAATATCAGCCATATATTGTTACATATATAACTGTTAATCATTTACAAAGTCTTAAATTTTTTCTAGCGTTTTATTATAATCATTCATTTCAATTTCGACCGTGAATTATTCTTAAATTTTATCAAAAAGGTTACAAATTGAAGTTCTGTTAATTTATAATTTTTTATTTATAATTTTGTTTTTAAAGTTGGGAATGATTCTCTGTCAAAAGGGAAATGGCTGATTATTATTACACCCGAGAAAAAAATATCTAAGATTTAGAACACATAATAAACTGGTAAGTAGGGATTGCAATACCGGTATATAGATTACCGGTATTTTGAGCCATTAGTACAATTTTGTAATACCGGTATTGACAAGTTTAAATACCAGTTTTTCGGTATTTACTAGAAATTTTTAAAATTGTCTCCACTATATGTTGAGGGATCGTCAACATAGCAAAATTGTATACCTTTTTTGTTTTTATGTCTCCCTAACGGGCGAAATTAATTAGCTAATTAATGGCTTAATTAATTGCTTAAATCTAAACTAGCGAAACATGGATTATCCTTTATTGTCGGAGAGATTTTAATTTATTAACAGCTGATGCAACAATAAATATCATGTTGCAGTTCCTGAAAGAACAGCACACATCACTAGCTGAAGAATTATATATTACATTGAAAAATCGCACAGAAGAAAGGCATACTGAAATAGAAAATGTCTTATGGTATTTACATAATTATAATGATTTTAAAAATGAAAATGAAAAAGAAGACAAGAAAATAATCAATTCAAATCTGATTAAATTACTATAAACTTTTTTAAAAAAGTTTGCCCACAAATGTATTCACATTCAGAAATATTAGGTTCAGTTACCGAAGATTATGATGACACTAATGTCGATAGTGAAAAGGAATTGTCTCTTGAACAAAAATTAGAATTAGCGATAAATAAAAAAATATCAACGAACCAAAATACAATACAGAAATCAGCTATATCCAAAACCATCCGACGAGAAATCCATTTATTTGAAGATGAGGGATTTAGAGGTAAATACTGGGAAAAAGTATATCGCGCATCGCTAACAGTACCACCAACTAGCGTAGATGCCGAAAGAGCGTTTTCGACAGCTGGTAATTTTTACACAAAATTACTTTTCAAGCTTAATGACAATACAATTGATGTATTATGTTTTTTAAGATCACATTTCAAAACTTTGTGATAGTACCACAGACTGAATAGTGATATTTACACTTTTTTTGTGAATTAAATAAATAAGTTGTTCCTTTACTTTTTTGTGATTATATACTCTTATAATTTATAAGTTACATATTATTTTTGCGATATTTACACTCTCTTTTAAAACTGGCAAATGAAACAAAGAAACCCCTGTGTTTTCCTTCTTTTTCTAAAATTTCTAATACCGGTATTAAAACCGGTATCAAGATCTAAAAAATACCGATAACCGGCATTGAAATTTTGGTCTGGTATTGCAATCCCTACTGGTAAGTAGTAGTTGAATTTTGTCAAAAAAAGTAATAGAAAGTTTAAGTAAAATCATTCAGTCTAACACTCATCTCATATCTCTTTATAAAATCACTGCTTCTATTCTGCCTATCAATTTACCACACAATTTTATAAATAAGTATTTTCTCTCAGCTATTGACTTCACTGAGAAGATCCGAGAGTGTCGTTTTTATCTGACTCTTAGAAATCGCGAATGTCTTCTTAACAACAAAACACATTTTGATTTAGAGAGAATCTTGAGTTTGGAACCTCTTGCATGCAATTTACTATTTGTTGATTTAAAGCTCCTAACGAAATGATTTCTACAAAGTTAACTACATGAATCTTGTAAACATGCAAATCACAGGTCTTCCTTCTTGTACTTTAAAATATCAATCAAAATATGCATAGTTTTTGAAATGTCAGCCATGAATGTTTCTAGACAAATTACATTCTCCGTCTATTCATTTCTTTTTTTAAAGAATTAGAATCGTTGTCTTTAGATTACTCCATTAACAAAACATTTATCTCTTTCACGCTATCGACGTACTTGATTTTTTTCTACGTTTAGGGTTAAAAGACTTGAAATTTGTACCAACAAATTTTTAATATGTGAAAAGTAATATATATGATGACCATTGCATAGGATGTTTTATGATACTGATTCTAATTTAACATAAAATAATAAATATTATTGCCTTGGTGGAATATATCATGCTATAGGGTGTATAAATATTTTCTTTCATATAAACATTTTTTGAAAATTTGTATCAGATATTAGTGCATTTAAAACATGTTTTCGATTACCTTCTGATTAAAATTATTTGGAACAACAAAGAACATAATCGTGCTCCTCAGAAGAATATACAAAATTAAAGATGAATTTTTCTTCTCCTTGTGTAACCCCTTAACGTTTGTTATCATATTCACATACACGTAGGTGGGTGTTTTCATATACTCCCACAAAACACACCGAGAGAGAATAGATTGTTCGTAGATTTCATTAGATATCATTTAGACTTTAAGATAACTCGCAGAAAGTAATCGCATAAAGTTTCGTTAGAAATCTAATTGTTAATGAGTGGCATTTCCTCTTCGGAGAGAGAAACTGAATGTGCATATTTTGCAAATGGTATTTACTGAGTTAACGCACTATGGCAACTGTAAAACATACAATAATTATTTACGTACTCACACACGAAAAATTAATCAGAGCAAATCTAAAATTGATGCAGCGTTTTAAAATCCATAAATATACACTGAGACATATACTATTAATAAGTAATTTTTATAGATATGTTTGTAATAATATTGTATGCTAAAATTCCATTATTTAATTTATACAATAAATGCATAAGTTAAAAATATTGTAATAAATTTCAATAAATAATAATAATAAATTGTAATAAATTAATAATAAATAATATTGTAATAAATTTCATTATTTAACTTATATAATGAAATATTTTCCATAATTTTTTTTTATGGAAGAATAATTTCCATATTATTTTTTAAATTTCTATCAAGAATTCTCAAACTTTAAAAAAAAATTATAGCATATAAATGAGATGGAGGAATATATATATACAGAATCATAAAACTTTTCTGAACTAAAATCCCAAATAGAAAGTTTAAATTTAATGAATAAAATATTTACATTTATATTATTCCGTTATAAATGTGAATAAAAAATTAGAATATAATAAAATAGAAATTTGCTATATACTATAAAAATAATGGGTAAGAATGAGTAATATCCAATTTCAATACATATTACTAATATTAAGTAATACCAATGATTAAGTTTCTATTTTAATTCATTTTGATACATCTAGTTTAAGCCAGGGGAGCTGGATTGACTCTTGTTATTCAATTCTACGAACAAGCAAAATTCTTGAAAATGCCCACTACACTTCCAATTCTAAATCAAAGAACTATAACTAGAACTAGAACATGTGTCAGTACAAGAAACTCCAGTTAAATGGGCAAATGAAGCTAAAAATGGAAAAAAAAACCCTCTGTGCATCTAAGTAAGTAGAAGAGGTTCAAGTAAAATATTGAAATTAGCACCATTTTGTATTCTGATTAATCGTTGCAATATTTACGTAAAAAGTCAATCACCAAAATTATTCTAACGTAACATTAGCGTACATTTACTATTGTTTGATAGCCATATTCTAAACACATTTACTTTCTTTTATTTAATTTAATTAAGTTAATTTTACATGGCCGGAAATATATTTTTTCCCGTTAAGCTTTATTATCTGCACCCTATTCGTAATTAAAAGAATCCTAACTATTCTACAATAAACAGAATCAGAATTGCGTTAAAGTGAAGAATAAACCCTTAATTGAATTTCAAAAAGAGTTTGTGAGGAATAAATGGAATGTCGAAACAAAATGTCAGTGAAGAGAGAGAGAAGGAGAGATTTTGGAGTACCATTTCTCTAATTCAGTTAGTCTGTGAACACAATTGATGTTGAGAACTTTGCTTTTAATCTTTAAAGCTTGAATGGCTGTAGCATAATAGTCACCTTTGCTAGAGAGTGCATGTTCTAAAATTAGATAAGTTCTCAAGTGCCAAATATACAGTAAGTTAGAAGTAGTTGTAGGAATGTATTCAATTCTTTTCTGTATAAGAATAAATCTCCATTTTAATGAAAGGCTATATTCTTCTGAATCTTTAAACATATGTGAATCTAAAAGTGACATGTGAATCCTTATTTAAAGAAAATTTTCTTTGATGGAATTGAAAAAGATTATTCTGAAATATTTTTAAATTATTAACAGTCGATATAAAAATATTTGACAAAAAATTAAGGATACTGATACCAGGAATGCAAATGCTGATAAACTGAAATATTAAATAGAGTTGATTACAGCGAATGCATATTTTTTCAAAATCTTCAACTAAGCTTTATGGAAACTGATAATTTTCATATGATACAAAATTTAATCTATTTTTCCAAGAAGATGAATATTTCGTGCTATATTTTTGCATTTGATTATTATGTTTATAATCAATATTTTGAATCATATTTGAAAAAAATTGCAACGATAGTATTATAAGGCGTTCCAGATTTTAATTATGATATTTATTTATTTTAGTGTAATATTTATTTTTGTACTAGTATGGGAAATTTAATAATATATAATTGTTTGCAAATTTTAATAATTGAAAAGAGGTAAAAACCTTCAAAAGACTTGAACCATATTTAATATTTGGTATAAGATTTTTAAAATATATTTATTATGCATATATTTATAAAATTAAAAAATAATGTTAATAAATAAATTGAAAATGTACTTAAGTTTCTACATCCAGACAATACGAATAATCTTGGATATATTTTTATTTCCTTTTTAGTCTCGAAATAATAGCGATCTTTTAGATCTTAATCGGTACAAAATCAACTGCTTAAATATTGGATTCACGTTTTCAGAGACAAAATATAATTATCTTTGAATTTGAATTTCAAAGTCCTATATTCTTTTTTAAAGTCTTAGCGATATTTTCTAAATACGTGCATTCATTATTTTTTAATGCAAACAATTTCAAAAGGCTTAACTCATCATAATTGAAAATGAAAATCATTAAGTTATATATTTCAAGGAAATTTTCTTTTATATTATCTAAAAGTGCTAAAATAAAATGAAACTTAATAATAAATAAAAATTTAAATAACGTTATTATTTGTATTCTTCAGCCATATTGGAAGGATATTTTATTTTCATGAAGGCGAAGAAAAACAAACCATAATTTTGAACTTACCATCATTATTTTGAATGCAAACACACCATTATTTTGAACTTATTATCATCATTATTATTTTGAATGCAAACACATATCCATTATTTTGAGAAAAAAATCCGTTTTTCGTATAACACAAAGGAAAGGAAAAAAAAATAGAGAAATCAAAACAAAATACACAAAAAAAATTTATTTTGCTTAGACATAACTTATAAATTCAATTATATAGGCCACAAATATTTTTTTTATATATTTCTTAAATAGCTGAAAACCGAATGCATTTTTTTTAAAAAGAATATATATGATTTTATTTGCAATTGCTAAAAACTTTTAGAACTATTTTATTTGCACATTTCAAAATGAAAGGAGTTCTACTCTGAAACATTTATTTCGCTTGAACAATCCCTTAATGTTCATCATAATAAAAAGAGACTTTTGTATCTCTATCTATAATAATAATAATGTTTGTGTTGTGCTGCTCTGTCTCTGATTTACTAGGCAGGTTTTTTCACTAGAAAAAATATAAATTGTAATTAATTAAAAATTAAACGCAATTTTAAATTTTCCCCCCATACTTCTCGAAAATATTACAACACGAAAAAGAGTTTTGCGAAATTTCAAGAGTAAAAAAAGGTTATCTTTCTAATGATATTTATATTTTGGGCGACTAATAGTTTTCTGAATATAGGCAATTTCTTAAATTTTGATAAATTTAGTATAAATTTCATTATTACAAAATTTCAAACACATTTTATTATCACGTAGAATGTTTGATCACACAAATTTCTTTTTTTTTCTTTTCTGAAAGCTAAGCAAAAATGTGTCTTTATTAATACCTGAATAATTAGATAAAGAATAAAAAAATTATTTCGGCAAAGCTGGAAAACAAAGGTAGATTCCTTTGCATGTTAGTTACTCTCTGGCAATATAAATTGATGTTAGGAACAGTCAAAATTAGGACTTGGAAATTACATTATAATCCCTAGGTATTGCTAGTATAGAAAAACTTTAAATGTTAAAAGTTTAACTTTTTAATGAATTACTAATTCGGTTAATTGGATTGTTTTTCTTCAATATTATATTTATTGATGTTATGAGAGTAGACTACGTTTAGTTAATGCACAGAATAAATAATATACATGCAAGTTATTAAAATAACATTGAGTTAATGCCTGAGAGAGTTTGGTATTTAAAAATTCCTTTTTGATTAAACTAAGATTATTAAGTTAAGAATCGAAAATTAAACATAAACAATATTCGGGGAAATAGCTAGCCGACTGAAATAAGCTGAAACCAAATAATTTTTTAATGTAATTTCTTCATGTTTTTTTATGAATATGTAAACAGAAGCGTGCATAAGACAGTAAGATGGATGAATATAGGGTATACGCTAAAACGGCGTTAAAGGAATAATATTTACTTAAATAAAAACTAAAATTTACGAAAAGTATTCTTAAATAATAATTTATAAAATAAAATACGCATAAGAAATACCTAAATAATGTTAACAAGTCTTTGTAACTCTTATTGGAGATAAATAGCCCAGAAGAAAACAAGGTATTGTTATCTAACAGAGATTAAATACCATCACATTTCCGATTTCTATTCCTACCACGCGACGTTCACACCAAAGGATAACAAGGCAAAGTGAGATTTGATCACCTCAGCGGGCTAAAGTGATCAATACGGAACACGCTGGCTTCTATAAGGCAGGCACCGCTATCTCAGCAGACGCATTCTTTTATACCATTCATCACCTTAGATACTTTCTGATGGATTTTTCCTCTCCCGAGTAGTTTATTTTTTTCTACCGTCTGGTGACTGACTGCCTTTTCTTTTATGGGATGATGAATTTCGTCTCTAAAAGGTTCTTTTTTCTGTTCTTTGACATTTACTGTAATGATCATGTTGAATTATGAAATTGAGCAGAAGAATGTTGTTTCAATTCTATTTTTTGAAATGTTCATTCTACGAAAAAATACTATTGTCTATATAATATTGAAGACGTTCCCAGGAATTGTTTTATTAATCGATAATCAGATAAGGGACTTGTTAATTTCTGCTAATTAATAGAAGCCTTTTTTGGAGGAACGAACATAATAATTATTATTAATTATATCTAGAATTCTTGAACAAATGTCTGATGGTTTTTATTTAAAGATTAATGAAAGGACATTGTTTCGTCTATTTTTATAATGCTCATTCTAATCAAGATAAAAACTTTGCCTTAAATAAGTTTTTCAGTGGAATTCCTTATTAATATATAATTATATAACAAATGTATCATTGAATTAATTATTAACGTATTTATAATCGTAAACATTGTAAAGTTTCACAGAATAACGAAACGTTCATGTGTTTTGAAATTATTGTGTTCAGTAAAGTTATGTTCAATTATTTGCGAGATTTCTTAATAAGCGCATTATGAAATTTGAACAATTTTAATAATTCTTTATTAATTACTTTTGATTTCTGTACTACATGTTGAAATTCTTATTGTTTTGGATCACAATATAATCAATTAACCTTTAAAGTGTACCTGATATATTCAGATATTCGCTGGAATTTTGCAAATTTTTATAGTGCTGGCCATTTTATAGTTTTTCCGGATGAAATTACGTATGTTCAATGAATCAGCCAACCTCAACATTAAAAGCGATGAACGAATTTTTCTTTTTATTGCTGAAGAAGTAAAATGGGTGACATCTGCCAAATATTATCTTCAATAAATAGGAATATGTATAATAAAACATTGATTATATAACAGATAAAGTTTATTTTATCTACTTTACTTTCCTTTCCTTTCCTTTATAGCATTTCCCGCATGGCCTCTGGGTAGGTCGGGGTATCGCTTGCGTTCTTATCTATTTTAATTCTATAGTACTTTACTTATATCCGTGATATTTGAATTAATTTAAAACGAAATACCTTGTGTACTTTTTTACACGGAAGAGCTCGACAAGTACAAATTCCAATAATTATGATTTACCGGATGAATATAAATTGAAATAAGGAACACAAAAAAACAGTGCTTTTGTTTTATAATTAACCAAACTGCACGATATAAAAAAAGAAGAATTTTGAGTCAATAAACTGCTTTTATTACAGCCACTTAAAAAAAAAGATAGATCAAACTTTGTCAAAGGACTTAAATAAGTATATTGTAATTTGAATAAAATGAAATGATATAGCATTCAGCATAGGAATTCTTTAATCAAGATTAGTTCAATTTGATACTTTTGGTTTCGTCCTATATTTGCTATTGAAATCTTTTTTTCTTGAATCGTTAAAAAAAAATCACCGTTATTTGCATCATTTATTTGTATAATAAACGCAACATTTCAATTATATTACACAAAAAATACAAAACTGGCTTAAAATATATTCATTAGCGTGCAAAGTTTTTTGCCGACACACACTTTTTCATTTACGGCTCTACTAAATATTAAACTTTATAAATAATAATTTAATTTTTTTAATATAATGTACATGTCTTACTTCGTTAAAAGATAAAATAATAGTACAGCAGCCGTATGAAATATTTTTTAAAATTTTTTTCACATATAAAATTGCTAAATCAACTCATAATGAAAAAATAAAAACCGCTTTTTATCTTTGAATAGCTTATGCTCTTTGTTTATGTAGACGTTAATATTTGCTTGGTAACGCACCGTCTATTTCGCAGATGACAGACATTTTACCAGACTTTTCCTTTTCTTTTCAATTTTCATTAACTAAATAAATTCATAAACCTTCTCTCAGTTTCAAAAAAAATTAATTTAGAAGAAAAGATTGCCAATGAATTTTTTTAGTAAAGAGAAAAAATGAATAATAAATATTAAATTATTGACAAAAGGATATTAAGCTTTTCACTATTGCAATCTATTTCTTTTAATTTATAATTTTTTTTATGCATTTAGATCTGAACACATAAAGCTTTTCATTAAATAAATTTTTGTTAGATGTTACAGCTCTTGAAATAAATTTATTTTCAACATTATTCCACTGCATTAAGAAACAGCCTCTGTAATGGTATTTTATTCCAAGTACCATTAGTGTACTAATAGACAAATTTCGTCCGTTTATTCTAAATCCACTTCCTTATTTTGTCCCTGAGCTACTTTTAACTATGCACTAGGTCATGAAGAATATTGATTGTTTTTAATTTCTCTTGATTCAGTTAAGATTCGATTTAATAATTCTTTCAGAAAAGCAGTTTTAAGCAATCAATTCTGATGAATATTAGAGCCTAGTTTATTTTAATAACTTTAAATTCGCTCCATTTATTGTATAAAAGAAAACTTATTAATGCCATCAAGTCCTATAACGTCACAATATCACTAAAAACCTTAAATTCGGGCAATTTATATGCTAATTACATTATGTTCTTCGCAATAAAATAACTTTCTCTTTTCTCATGTTAGAATCACATATAAAGAGATTTTAGGTATTGATAAAGAAGAAGAGGACTCGATAAAATATCCAATAAAGCAGTGAAGATGATTTTCGAGACATTGCAGTAATGAAATACTTTTTTCTATAATTATCAACAGCGTATTTAGAAAAATATTAAAATTCAGTTCAAAAAGTTCTTGATAAACAAGTTGGTATCATTGAAAGAATCATATTTTTAATATTAAAATTTTCCCCATATCCTTTGTTTATATAATAATATTTTGTCATGGAAAAGGAGAGATTGCCGTTTAAATTTTATTTGGCTAAAATCGTAAATGAGATTTAAAAGAAACAGCTCTGAATTGCCTTTTCAAATACATTTGTTCCCACTTCCGTAGCCTTAGGCAAAACATTATGTTCTGTGGAACACGGTTGAACGGAATTTGCATGACGCATTAGGCAGTTTACCAGCTGCATAAAACCTTTATTATTTTCATTACATTTTTTCCATTTATAGGAAATTTACAAAAATTATACGATCTTCGTGCAGCCATAAATATTATTTCATCCTTTCATTTTTTTAATTTACATATATCTTGACAATATTACTTTTTAAAATATTGTAATATATGACACTATATTATTTGTTTCCATTGAAAGATTTTATATTTTTCATATAAATTAACACTTATTTTTCTTTCAAAATTTAAGTTGGCATTTAATTTAGTTTTGATGATTTATCATTGTTTCTTGGAATAAATAAAGTACCATTCAAATTGTAATCCAATAATTAATTTCTTAATCATTAGCCACGAATTTCTTATTGAAAAAATAAAGTAATTTTTTTTAATGAGGGGTGAAGATATACTTCATCTTCTTGTCAATAAATGAACAACTGAATAAATTACAAAATATAAATTTTTAATCATTTCCCATATTGATCTTGCCATACTAACCCTTTAAATACAAAACGATTTCATTTGCTTGCTCAGTTATGAAGTTTTGCATTTTATTATTTTATATGAATAATTCCCAGCTTTGAATAAAAGTGGTGTTTTTTCTGTATATTCTGCAATTTGGCTGTCTAAATGGCCTAAAATTAAAAGCTTCATTATTCAAGTCAGATTCGATTAAAAAGAGTGGAACTTTTGACTAAAAATTTTATTGGACCAAAAAAATGTTACTAAATATGATTATTAGAACCAGAAGAATGCATATATATATTAATGTTTCCTAATTTTATCGTTTCAACAATTCAAGCAATAAAAAATATCCTTTTTTTACTTCATTTAGATCAATTTTTATCAATTGAAATTATATGCCATTATCTAATTAAATTTTTGGAAATTCGTATATATAGTATCATACACATAATATCATCCTATATAGAATAATATTTAGGAATTTATTTTCAGATGAAAAGAGTATTTTTAAATCTTCCTGAAATTTACAACGGCGATCGTTAAAAATTTTCCGAAATAATATATATATATTTTTAAATTTAAACAACTTCGTGTTTTCTTGAAAGTATTAAGAAAATAAACGTAAATTCATGAACATATTAGATTAGACATCTTAAATGTAAAACTTCCTTTCAAAACTTTATCATTTCATTTTTCAAAATATTTTGTTTGTGTTTTCTTATTTAATGCTTCTATTTTGCATATTTTTATTTCATCTTTGCACATTTTAATAAAAAATTGCTAACTATTATTTTAGACGGAAGTTCAATCAATGTATATAGATTCATGAGCTTATAATATATTTTGGATTTTTCCTGTCTACTTATAAAGACCAAGGTACCTTTTTCTATAACAAACAAAATTGAAATATTTAGTTACAGAAATCTATATTTTTTTAATTAAAATTTAAAGCATTTATTGCTGGATAAAAATTTCTGTATTTCCTTATAAGTGGTACTTTAATGAATGATTAAGTATATTTTTCATAGATACTAAAAAAAGCTAATTCTTGCATTTTATAAATAATAGGTTTCTAGTTTTAAATTATATTAAGAAAGTCGTAGCTTTTTACAAAAAAACTTTAACATGTTTCGAAAAAACTCATTATCATATGAGATCATGAAAACTCAGATATGATTTTTAATTTTGTTAAAACAGCAAATATTATTATAGAAATAACTGCATTGGAAGAGAAATAATAATATTTTTCATTTATAATAATAAATCAATAATTGTAATATAAAGTTATCAATTAAGGCTCTAATTAAAAGAGTTTTAAATGCCTTATATCTCTGTCGTTAATGTAAAAGCTCGAAACGCATACTTCTGAAATTATGCAATTAATTAATAAGTTGACGTAATCGAAACGCTTCTCAATATAATAATTCATTCTTTAATTACTGTTTTTTTGGATAATTATATATTAAAATGAACGAAATGTATTAATTATTCTTAAAGACATCGAAATAATTATTTTAATTGATAAATAAATGTTATGGTAGTGAAGGCACTTTCGTTTCATTTGAGGAATACTGTATCGTTTGGTAAATATCTTCCATTTACAGATTAAATCAATCTTTTACTCTGAAACTTCTTCTCAGCTGTCAAACTTAATTGAACCATCCGAATAGATATTAAAACTTAAACATCCAACATTCAGCTATATAATCTTTTTTTGCCGCCGCTATTTTCCATTTAATTCAAGCGCTTTATCTAATCGTAGCTGTACAGTCTGTCTCTCGGCTCTTAAATCGCTTTCTAATCTCTGTTTAATGACACAATCCATTTTGTTCTGACACTTACCCGACAAAAATTGGATTTTTCAGAATTGATACATGAGCAACGTGTATGTATTTCTGATGAAGAACTTCGGAAGATTCAGTTAAGGTTTATTCTTTTATGGGCCTTACATTGTACAACCTATTTTCCTATCGATAGTGGTCTTAAGGAATTAAACTTTCAAACTTAGAAGAATTATTTTTTTTTATTCTTTTTGTTTAAAATTTATTGATTAAATGCATCATCCTAACTAATTTAATAGTTATTGCCACAAAGAATTTACTTAAAACTCTCTCTTTCTGTAATTATGTATATATATATATATGAGAGAGAGAGAGAGAGAGAGAGAGAGGGAGAGAGAGAGAGAGAGAGAGAGAGAGAGAGAGAGAGGGAGAGAGAGAGAGAGAGAGAGAGGGAGAGAGAGATAAATAGATATATGATATAGATATAAACACACATACTTGTGTTTGTGTATATCAATTTATTTCTTAAAACAGGTATATATGATTAAAAGGACAAATATGGTTTATGTGAGAATATTTACTTTGATTCTGACCTTTAGTAAGGAATATTGTTTTCAAATTTAATTTGGTTGTTTGCAAGCTTTATTAGAAAAATTGTGATTTTTTTTCGCAATAGTATTGATTTTTTTTAGAGAATAAGATGATAAAATGATTTTTGTCTTTTTTTGGCTAAAAAAAGAATGGTTTTTAAATCGCTACAAATGAAGAACATAAATTTAGTAAGAGGAAATAAACTAACATTTTTACAACGGTTGGTTTTTAATTTAAATTTCTATCGATTATGTAAAATTTGGTATTAATCAAATAATGAATAACAAAGAAAAAATTCGTTTTATTTTTTGAAGTGAAATTTAGGTATCGCAGTTCTAATTTATAAACAAGAATATGTGTTTAATAAGAGAATAAATACATTTCAAAATTAAAATTTAATTAGTGTCATGAAAAATTTAAATTTTAAAAATTTTAGATTAACATGTTTTCCAATAAAGTATACAAGTTTATCTTTTGCTAGGAAATCATGCATAAATTACATCTTCATTCCGATTTATATGTCAATCCATGAAAATGATGTCATTTAAATAATATTATTATAAACATGAAATTGAAGTGCATTTTAAACGAGTGTATAAATTAAATGCATGATGCTTCCGCTCGGAAAATGACAGGTTTTACGAATCGACCTCGGCAATTGTGTGAATTACGCATTTCACCTATTGTGACACGTCATTCTCTTAATGAGTTTAGTTATTCAAACTGACCAATCTACTAACTGACCTAGGTTTCAGTATTTAACTCCGAGTTGTATCTGCAATGGATACCTAAATAATAAATTTAAATAGAATGTTCTAAACTTTAGAGAGTAAATCTACCGGACACAGGTGGGCGTTTGGAACATTTCATTAAAACAGTGACAGCAATATTAGGTGTTAAATTTAGAAGCCAATAATTAAAAAATTATTTCAGTGTGACCTGCACTCAAATTAATTCTACATTTAATTTTAAGACAAAAAATAAACGTTGAATGCGAAAAATATATTTATTGGAAAGCAGAAATTGGTTTTGCTGATTGGCAAAATAGATACTAAATTTTGTGAAGCAAATAATTCCAATTCATAGTATTTTGAATTTATTTGTTCTCTAGATGAATGTAGAAATGCTTGGGATATAATTTTCTCTTTTATTTATTTATTAATTAATTTAGAAATAAAGTATCTAAATTTGAAATTGCGAAACAATTTAAATTTTTAGATGTATAAGTCGCCTTATAAGTTTTATTTTTGAAATTCATTAGTGATTCACATATTGTTGAATTTTATAAAATATATTCTAACCATTGCAGGTGAAGGATTTTTATTTGCTTCTAACATGTCAGAAAGATTTCTTGGATTAATTTTAAACGGATTTATAAATAATACACAGATGGAAAGTTTATCACAGGTTGAAACATGACATGGTTAAGCATCTTATCATGAATTTAAAATTAATCTGAAAATCGCTTTACTAAAATTCTTTTAAAAAGTAACTTAAAAGAAGCAATGTATGAAGTATGAATAGTTTAAGAGAATACGTATTTAAATTTAACTAAACGCAAGTATCCATCGCTTTAGATGTTCTTGATTATTTAATAAATATATTTCACATTAGATAATGGAATTATTTATGATTTTTAACAAGGCAAATGAACAAAAATATCTTTGGTTTCTTGAACTTGTCATTCCACATACATATGCATAATGTACAAGCATTTCGAATTTAATATGTATCGGCTAATTTTAACGCAAATTTAGAAAACTGATTTCTATGAATTTCAATAAACATATTGTTGAAAGAAAACATTTGAATTAAAATAATTGTTTTTTGACTGTGTAAGTATTTTGTTGTGTTGCTGTTGAATTTAAATGTTTTTATCCTAATTAATATTTGATTTCCGTTGAAACTCAAGCACTTAAATGTTAAAATATCTGTATAATAATAGACAAAATATGCAAAAATAAAATTTTTGACTCACGCATAAAATATTCCAAAATGCAAAAACTACAGAAATATGAAATTGTCCAAAAAAGTGATCCAAAAAAAAAAAGTACCATAAGAGTGCAAATACATCAACTTGGAAAATGAGCCGATAAAACTGATATTTTTCTATATAGTGATATATAATTAGGAAAATGCTAAACTAACATTAAAACAATAATACATTAACAATTAAAAAAAATTTGAAAAATTCATATATGAGAAAATTCCACAAAATTATCTAAAAATAGTTGCTTTCTGTTCCAATCCTGACCATTAAAATCCTATTGGGATTGTTATTCCCAAAATTTTCTCGCATATATTCTAGTAAAGGTTCTTTTTTTTTATAAACAGCATGGTATTGGCAAGTAATAGATACGAAAAAGGCTATTACAATACCATTTTTGGAGATTAATCTTTGAGAGGTGGTTAATATACAAGTAACTGCAAACTAAACACTTATTTTGGGCATATTTTTCTGACAGATTAAAACCGACATTGGACATAGAATTGTATAAATTGTCACAAAATCATCTATCATAAGTTAGCCATTTCATTTATTGAATTGCCACATTTACATGTATCCAGAAAAACAGACTGACGGGTGATCAACCCCTTGATGGATTTAGTTGCAAATTTGCCATCGTCTTTGCATAAGGATAGAATGCCTTCCCCGTGACCCGGGTTCGATTCCCGGTTCGGGCATGGTTGTTGTTCTTCTGTGTTCAATCTGTGAGTTGTGTGAAATGTGTCCTCCTGTAAAATGCGGTTGTGCAAGCGAATGTGACGTACGAAGTAGTTGAGCCGTACTCTTAGCCCTAGTTGGCGCTATTGAAAATACAAGAGACGCTCACTCGGTTTAAATCGCTGACAGAAATATATCAGCGGGCTTGTAAAGTGCCATAAGTAACAATAACAACAGTTGTAAATTTAATACATATCTATATTTTGTTTGGTAAAGAAATTCATGCATAAAAATTTTATGACCAAGTTTTTATATTTTATGCTTAACGTGTTTACTTTCACGGTGGAATCTGCATAGACTGACCTTCTCAGAATGGATTTTATTGAAAGTATCAACAAGATTGATGTTAAGTCCATATATAAAATTTTATCATTCTCATTCAAAGCTGTTTTGAGCGACCATGCTCATCGATAGACAAACATTATTCCAAAAATGTGTTTTTGGACTTAGAGAGATCTGAAACGTAGATTCATGAATAATTGTATATAATATAAACATGAAAGCAAACAAAAAATGTTGGTTTCCACGATATTATTTAAAATAAAAAAGGACAACATTGAAATGAATTCATTTATTTACAGAGAAATTTTAAAAATTTACTATAAGAATACTGAAATCAACTGGATATGAAAAAAAAAAGAATCGGAACCTCGTACCATATTAGCAACAATGGACAAAAGATAGGACGAAAAGAGCTGTGGTATTTTAGGAAGGTTCGAAGATGAATGCCCAATTTCCGCTTAATTTTCAATTAATTAAATTCTAATTCAAAGATTGCTCCGTAATTCATATTTTAAACCTAGAATGTACATATTTACCAAATTTGGCAGCTCTAGATCAAACGATTTGGTCCTGTAGAGTGGCAACTTATAAGCATTCTCTTATTTTCAATAGAAACTTTGGTTGTTATATTATTATATTTTATGTAATTTCTAGCCGAATTTCTTTTATAGCGTCTCCTATTTCATAATATAAAAATATTATTTATTACAGAACAAAATAAACAATGGAAATTATAATTCATATATTCTATAATAAACGTATGCTCCAAAAAAAGTCTAAAGCTCTGTTATCTAACAAAGATTAAATGATACTAAGATACTTCTTATCGCTCCTTCCAAGCAAAATACATAGCCAGGAACAGCGAAGCAAAGTAAGAATTATTTACCTCAGAAAAGCTATGTAATCAATATAACGCAATCTGCCTGACGTAAGTCAATGCTATCTCAGCAGATATGAGGTTTTATATGAATCATTATCTTAGATTCACCGAAGAAGGATATTTTCTCCTCTGTTGAGGAGCATTAACCACCATCTTGTAACTTTTTCTATCTCTCAGAAGATAACAATTATCAGTGAATGCCGTTTCCTAATATATTATCTTTTTTCATATTTACATTTCGGATGAATTAAAATAATTACATGATTTTATAATAAACAGTTTAGTTTTATTAATTGAGAAAATAGCTATTCACTTTCATGTATATGAATATACAGAATAATTATTAAATAATTTTATAAAATAATTTTTTAAAAAAATGACCAAATATCTACAGAATGCTTAGAGGTGCTTGGTTAAGAGGAAAGGGGCAAAAGAAAATATTTTAAATTATATCAATTGGAAAAGTTGTCTTCTTTTGAAATGATTCATTCATATACAGACAATTATTTCAAGTGCTTGGGCATGATTTCAAAATTTTTTTTCATTGATAAAGAAAACTTGAAACAAATCAAGATCAATTTTTATAAACCTCACGGTAAATTTGAAACTTTCTAACCCATAACATATTCCTCCTAGATTTATAGCTCTAATTCTTTGAAGTAACAAATTCATATTTTGAAAGACACGATTTAAATCTATAGTTATAAAGATATTTTGACAAAACAATTCCACGTTTATAAGTTTTTTTGTCTATTATTCTTTATCTTTGTCTCGATTTTTATCCTTTCTTGGGCCGTGGGAAGCATGTTTCCCACCAAATTTATCGATATTTGTATGAAATTATGTAGGTTGGCGTAAGTTCTGACAAATTTTATAGAAATACAGAAACTTAGATGCTTCAGTTCTTTATCTCACACAAATTGTTGTGTCTTTCTTTGTTAATTATTAACCAAGCAAACTAATTAATTAATCAAATTAAATTTATCTAATAAGCTAAATAATCCCTTTCCTTATTCCAATTTCAAGCCTAAAAATATTTTAACATAATATGACTAGAAAAAAATGGCCCTTTAAGTGGTTAAAGTAATCAGTGTAACAAATATAACCATAATTAGTGCATGACCAGTGTGGTCACCATCAAATGGGACGGAAGGATGGGTGATGTCAATAATTAAAAAAATATTTATCTAAATAGCAAAGATTGCAACAAAATATTAAAATTGATCCCAATTTCTGATAGAAAATTAATTAAAATGCTTTATATAAAAATTTCACCAACAAATTTTGTTTAATGTGACATTACTGATATTACATATCGTATTAGATGTCTTGATTTACATATATTTACTTTACTTAATTCAATACTTAGACATAGCAGATAAATGCATCCCTTATAACTTTTTCCCAGTAAGCCTTATTCTCAACATCCCATTCATAAGTAAAAGAGCCCTCGCCATTCCACAGTAAATAGAATCAGAATTGTGTTAAAGTGAAGAATAAACCACTAATTGGATTCCAGAAAGGCTCTGCGAGGAATGAATGGAATGTCGAAACAGAATGTCGGTGAAGAGAGGAAGAGAGATTTTGGAGTACCATTTCTCTAATTCAGCTTACTCTGCGAACACAATTGATGTTGAGAGCTATGCTTTTATTCTTTTCAAGCCAGAGTGATTGTTGCATAATAGTCACCTCTGCTAGAGAGCGGATGCTCTAAAATTAGAAAAGGGTCCCAGATGAGAAACGTATAGGAAGTTGAAAGTAGTTCTTGGAATGCTTTTCGTTTCTTTTCTGTAAGAAAGTGAGACTTTATTTTTGAGAAATGCTGTGTTACTCTAAATCTTTATTCAGATGCGAGACTAGAGACAAGATTCTATTTTTAAATAAATTTTCATTCGAATCAACTGGATAAGATTAATATAAATATATAAATATTGAAATTATTAGAAATATATGATTTTTTTTTTTTTTTTTTTTTTTTTTGCAAAATACCGCTGTGAAAATATTATATCATAAGAATATTTATGGTAGTTTTTAGAGTTTCAGATGCAAATATGCTGAAATATTTTATAGTTTTCAGTGTATAGATTTGAATGTTAAGGGAAATATTTTTGATTTAAGATTAGTGAAAATGTTTACGAAATTTTACTGTATGATTTCAAATTTTATATATTTTTCCATTTCCAAGGAGAAAAATAACAGCCATATTATTTTCTTTTCTTTTCTTTCCTTCTCATGATGCAATTTTTTTTTATTTTCTTATCTTTGTGAGCTACGTCAACATTCATTTAAAAATCACAGCAAACACAAATAGTAGTGAATTATTATTTCAATTTTAAAATGTAATTTTACAATTTTAAAAATCTACTATATGTTGAACTTTAAAAAAAATCTATGCTTTCAGTTTTGCAATTTTATTTCCTGTAAATCGGAAAAATGGTAAATAGATTTTCCAAGTCGTAAATCATACATTATATTGAAGATATGAATTTTTGAGACATATTAATAATTAAATATCAACTATATTTAAATTTAATGAATAAATATGCTTTAGTAAATAAACTGCATATTTCTTATTTTCCTATAGCCAAAATATGTTAATAACTTTGGATGCATTTCTTTTTCGTTTCCAAATTATTGCTAACCTATTACTTTGCAGTACAATCTAAATGAACTGAAAGAATATGAACTTCATGTTTCTACACACGAAATGTAATTCCGTGAAGATTTCAAATTTTAAAGGACATAATCTTTTGTTGAAATTTGTACTTATAATTTGGTATTTTCTGAAACTATATCTTCATTATTCTTCCGATTCAATCAATTTCAAATGCTATATTTCTTGCTGAATATTTGAAAATAAAAGGATTTTCTTTATATTTTTCATGCAAATATCAGCTTATATTTATCTAAAAAAAATGAAGGAAATTCAATTTAGTAAATAAGTAAATTACATTATTCATCATTTTTTAATAAGGCTGGAAGAAAAAAATTATTTCTGTAAAAGCAAATTCAAATGTATTAGATATTTGGAAGAACCTTTTCTTTTTGATATGTCATAAAGCAAGGCCGAAATTGTGAAATGAAATCTATTCGAATTCTGTAAAGCCATTTTATGTGAGTTGATTTAGAAATTCAATAGACAAAGCAATTTTATAAAAGTTATTGAACTATTATATTCTTTCATTTAATAAAATAAAGATAACTTATTTCAAAAGTTTTTTTAAATATATTATATAATACTATTTGCAGTTGTGAAAACATTTATTTGAATTGATGAGTTCCCACACTTCTTTAGTTTCATTAAAATTTTGTTTTAAAAAGAAAAATATCTTCTTTAAACTATTTAGTTCTTCTTTATAAGCTTTATCGAGGACTATTCTTCTTAATGCAGCAATCCATTTTGTAGCAGTTAAAAAAGACGATTATCTTTACAAATAAAAAAGTCGATTATGTTTTTGCAACTATTTGTGATGAAGCTCTATGGGATAGAAATTTAGAGCAACTAAATTTTGCATGATAATACTTTGAAGGGAGGAAATTTGCACTTTGGAGCGAATTTTTTTTATAAATTGTAATCAAAATTTAAAATAATTAAACACCAAGCAAAATCTGGGCGTATTTCCATTGCATTTCTCGAAAATATAAATACGCGAAAGGATTTTTATGCCGTTTTAGAAATTCAAAAATTGATTTTTAGTGATAACATCTCATTTGAGCTTTCATTTTTTCTGAATTATGGAAGTATTTTTTTATAACTTATATTTTCTAAATTCTTTAACACTAGATATTATTCTTGAGCTGAAATTCAAACCATAATTATAACTTTACAAAGTAATTAATCGAATGATTTTCATCTATTATTGAAAGTTAAAGACGAGTCCTATTTGGTATCACAAAAAAAGTTTACACGAGAAATAAGCACTTTCTCACTATTGAAATAGCTGAGATGTCAAAAGACAGATAAGCTGAACTGTTACGACTTACGAGCAGTCTGATTTTACAAAGGCTTGCCTTTAAAAGGAAAGTTGATGTACACAATAAGCAAGATTAGTGTAAGGCTATTTAGAATAACATGCATTTATTAAAAATAAGAATTTGAAATTTTAAGATTCTAGATTGAGAAAATTATAAATATTAAATTATACATTATAAATTTAATTGAAAATAAATAACGTCAATATTTTTGACGAAACAGCTCGTAGACTAATGTAGGTAAATATCAATTAAAAATATTTTTTTACGAATTTCTTTTCTAATATTTTATTTGTCCTTCCACTGAACACTTAACAAGGAATATGCCTCATAA